>NW_027492612.1:0-497060 GCF_021521415.1 Bidens hawaiensis | reverse complement strand
TGCAAGAGGTCGTGAAGAAGGAGATCATTAAACTCCTTGATGCGGGGATCATTTTCCCCATTTCTGATAGTGCTTGGGTGAGTCCAGTTCAAGTGGTTCCTAAAAAGGGTGGCATGACTGTCGTCACCAACGAGAGGAACGAGCTTATTCCCACTAGGAATGTGACGGGATGGCGAGTCTGCATCGACTATCGTAGACTAAATGATGCCACCAGGAAAGACCACTTTCCTTTACCCTTCATTGATCAAATCTTAGAGCGTTTAGTAGGTCAGTGGTAATACTGTTTCTTAGATGGTTTCTCCGGGTACTTCCAGGTTTCGATAGCTCCCGACGACCAGGTGAAAACCACTTTCACTTGCCCTTACGGAACGTTTTCCTATAAACGTATGCCGTTCGGACTTTGTAACACTCCGGCCACAATCCAGAGGTGTATGGTGGCCATTTTCCGTGATATGATCAAGGACTCCATGGAGGTGTTTAAGGACGATTTTTCCATATTTAGGAGTTCCTTGGATCATTGTTTGTCTAATCTCAAGAGGATGATGTCCCGCTGTGTCGACACCAACCTAGTCCTTAACTTGGAGAAGTGTCATTTCATGGTTCGCGAGGGCATTGTTCTGGGGCATCGGATTTCAAGTGCAGGGATAGAGGTTGACCGCGCAAAGGTAGAGACCATTTCTAATCTTCCACCACCCACTTCTGTGAGATCCATTCGTAGCTTTCTAGGTCATGCCGGGTTCTACCGCCGGTTCATCAAAGATTTTTCTAAGATATCGAGACCCATGACCAAAATTCTGGAGAAGGATGCTCCATTTGTTTTTTTGAGCAGTGTATCGAGGCGTTTGATCTTTTAAAAGACAAACTCGTTAACGCCCCGATCATGGTTGCTCCCGACTGGTCGTTACCATTCGAGTTGATGTGTGACGCTAGCGACTTCGCAGTCGGAACGGTTCTTGGACAGCGGAAGGATAAACACTTCCATCCGATCTACTACGCTAGCCGGACCTTAAATGGCGCACAGGAAAACTATACCACCACCGAAAAAGAGCTTTTAGCTGTGGTGTTTGCTTTCAACAAATTTAGGTCTTATCTAGTTCTGTATAAAACAATTGTTTACACGAATCATGCCGCTATTCGATATCTTTTCAGCAAGCAGGATGTTAAGCCTCGTCTTATCCGATGGATCCTGTTGCTTCAAGAGTTTGATATAGAGATCCGTGATAAAAAGGGGGCCGAGAATGTGGCGGCCGATCATCTTTCACGTCTAGAGGGAGTTGAGTTGGAGATTCTGGGATTAGGATCGACGATCTTTTTCCGACGAAGAGTCTCATGTTTGTTACGGTACAAAAGGAAGGTTTTCCATGGTTCGCTGATTTCGCAAACTATCTCGCTGACGGGTACCTCCCGAAGTTGCCTTCCCAGCAAAAGAAGAAATTCTTTGCTGACATCAAATTTTACCTTTGGGAAGACCCATATATTTTCCGCATCGTTGTTGATCAGCTTATTAAGAGGTCTGTAGATGTCAAGGAAGGATGGCAAATTCTGAGCCATTGTCATGTGAGACTGAAAGGAGGTCACCACGGTGTGAGTTCGACTGTGAAGAAAGTCTTTGACTCTGGATTTTACTGGCCTTCTTTCTTTAATGACGTGCATGCGTTCGTTAAGAGCCGTGATCGTTGCCAGCGTGTCGGCAACATTTCGTCACGAAACGAAATGCCCTAGAATGCTATTCAAGTTTGTGAGGTTTTTGATATTTGGGGTATTAATTTCATGGGACCGTTTTCATCTTCGCGTTGGAACAAGTACATACTCGTGGCTGTCGATTATGTGTCTAAGTGGGTTGAGGCCAAAGCTCTACCCACGAATGATGCCCGAGTAGTAGTCCATTTTCTAAAAAGTTTATTTGCTCGTTTTGTAGTCCCTAAAGCCTTTATCAGTGATCGAGGTACTCACTTCTGCTACTCGCAGATGGATAAGGCGTTGCAGCGTTATGGGGTCACCCATTGGCTTGCGACCGCCTACCACCCACAGACTAGTGGGCAAGTGGAAGTGAGTAATCAGGGAGTCAAACGTATTCTCGAGAAAACGATTGGTTCAAATCATCGGGATTGGCCCGACAAATTAGATGACCCTTTGTGGGCCTTCCGTACAGCCTACAAGACTCCGACTGGTTCCACACCATTTCGGATGATTTATGGGAAGGCCTGTCATCTTCCTGTTGAGTTGGAACACCGCGCGTCATGGGCCCTTCAGAGGGTTAATCTTGATTTATCCGCCGCAGAGGTTAATCGTTTCCACCAGTTACACGAGTTAGAGGAGCTCCGGGATCACGCATATGCACAATCATTTAGGTATAAGGAGCACACGAAGGAACTGCATGATAGGAAATTGAAGGGTAATAAGCAGTTCAAGTGTGGGGATAAGGTCTTACTGTATAACTCCCGATTGACGTTATTCCTGGGAAAGTTGAAATCCCGATGGTCGGGACCGTTCACAGTCACTGAGGTTTTCCCGTATGGCACGATTGACATACAAACTCAAAGCGGAAAGTTTAAAGTGAACGGTCATAGGTTGAAACACTACATAGGCGAGCCAGTTGCAGATCAGACAGTAGAGGTGTTCTACCTTGACTCATTCACTGAGGCGTTGACTTGTTGGATGCATCACTCAGGAGATAGCCCGAGTTGTAGAGTTTGTATTATGATTTTCTTTATTATCTGTTTTTATTTGTTTTATTTTTTTTATTTATAAAAACATAAAAATACAAAAAACTTAGAAAAATATAAAAACACAAAAAATATGTTTATTTCTTATGTTTTTGTATTCTATTTTGTACGCCGCTACATGCGAGCAAGTTTGAGTTATTACAGGTATTATTATGCGCATGGTAGCTCTGATGGCATTTTGGAACTGGTTCACCCGAGGTTGCGGGCGCGAATGAAATGCTATACGGTCGTTCAATTGATACACAACTGATGAAGAATCTGTATCTAAACTAGGGGAGTAACCCGTTCTCTATTTTACTTTTTGCTATTTTAAGTTTTATTTTTATTTTACTTTTATTTCTTTTCCTTGTTCTCATTGAGGACGATTTCGTTCTAAGTGCGGGGATGGGAATTTATTTTTCTTAGTTGTAGGAAAAAAGAAAATTAAAAGAAAAAACAAAATAAAAACAAAAAAAAAAGTTTTAAAGAAAAATGTCCCTTGAATTTAGTTTTTTTTTTTTTTTTGTGTTAAAGTGGGAGATGATATTTATCGGAAATTGGTTTTTCAAACTACTAATAATATGAGATAAATAAAAGAAAACGCACTTAACTTGGGATGTGTCGGTAGGCTCAGCCCTGAAAATGAAAGGCCAAATTTGATAAAATGGTTAAAACGGAAATCTTTTGTGGGTAAAGCGTTTTGTCCGTGGATGATAAGTAATGAAAGGTCGGGTCATACTCAAGCCTCAAATTTTTGTTTGAAAACGTGGAAATATCATGAGTTTTAAAAATTTGAATACGTTATCATATGATGCTTGGGTAGGTTTAACGTTAGAGTATGCCGTGTAGCCTGTGATATAAATCTTAAACTGCTAGTTTAGTGTTTTACACCTCATTAGCGTATGGTTTTATAACCTTAAATCCTGCATTGATGGGATGCTTTGGGTCTGGAGACCATGGGTCTGTATGCAATCTTTTCATCTGGGTATTCACAATTCCTAAGTGGGGTTATGGATACTTAAAATAAAGCCAAAAAGAGCAAACCCTTATAAGTCTTTAAACATGATGACAAAAATACAAAAGTACAAACACACTACAGACTTGATCATCCACGTTGTTAGCCATGTGGGGTTCCCTTGCTCGCGTCTCATTACCAATAAGAAACTGACCACAAGGGACACGCTACATGTAAACCCTACAGATGAAATTTTGCATACTCACCTATCGCGATGGTTTCGGTGTATTGCTTGATAACGGGGGTATGGTGGGGAACACTAGCTATTAATTAATTGAACCTTAATCATATCTAATGGCTGCTTGGTAGACTTTGATGCTTAATCTTATATGGATAAACAATACCCTTGATCGACTTAACTATTCATGAAAAAAATAGAGCAACAAAAGTTTTAATTCTGCTAATTTTGAGGTTTAAGTCAATTTGGGGTAGTCTGGTCCGGAAAAAGCTGAAAATAAGCGGGTCTTAATTGTGTAAACCACTGAGTAATATTATTGTCGGATCTTATTTGTCCCGATAAAGATTAAGGCATGGGTTTAAGTTGATAACAATATTGGTGATCGCGGTTTTTGCGTTCTTCTAAGCTTTAAAAAATTAACTTATATGTTTTTAAGACTGTATTTTTCGATTATGATCCAACTGCATTAGATTTTTTCAGGGACAAAAAAGGCTTAAGTGTGGGGATGTTTGATGTGTTGTAAAACACACTTACTTTCCTTATCGTTTTATCATGTTTAAGTGTTTAAATAGTTTAATTATTAAGAGTTATTGCTTGTTTTTACTTGATTTTACAAAGATGAATTGATTAATTGTAGGTTTTGAGTTTAATGAAAAAAAAGTGTCAAGTTTGGAGACTCCAGGGGCTTATTTGATCAAGTTCTAATACTAAGTCAATGCCCGACCCAAGCCCACAAGTTAGAAGCCTTACATGCATATTATGTGAAGAAAAAAAAACCGAAAGAAACCCTAACTTCTGCCATCAATTCCGATAGGATTCAGCAAGAGAAGAAAAAAAGAAATTAGTGGCGGCTAGGTGTTGGCTAGGAAAATAAGAATAAGCTTAATGAAGGTTTGTTACAGCAGCTACGAGTCTTAATCATTGTTGTTTCAGCCATATATCTTAAGTAATCTGTTGGAGCTCGTATTCAATAACAATAACCACTAACATATCTCAGATCTGTGTTTATACTATTAATACGATTAAGGATCTAGCTCATAATTAACATTGATTCAGTGTTAGATATGTGTATCTATTATCATTAAGTTATGTGTATAATATTAGGTGTGAAGCTTTGAGAGAGATCTGGAATACACAAAAAATACGTTAATTAACTCCCTCAAAACTCTATATGTCTTTCTCTCTGTCACTCTCTAACAGGAGTTCACTATATATAGAAGGTGATCTGGTTCGCTAACATCCCCTAGCGAACAAGCTTCCCCTTCGTTACATACATAAGCTTAGCGAAACACCCCATGATTCGTTAACATCCCCTAACGAATCAGGAGGGAATACATTACTTGGCTAGTTCGCTAACATCCCCTAGCGAACTAGCCTTTAACTTAGCGAACTAGCTATTAAATAAACTAATTAACTAATTATTACATTAATTAATAAACAAAAACGTTAACGATAAATACAAAGACTCAAGACGCAAAACCGTGCACTAACAGACACCCCCTCGTCTTGAGCTCTTTGTCTTTAACTTATTTGAAGTGCTTGGACTGCCAGTCTCTGCATCTATGAATTCCATGTTCATGACACACACGAACGACTCGTTGGAATTGCATAGCCAGGTCGTAATCTTCTTGGAGCTCGATCAAAATCTGCTTCCTGTGTAGCACATCATTGTCTGTTTCTGATAAATTAACCAACCACATCGGGTCGATTATCTTGATGAGCTCGGTCTGCATTCCTCGACCACGAACAATAACGACCTCGCCAGTATGATTGTCATAGTACCAACGGTTGAAAGACAGATAAATATCTTGAGGCATTGTCTTCACAGGAACCTTTTTCATCGTCTTTGGCGGCTTCACTTTCAAGACAAGTTTCTTCCAGCCGGTCCTTGGATCAATCTCGTCAATGCGCTTACGTCTTGGGACCTGAGGCTTGAAGAGTTTGAATCCATGATTGACCTCGAACAGTAAGTGTTGGTGAAACCACTCAGCTGTTCGGTAACCTCCACGATTGATAAATGGACGTCTCGCGAGGGTACGAATATCCCACCGCGGTAATGTCAGAACATCCATTATCTTCTCGTAATACTGGACTCCCTTTTCCCACTTGACTATACATACTTTAAGGTCAGAATCATAGAGCAAGTAGACAATATCACCATGTACCTTAGAAACGGTCTTGAAGGTAGTCACATGATTAGCCTTAACCAAAGCAGCAGCAGTATATTTTCTTTCTTGATCTACATAACGATAAGCACTGATAATTTTACCTACTTTATGACGTTTGAACCATATTTCTACGTCCTCATCAGTCATTTCTTTGAGTGAGGGTACTGTTCGCTACACAACCTTTTCCAATTCATCCTCAGTCTCTTTAAACACCTCTTCTTGAAATACCGGAGCACCTTGATCAACGTTCGTGTGTTGATACAAGTCCGGGTACTCATCAGCAGTCACATCCTCCATCTCTACATCCTCGTTCTCATAAATAAAATCCGTATTTATAAACAACGGATCAACTTCCAAATCCTCTTCAGTTATCACTTCGACATCGGGCTCAGCTTCTAAAGCAGTCAGCTGATCGTCATTCAGCCCAAGCAGAATCGAAATCTGCTCCCGTGTCAAAGATCTTTCTATAAACTCACCAACCTGTATCTCGTTCCTATTCACCACACTCTTCACCACCCCAGATCCATCTACAAATATCGTCGTATTAGCTGCAATCATTTCAATCGGCTTGGCAGCTGTAGGATCTTGATAAACGACAATCTGTTGACTTGAGTCTTCACCCCCCACTTGTACCAGCACCAGCAGATGAACCGTGAGATTGTTTAGGGTCACCTCCTGCACCGGATTCATCAGGATCTTCATCGTCGTTCTTGAGTTTCTTTAGGGCATCTTCTTTACAAGTTAATTATAAAATTAACTTTTCTTGTTCTTTTAACTTCACCCCCTGAGACTCAACAATCGCACGCAACGATTTCGTCTCCTTCTGACAAAATGAAACGTAACTCATCAAGTTATTAACATAAATTATACATAAATAGGTTTTAAAAAAAACTCGAAAACCCTTAAACCCTTAAAAATCAATAATTTTGTTATCAAATCACAACCATTTTTGACGAAAATTAGATCGCAATGACCGTCTATACCTTAGAAACTCAAATATGTCTTTGAAATGTCGAAATAAGGAAGTCGAGATTTTAGAGAAAATTTGAACAGGGTAACTTTAAGGTGAAGGAAGAAGGCGAACAGTGAAGAACTGTTCGTTTTCTTGTCTTATATAACCTTGCACGCAATCCGAGGTACAGTTGGCACGAAGTAGGCACTTCGTTTGAATAAAGTTAGCGAATTAGCCCATTCGCTAATCCATTCGTTACCTTAGGTTAGCGAATCAATTCCTGATTCGTTACATTTAGCGAAACAAGATATGATTCGTGGCGTGATTCGTTAAATATGCATAACGAAGGGATGATTCGTTAAAGAGTGCGGAAGCGAATTAGGTTAGCGAACCAGAAGCTAGTTCGCTAAAGAATCACCTAGTTCGTTATCCATAAATAACGAATTAGATTCTAATTAAAAAATCTTTTATTTAATTTTAAATTAAATAATTAAATGAATTAAATAATTAAATAAAATAAATAAATTAGGTTATCGAGAATCTTTTTATCCCGACAACCAAATACAGTAAAAACGTTTCAGTTTTCCAAAACATAACTTAAAAACATAACTTAAAAAGAAAAGAAGAAAATCTTTTTGGAATTTTGTAAAAAATTAAAGAATGTATTTACAAAAGAATATCCGAACAATTAAAAATAGACAATCGTTTTGTGTTTTTCAATGATTTATCAAAAAACAGTACATATTTTTGTATATTTGTCGAGTTTGAGCAGAGAATCATATTGACCAAATTGCCCTTCCATCACAGTTTTATATTTCAGCGATATTATGAATGGCGATAAGTCGGTCATTGGTATTATTCTCCACATAAATCTAATAACACACATTCAAGTATTTTTGTGATATGATTAATTTGTTCAATTAAAGCACAGAATATCATAAACTATCAGCCTCTAATCTCAGTTCAAGCTTAATTTGATTTTTGCCAAATCACCCCAACTTGACTTAAACCATTATATTGTTGATCAAAATTTTTTATACCAATTTTGAAATTTTGAGCAATGCATCAAGTTTCCTTTACTGTGAGTGAGTATGCACGAGTCCATCTGTCGGCTTACATACATTGTATTCCCTTGGTCCTTTTCTTATTGGTATTAAGACGCACGCAAGGGAGGAACAATTGTATGACTAACAGCGGATTTTGATCAAGTCAGTAAATTAAATTGTACGAAGTACAGCGGTGATCAAGTTTAATGACTTTGGGTTTGCTTCTTGAAAGCGAGTGAAATATTCATGCTTATGAATACCCAGATGATTAAGCCGCATAAAGACTCACAGTGTCCAGAATCCTAACGCTTGTTATTTGCTTTATTTTATTTTTGGGTGATCAACAAATATAAGGCTTGAGTATGACTGGTTATTACATTTCTGCCATCCTCACCGAGACTTTTGCTAGAAACTAACACCTCTTTCAATTTGGCGTTTCTTTATGTTTATATCACATACTTTACTCTACTGGGTTGTTTTAAGACCTACCAATGCACCAATACAATTAAGCACACAGTCTTTTAAGCTTACTTTTTGCTAGATTTGGGGTCAAGATAATCAATGTACTATCATGTTCTCTTTTTGCTTCAAAAACTCAAAATTTTGAGGAGCATAAAATAAAGAAAAGATAAATTTAATCGTCCCAGTTAACTTAAGTTTATAAATAAATGGCTAACCATCAATTCACAAGTGAATAATAAGACCAAGACATGCAAGCATGCTTCACAAACTTAAATAACCGACATAATTTTAAGCAAGAAAATAATCTAAAAACACATGCAAAAATCTTTTTGGTTTTTCTCTATACAAACTTTAAAAACACAATATTTTTGTCTTTTCGGATTTTTCTTAACAAAAACGAAATTCACATTCTTTTTGACATTTTCAGAAATTTTTCTGTACAAACACAAATCACAATATTTTTGAGATATTCTAATTTTTAAAATGTTTTTGGTTTTTCAGATTAAAAACAAGAAAGAAATATTTTTGATTTTTCTATGTTTTCTAATGTTTTTGGGTTTTATCTATACAAACGAAAAACACACTCTTTTTGTATTTTCTAAATTTTAACCCAATAAAACCAAAATAAATTTTAAAAGAAAATATGACAGAAAATAAAGATAGTCATCCTTGTCTAAGGCTATCAGCGAGGGTCTTCAATCCGTTTAAATCAAGCAAAAATTTAAAACGTGTTTTGTCAAAAGCTTTGGTAAACAGATCGGCTTTCTGAAAGTCAGTATGTACTTTCTCAAGGTCAATCAACTTCTTCTCAAAGCAATCCCGTATAAAGTGATATCGAATTTCGATATGTTTTGTTTTTGAATGTTGTACGAGATTCTTTGTGATAGAAATTGCAGCAGAATTATCAATCAGGATAGGAGTAGTAAGAAGCTTCAAACCGTAGTCGCGAAGATGTTGTTGTATCCACAAAACCTGGGAACAGCAACTCGAGGCTGCAACATAGTCAGCTTCGGCGGTTGAAGTGGAGACCGTTGTCTGCTTCTTACACTGCCAGGAAACAAGCCGGTTTCCTAAAAATTGACATCCTGCAGTCGTTGATTTGAAATTGATCTTGCATCCTCCATAATCTGAGTCTGAGTAGGCAGTAAGATCGAAAGTATCATCCTTTGGGTACCACAACCAGATGTCTGGATTTCCCCTCAAATACTGAAGAATTCTCTTGACTGCAGCTAGGTGAGTCACTCGTGGACTTGCTTGATACCTAGCACAAAGACAAACAACAAACATAATATCAGGGCGAGAAGCCGTTTAATACATTAAGGAACCAATCATAGCATGATAAAGGGTCGGATCAATGGTATCCTCCAAATCATCCGATGATAAATTGTGACCCACTGGAAGAGGAGTAGAAGGGATTTTTCTGGCAGAAATCTTGAACCGTTCCAAGACATCGTTCACATATTTTGTCTGATGAATGAAGATTCCCTTATCAGACTGGTGAACCTGCAACCCTAGAAAGAAATTCAGCTCTCCCATCGAGCTCATCTCGAAAGTGGTTTGCATAGACTTCTCGAACTCCTTACACAATGTGTCGTTTGTAGACCCAAAAATAATATCGTCGACATAAATCTGGACTAGGAGAAGATCGTCACCAACAGTTTTATGAATTAAAGTGCAGTCGACAGTCCCTCGTTTGAAGACATTATCAGTCAGATGGTCGGCGAGCGTGCCATACCAAGCTCTCGGGGCTTGATGTAGACCATACAGGGCCTTGTTTAATCGGTAAACACGGTCCGGATCATCAGGATCTTCAAAACCAGGAGGCTGTAAAACAAACACTTCCTCGTGTAATTCACCATGGAGAAAAGCACTTTTAACATCCATTTGATAGACCTTGATATTCTTATAAGCTGCATATGCCAGGAAGAATCGAATCGACTCTAATCTTGCAACTGGAGCATATACCTCTGTGTAATCAATACCCTCTTGCTAATGAAAACCTTGCACCACTAGACGTGCTTTGTTTCTGACAATCACCCCACGATCATCTTTCTTACACTTAAATACCCACTTAGTCGGAATGGCTTTCTTGACTCTAGCAGGCTTGCCTATTAAGTCCCAAACACCCAAACGTGCAAATTGTTGTAATTCTTCTTGCATAGCTCAACTTGAGATAGAAAGCAAGAGAATTTAGCAAGATTTACAATTCCCGAAGAATGTAAGTTAGTGTAAGCACACAATATGTTATTATCACTTGACGAAGCAACTTGATGACGTGTACGAACGCCCACATCAAGTTCTCCAATGATGTTTTCCTGTGGATGATATCCATGAATCCGAAGAGTGGGATTCTCAGGAACAATAACATTATCAAATAAGTTAGTGTAATGTTCACCTAACTCGGGAGATGAAACATTATCACTGTCAAGATCAATAACTTGATCTTTTTCTTGATCATCATCAGAAGAAGTAGAAACATTATCAGTAGCAATTGGTGAAACAACTTGAGGCTCTTCAGTTGGAGCATTTGGTTGAGCTTCAACATCATTAGAACTTTAAAATCTTGGAATGGTCAAATGATCTTCAAAGTATGCTCGAACCAGATCTTCGTCGATGTGTTCAGTCGAAGGAGTAAATGAATAAAATAAACTATCGTAGTCAAACATCCAGTCTGGACTTTTCCCTTGAGGAGGAGTTGTGTACTTTTGACAGTCCACATGGTACCATTCTTCAACACAACCAGATGTGAAATTATAAACCCTTTTCTTTGTAGAAGCATATCCCAAGAAATACCCTTCAATAGCTTTTTCTTCAAATTTACCCGAATCCTTCTTCAACATTGTACACGGACACCCAAATGGTTCCAGGTACTTTAAATTAGGTTTTCTATTATTTAAGAGCTCGTAGCTTGTCTTCTTGAGTCGTTTCACAGTTAGAACTCGATTAAGCGTATAACACGCTGTATCCACTGCCTCATTCCAGAATTGGACAGGAATCTTAGAATCAGCGAGCATTGTGCGTGCAGCTTCAATCAGAGTTCTATTTTTCCGTTCAGCAACACCATTTTTTTGAGGTACATAAGGTGCACTGTATTCTCGGTGAATTCCCTTTTGAATACAAAAGAAATCCAATATAGTGTTTTTGAATTCAGTACCATTATCACTTCGGATTCTCCTCACCTTTTGTTTGTAAAGTGATTCGATTTTAGTAATAAGGTTTTGTACCAAAACAGGCGTTTGATCTTTCGAACTTATAAATAACACCCAAGAGTATCTTGAATAATCATCAGTCACTACAAGACAATACCAATCCCCAGAAATACTCGCACGATTCACTGGACCAAACAAATCCATATGAAGTCGTTCAAGAGGAGTATCAATGGAATTCAATAACTTAGAGGGATGTGTCTTCTTCTTCTGCTTGCCCTTTTTGCATGCAACGCAGTGATCGAGACACCCTCAACTAAGTCATTTGCCATTAAATAATTCATCTTTTTGACATGTATGTGACCCATTCTACGATGCCATAGAATCGAGTCTTTCTCGGTTGCTTTCGAGACAAAACATGTTTCGATCGATGTGGATACTGTAGAGCTCATATTCAAGACATAAATATCATTCGATCGTGGTGATCGCATGACAAACATGTCCTCGGGAATAACATAACCCGGTTTTAAGATAAGACATTCTTTGTCAGTAAATATCGTAGTGTACTTTTTATCACAAATCTGCGATACACTCAATAAGTTATGATCAACTTTGTCGCAATAATTCACTTTCTCAAACGTAATGTGACCATTTGAAACTTCACCCTCTTGTGTGATCATGCCCCCAGAATTCCCAGCAAACGCTACATAAACCCCTTGAATATTTCTCACGTTGGTTAATAGGTCGAGATTCCCAGTGATATGACGAGAACATCCGCTATCCATGATCCAGTTTTCACCAGAAAGTTCTTGGATGAACCCTACACACAAACAAAAGTGATTAGTTCAAAAAGGCAGCCCAGGCCTCAGTCTTGGGCACATATTGGTTTTCAATTTGATCATTAACTTGAACAGATTTCAACTGTTGTTCAGCCACTTGTGAATAAGTTACCGGCTTCCTAGACTTTCGTCTTAAGTAAGCTGCCTGAACAATGTTTGAATTCTTGTTCTGACATATGGGTTCAGTTGGAACGAATTTTGGTTTCACTTGACCATGTGTCTCATTGACATGAAGAACCTTCCGAGGATTCACATTAGAGAACAAAATATGAGTATCATCAGCATACGACACAGGTCGTTTCAGGATCTCCTTGAACAATGGAATTGGCTTAGATTTGTCCTTGATAAAAGGATGAAGATTCTGATAGTTCTGCTGACTAAAATTCCTCACAACGTGACCAAGTTGACCGCATAAGAAACAACTTCGCATGTCTACACGATGTTGTTGCGAGGTATTTGGAATGAATGACTCAGAAGTTTGTTGATGACTCACATTTTTAGTCATGCTCTTAGCAAACTCATCAGATAATTCAGATTTCTTCTAAATGTAAAAATCTAAATCAGAACAATTGAAAAATTCTTTAGTGTATCTGTCTCAGTTGACTTCACAAAGTTAATTTTCTTAGCTTGTTTTAAAAGTTGTTTTGCCTTAGTCAATGGGTCAGATTGAACTGATGTTTTTGTTTGAGCATACACACGTTCAAGTTCTTGAATTTTTGAAGTTTCATTGACAAAAACACTCTCAATAAGTTCAGGTTTGATAATACTTATTGGAATATCTTTTTCAGTGAACATCGTATCCATTTCTTTTAACTTAAAAACCCTAGCAGCAGATGGCTTAGAACTAGAAGGATTAATGAAACGCATTAAGTCATCGTCAGAAATCTTTGGTTTAACTGACTTCTTTGCCCTCACTGGTTTGGTTTTCACAGTTTCTTCCTTGTTCACTTGAGATTTGAATGAACCATACACAGCTTCCTCAAACTCTTGAGGTTCGCAAAGAATATGATTAGAACTAGGAATGTTCTTATTCTTGTGTATTATCTCAGGTTCAAACACATCCTCAATAATCACTTTGTCAACATTTTCAACAAAGACCTTTTTACTTTCCACATGAGGTTTTTGACGAGCAGCTTGGGGTTTGACAATTTCAGGTTTAACCAATTTAGGTTTTTCGGAAATCACAGATTCTTTTTGAATCAAATCCTCTTCTTTTCTTGCAAAAGGATTAATTTTATAATCATTATGGAAAGGTGGTGGAATTTCAACAAAACCAATACCTTTCTTGGAATCCTTTTATTTTCCAGATACCTCAATGATTTCATTCAACAGAAAAGATGAATTTCTAAATTTCCCCAATTTGTTCTTCAACTCAAGAACCTCATTCTCAAGCTCAGTTATCTTTGAACGATGTTTCAAAATCTCTTGAAACTTTTGGTTATTTATGGTCATTTTCAAAGATAACTCGGCTTTGAGATCGTGGTTACTTGTCGACAATGCGTCAATCTTTTCTTGAGATCTCATTTGAGACTCAAGAGTTTGTCGATAAGTATCCTTAAGAGAAGCAATTTCTCTTATTAGATTATCATTTTGATTTTTCAATGCTTCTAACTTAGATTTGTTAGATTCACAGTCAACACATGATACTTTAACAAATGAAGTAGCAGAAATAGAGTTACTAACCTCATTGATCTTGGCCATGCAAGAAAACATTGATTCGGAAGGCTTGTTGCAAGAGTCGTCAGAATCAGATCCAGAATCATTATCGGAAGACATCTCACTACCAGTTGCATCTTGACAATCTTTATGTAACCCAAACATAGCCAAATTTGCTTGAACATCATTGCATAGTAACCGTTGTGACCAGCGGTTCCGTCTGTTAACATTGTTTGTGTTGTATAAGAAGATGGTTTCTTTTCAGCATCACTTCCTCGTGAAGAAGAAGCATTTTGATTTTGACCACGAGAACTAGTGTATTCTTTCCTTGGTTTGTCACATTCCTTTGCGAAATGCCCAAATTCTTGACAATTATAACACTTTACTTTTAATTAATCAAAACCCAACTTCTTGTTTAAAGCTGGAAGATCTTTTCCAGTTCTCTGCATGAATCTTTTAACTGTACGGACGATCATAGCCATGTTCCATTTTAAATCCATGATTTCTAGATCATCTGGATCTATCTGATCATAGTCCTCATCTGTTAAATCACTTGTGGCAATCTTACTACTCACTAAGTTTTCATATGAAGACATAAAAGCCGTCAGAAAAGCAAAGTTTTGCTCAGCTTCCTTCATATTAAGACTAGGTGGTGTAGCAAATGGATTTGTATTAGTTGAACTTCCAGAACCACCCGAATTACCAGTAGAGTAGAAACAAACTTTTGGATAATTAAACATAGTTGAATCTTTTTCACTTGCAGCATGAGTAAAAAAGCAGTGATTGGAGAGATCGTTGAACTAAGAGGCATACTTCCACCATAGAAAGCCGGATCTTGATTTTCTTTGGAGGATATTTGACACTTAAGATCGTATTCTCTGGCTTCGATCTTTTTTAAAAATTCAAGTGCCGTCAAGTCTTCATTCAAGAAATAGTCAATTTCTTTCAAAACCATTAGAAATGTTGAGTAAGAACTTGGAAGCACACTTTTAATAGTGTCAATTTTATCCCTTTCAGAAATTTCCATTTTCATCTTGTCCATTTCAGCAATTAAATGACTAAATCTTGTAGTCATCTCTTCAACTGTTTCTCCCTTCTATAGATTAAAGTTTCAAAACTGAAACTTGAGCATCACTTTCTTACTCTCAGCCGTATTTCCCATGCTTCTCATACGCAAATGTTGAAATAAAGACACACATTTCTTGATACTACCAACTTGATGAAATATATTTTCTGGTAAAGCCATAGTAAGAGTAGAATAGGCTTTTATCTCGATTTCTAAAGCTTTCTTCTCTTCTTGAGAATATTGAGATATAGCTTTAGGAACAAAACCAATGGTATCATCACCAATTAACGGTTCCTTATAAACTTCATCAAGACAATATGAACAATCAGGATGAACAGATCCCAAATGTGCACGAAACCGAGGTTCCCACTTGGCAAAGTCACTGAACTTCATCAATCTTGGACATTTAGAATGCGAACCTATCTCGGTATCAAGTTGCAATATCTGTTGCATCAACATGTTTTGAGACGCTAATGCATACATACCGGCCATTTTTGAAAAGTAAATAAGTTTAAAGAACTAGGTTTAACGAACTGTGTAGCGAATTGTGAACTATTATAGCGAACTGAGAACAGTTATAGCGAACTGTTAACAGTGTTTAACGAATCAACTCTTAACAAGGTTAAGATTGACCAAATGGCGAAACAGATAACGAATGAGATGAAGGTTTAGCGAATCACAAGTCAACCTAACGAATTGACCAAACGAATCACAAAGGATTAGTTTAGTGAATCACAAAGGATTAGCTTAGCGACTCAGATAGGATTAGTTTTAGCGAATCAGATGATAATCAGTAACGAATCGCCAAAATAAACTTAGTGAATCACTTAGCGAATCAGATGATAATTAGTAACGAACCGCCAAAATAAACTTAACGAATCACTAAGGAATGCTTAGCGAATCAGGATAACGAATCAGCTACAGTTGATTAGCAAATCACACTATAGCGAATTAGGTTGTTACAACCGTACGTAACAAACTCTGACACCTTATGCCACGTGGCAAAGGTTGTTAGGAAACAAATCCCAAGTTGGACGCGTGTCACACGAATCAGTTAATCTAGTTAACGAACTAGATAACACGAACCAATAACTCACACGAATTGGCTAACGAACAAGGTAGCGAAGTAACAAAATTGATAACGAATCAAGATGAAACATCTAACGAATCACCATACAGATGATAACAAAATACGTTCATCTTCAAATCTTCAAACATTCAACATAATTTTCCAGAAATTATGAAGATCAACCCAGAAACCCAGAAATACCAAATCTGTAATACTCCCTCGTTTCTCAACCAAATTTCACAAATTACCTATCAAACTCCTCGTAAACCAATTTCGAATCCAGTACACACAACCTAGTAATCGATTAACACCAATAACCAAACCAATTTGACCAAAAACACAACCCTGTTTTAGACTTAAACCGAAATCAATACCAAACAACACAAATCCAATTCACACTTCAATTCCACTTAACCACACCTATAAAATACGTTAACCAACACAAACTCAATCCAATCCGTCCATAATTCAACCAATTCAAACACAAATTGATTCAAAAATGCTTAAACAGAAAAATTAATAAAAACGATAACAATATCAAAACCAAATCAAGTGTATGAGCACCAACAACTCTGATACCAATTGTTGGAGCTCGTATTCAATAACAATAACCACTAACAAATCTCAGATCTGTGTTTATACTATTAATACGAGTAAGGATCTAGCTCATAATTAACATTGATTCAGTGTTAGATATGTGTATCTATTATCATTAAGTTATGTGTATAATATTAGGTGTTAAGCTTTGAGAGAGATCTGGAATACACAAAAAATACGTTAATTAACTCCCTCAAAACTCTATATGTCTCTCTCTATGCCACTCTCTAACAGGAGTTCACTATATATAGAAGGTGATCTGGTTCGCTAACATCCCCTAGCGAACCAGCTTCCCCTTCGTTACATACATAAACTTAGCGAACACCCCCTGATTCGTTAACATCCCCTAACGAATCAGGAGGGAATACATTACTTGGCTAGTTCGCTAACATCCCCTAGCGAACTAGCCTTTAACTTAGCGAACTGGATATTAAATAAACTAATTAACTAATTATTACATTAATTAATAAACAAAAACGTTAACGATAAATACAAAAGACTCAAGACGCAAAACCGTGCACTAACATAATCATTCATAAACCTTGATCCTTAGTTCAAGATTGTTAACTTGTTGACTTTGATCTTATATTTGGATTGTTTTGCAAGTAACTTGAAGATTGACTTGTGTTTGATTATTATTGAATCTTGAATGAGTTTACTTATGTTTATATTGATGTTTATGATTTTTAACTTGAATATTAGATGTTGTCCAAAAATAATGTTAGGCTAAACTTGTTAGTTCTACCTAGGTTTGATGAATATTGTTAGGTTCTAGTAAGTAATATGGATTGTTGATTATCATGACTTGAATTTTTGGTGATATTTTGGTTTAATATTGAATTAGTTGTGTTTATTGGCTGTGATTTATTTAATTATACTCATATACCTCTTGCTTTGATTGATTGAATCGATTTTAATTGATTTTAGCGTGTTTGAACTCTTTACTTTGTGTTTAGAGATTGTTTGAGGGAAGTACAACCGTAGGGTTTAAGTTGGTATATTAATTTATTAGATTCAGCGGGTAGGCACCTTCTTAGAGACCGAGAGGTGATAGAAAGTAAGGTCGTCTCATAGCTTTAACTTGTTAGGATTAGGATCGCGCGAGAGCGGGTTCGGTTCTTGTCGGGTTTGGGTTTGTGAGCGATTAGTTGACCTAGTTTAAGTTAAATTAAGTGGTTCCTCTATCCTTGGTTGCGTAGTATTCGTCTCCATTAGGGTAGTGTGTCGGTGAGACCGAGAGGAGAGTCGACATTAGAACACCTTAGCAATTCGTTTCCCGGTTTATTCTAAAAATCAACTAAGTACAAGTTAGGGTTTGTTAGTGAGACCGAGAGGTGATCTAGCTTTCTTGAATGAACCTTAGTTGTGTCATCCTTAGATACCGGTGTCGTGAGGTTATTCAATCCATTAGTTTATTATACATTCAATAGGATTCTTACCTAGGTAGACATTTTCTCCAGTTACAGTTAAGTCGATAAGTTTTATCAAGTGTTTATTTAAGTTAAGTTAAATTTAGTTAATTAATTTAGTTAAGGTAAGTTAGGTCAAGTAGTTAATAATTAAAAATCATTTTAAAAAATATTATTATTAGGTGAGTCTTGGTTAGGGTTAAGTATTAAAAACGTTTTCACGTGTCCTTGTGTTCGATACTCGGACTTCCTTAGTTCTATACTATTAGTGATCGGTACACTTGTCGGTTTTGTGTGGTTTCTTTAAGGATCTTGTTTTATAAATTTAAAGCTTAGTTGTGAGTTACTTAAAAAGAGCATCAATAGACACACATCAATATGTGTGCATACACACATATAATGAGTCAATCTAGCTTGTTGACAATTTGTAGACTCACAATATGTTAAATAGACTAAATAGACCAAAAATAATTATAAACTGTGAGTTTGTATGGTTTGTGATGATTGTTGGTCAAATTTCATATTTCGTAGTGTTGGTAATTTGGTTTTTTGGTATGCTAATGAGACCGATACAACTTGAAAGGCAATAGGCCTAAGAACAAAAAGGACTGGGCTCTTTGTTTATTTTATTTAATAAAATAGAAATCCTTGTGAGATGTGTATCGGTTATGGTTTTAGGAATATTGAATAATGTAAGGCTTACTTTAGTAAAATATAAATCCTTGTGAGATATGTATCGGTTATGGTTTTAGGAATATTGATTAACGTAAGGCTTACTTTAGTAAAATAGAAATCCTTTAAGGTATATTGGTTTACATCTTTCATATCCAGTATATTACTATCCACATTTGAATTAATAAAATGATATATTAACATATATTTTATTTTTAGAATTCTTCATTATACAAATTCTTATCAAAATAGTTGTAATAATCTCCATCGACTTATAATCTTCATTTTAATCATTAAAATCTTAGATATACCCGCCCGAAATTGATTTAGAAATCAATTTTAGGTTGTCCCCGTTTTGGGACTGCTTTTTGAATATTTATCTCATTTAGGATATGAATGTGTATTAGATAATTGTTTGTTTAAGAAAGATTCAGTTATCATTTCCTCATTGCTCCTCGGGTATGTATATATATATACATACTTGGGAGCTAAGGGGAAATGCTGCTGAATTTTTCTTAAACAAACAATCATGTAATACACATTCATATGTGAGATAAAGTATTCAAAAAGTGGTTTAGCAACCTACCCTTGTGAATACTCTACTCAATATCCAAACAATCACGTAATACTCTCCTATAGGGTTAACCTTTAACCCTAAATTTGTTTCAGCTGCATCATCATGTCTGTCGATAAAAGTTGGCTTACCAGTCCAAACCGTAGTTCACCTGAGTACCAGCAAGGGCTCAACTCTTTTATCGAGAGGTGCAAAAATCATGTTGAAGATATAGGCCATGTTAGATGTGTGTGTGCAAAATGCCAGTATTCTAAAATAATACCCTTCAAAATTAAGAAATGTCATATGCGTGCATTTGGCTTCTGTCGGATATATGATCGGTGGATTTATCACAGTGAAAGTTTAGTTCCGCCTGTAGTAGTTGTAGACGATGTAGCACCAACGAATGATATGGCTGTCGTTATCGAAGACATTATGGATGAGCGTATGGAAGAGGATACCAACGATGATGAAGGGAACTTTGGTACAGAGAGTAGCGGCGTCCCTAATGATTTTGAAGAGTTGTTAAAGGAAGTTGAGTCATAATTATATCCTGGTTGTACTAGGTTTTCTTCTCTTGATTTTTTAGCAAAGCTTATGCATATCAAGGTGAATAACAAATGGACTAATAGTTCATTTGATGAGCTCCTTGACTTGTTGCAGTCTTCACTCCAGAAGGTAACAAGATTCCCGCTTCGCATTATGCTGCTAAAAAGACATTAAAAAGGTTGGTTTGGAGTATGAGTCAATAAATGTATGTAAGAATGATTGTGCTCTGTTCTAGGAAGATAACGAGTCGTTACAAAATTGTCCTGTTTGTAATGAGAGTCGGTGGGCCGATACAAAGACATCGGGTAAGAAGGTACCTTACAAGGTGTTACGATACTTTTCTTTGACCCCAAGACTAAGACGCTTGTATTTTTCTAGGCATATGGCGAAAGATATGATCTGGAACAGTACTGGAAGATCAGAAGAGGGTACGATACGTCATCCTGTTGATGGATCTTCGTGGAAAGAATTTGATAAAAAGTACCCAAATTTCCCGAGAGAGCCCCGAAATGTCCGTCTAGGACTTGCAGCTAATGGTTTCAATCCTTTTGGTAGCATGAGTTTGGGTCATAGAATGTGGCCAATTGTACTCACCACATACAATCTGCCTCCATGGTTATGCATGAAAGGGTCTTCATTCATGTTGACCTTGTTGAATCCTGGCCCAAAATCCCCTGGAAAAGACATTGATGTTTTTCTTAAGCCCTTGGTGGATGAGCTTATGCATTTGTGGCAGGAAGGCGTACGTACTAAAGACGGGATGACAAACACATTTTTCACAATGAAGGCGGCGTCGTTATGGACCATAAATGACTTCCCTGCTCGTAGTAGTCTATCGGGTTGGAGCGGACAGGGCTACAAGGCATGTCCGACTTGCAACGAAGATACATCTTCAGGATATGCATCAAATAAAGTTGTATATCTTGGTCATCGGCGCTTCTTAGATGCTAACCACCAGTGAAAATTTTTGGAATTTAATGGAGAACCCGAGACAGGAGCCCCCCGCCCCCCAAAAAAAAACAATTTAGTATGGCTGACACAGAAGATCAACTTGGTCGTCTACTTCATCGTCTACCAGGAAAACATCCTGATTTTGGATGTGCTAAGCTAAATCGGGAGGAGTTTGAGTTGAACTGGACCGAACGAAGCATATTTTTGGAACTTGAGTATTGGTCCTCATTACAGTTGAAACACAACTTAGATGTAATTCACATCGAGAGAAATGTGTGTGATAGTTTGCTGGGTACTCTTTTAATGAATGATAAGACCAAAGACACATCAAACGCACGTGTTTACATGAAAACTCTAAAAATTCGAAGAACACAATGGTTGCAAGAAAAAGGTAACAAGGTTTATAAACCCCAACCAAATTATTCATTTAAGGTCAGTGATCGAAAGTTGTTATGCCAGTTCATAAAAGATGTTAAATTGTCTGATGGGTTTAGATCTAATATCAGCAAGAGAGTGATAGATAATGATGCCAACATTATTGGGTTAAAAGCTCATGATTTTCACATTCTTATGCAACGTTTGATACCGATTGGGGTTAGAGGGTTTTTAGCCAAAGATACATCTATAACAATAGTTGACCTTTGCACATTTTGAAGCAACATTGCTTCCGAACACTATTGGTGGAGGATATGAAGAAAGCCAAAGATGCCATTATTTTAATATTATGCAAGTTAGAGTTGATCTATCCACCAGCATGGTTCATTTGGTTTTGCATTTACCTGATGAAGCGATTCGTGGTGGTCCAGTATGTATGAGATGGATGTTTCCGTTCGAAAGGTATATGAAAAAACTAAAAAAAAATATATATGTTAGGAATAAGGCAAAACCAGAAGGTTGTATAGCTAAAGGTTATGTTGCTGAAGAAGCTTTATCATTTTGTTCGGTGTACCTTCGAAATGTTTAGACTCGGTTCAATCGCCCCGACCGAAATGAAGATGTCGTTGTCGAAAAAACTAAGTTGTGGGTGTTTGAGTCTAAATGTCGCTCGGTAAGCGCCACGAAGATCAAATATCTTACTTCCAACGAAAAACTCAATTTAGAATTGTTTGTCTTTGATAATTGTTCTAAAGTAAGGGAGTATATGAAGTAAGTGTTCCTATCTTTAACTTTTCATTATCTATTAAGTATTTCTCTGTTCCTCACTTGTATATTTTTATCATTTATTTAGTGAATTTAAATCTGAACATCCCGAGGATGATCTTAAAGCCAAATTTCCAAAGTGGTTTCTTGAGAAGGTAATACATAGAGAACGAGTATCACTCTATATTTGTTAGGTAATACATATATAACTTGCATAATTATATATTTGTTAGGTTTATATGATGAAAATTCAAAGTTCTCCAAATTTCCATCCAGGGTTGTATAAGCTTTCATTAGGCGCGGACAAAAATGCCTTTACTTACACCGCTTGCATAGTAAACGGTGTTAGGTTTATGGTACTTGGCCGTGACGCATAACGAACAACACAAAACTCTGGGGTTCTAGCTGAGGGAGAGAATGGTGAGAAATTCTATGGCCAAGTAGAAGAGATTATTGAGTTGTGTTATCCAAATGGGTATTCAACTGTCCTATTTCCATGCAAATGGTTTGATACTCGAAGGGGTGTTACATTTAATAATAATATTACCAGTATCAACACAAGTCGTGAATGGGACAAAGAAGATAAACTTATATTTGCTTCACAAGTCAAACAGGTGTACTACATCCAAGAACCTTCTAGAGGAAACCAAAACAGAAACCATCGTTGGGTCGTTGAGAATGTTAATCATCGAAAAACTTGGGATATACCTGCAGTAAACGACAATGGCGGATTCGAGAATGTTCAAGATGTTGACAATAACTTGACGTTATTCACAAAATTTGGGATATACCTGCAGTAAACGACAATGGCGGATTCGAGAATGTCGAAGATCTTGACGTTATTCACAACAATTCTTCATCTAATTGTGTACTTTTCATTGACTTTAAACAATACTTTCAAAACGCGTCTTCTCATGTGACTCAGGGCGAGATACCAATTGAAGTTGAATTGCCAACGAGCAGGACCGTTAGTGACGATTATGACGAGGATGATCCTGATTTTGACACGATGGAGTATGATACCGACACTGACACATCCGATGAAGAGTCTGATTAAAAGAATTTTTTTTTTTAATCTATGTTTCATATCTATTATAACAAACTTTTTCTGTAATTTCATGTTGTAATAGAAAACTTGATTCATCATATTATATATTTGTATTGCATATCTTATAAATTCTTAGGAAATATTTTTATTTTTGATGTTGTATTTGTTTGTGATGGTGGACGTCATGCCACGAGGTCATGAGAGAGATGATGTTGAGGATCCGCCACCTCCCGGAGGTTTTGGGAGAGGTTGTAATGAGGAGGACGGTAAGTCTTATGTAGTTTATTTATATATTTATTATATATTGCGAATATTAATTTTTATTAATTTTTGTAGTTGTTCCGGCTAGAAAAGTAAGGGGTACAGCGAAAAATATAAAAATGATGCAGCATTTGCAAAAACGGCAGGAGGCCTTTAAGGCTTACTTTTGATAGATTTGCCACAATTACTACCATTGGTGATGTTGGAGATATGTTTATTCGGGAGGTTGGGAGTTACATATGGAGAACCATCGCGTTTAATAAAGACTCCTGGGCATCTGTTTGCGAGGCAGAAAAGAATGCTCTTAACGAACATATGAGTGTATGTGATTTATAAACTTACTATGTTTGTTAGCTCATTATTAGTTTTTAACCAGACTAACTTATTTTAATTAATTCCTAGCAATATTTTGATTTTGATGAGATTGAGCGGGATCCTCAATGCGAATTGTTAAAAGATGGCATTGAAGCGGCAATCATGAAACGATATAGAAACCGGAAATCGATTGCAAAAACACACTTTAACAAGGTGGGAGGATCTAAGGATATAGAGGAAACAAAGAAAAGGAGGCCCGAAGATTGTTAGGGTATGAATTTTTTGCTGAGGATCCTTAATCCTTAACTATCTTGTGGATAGTTTATCCTTGAGATATATATCAAGATATAAAGGATCGATGATCCTCGGTATTTGTAACACCCCGTAACCGCAGCGGAAACGTACACGGGATGCAACAGACACATCTGATATCAACAGCATTGCTTATAAAGAAAATACCACTACATTAATTTATAACATATTACATTGTTGCGAGTTTCATTACTGTCTAGGTGTTACACACATGTTTTACCGATAAGACATTAATATATATTCATTACAAAATACAGAGCAGCAAGCTTCCAACAGGTAGCACAGATAGTTAAGCACATATCAATCATTCCAACTTGGGCATACCTAGAAAGCATGTAAAGAAAACGGGTCAACTACGAATAGTTGGTGAGTTTCACTAATTTAAATAAACCATAGATCAGTATAAAAATCATATGTTAATGATGAAATTATGCTAAGCCCGTAAGTGAAAACTCTATTAACCCAAAAACACATTAAATGACCCCTGGGGACACTGTTAACCCAGAACATATCCAATAACCCCTGGGGACACTGTTAACCCAGTACATATCAAATAACCTCAGGGGACACTGTTAACCCAGAGCATATCAAATACCCTCTGGGGACGCTGTTAACCCAGAACCATATCCAATAACCCCTGGGGACACTGTTAACCCAGAAACATATCCAATACCCTCTGGGAACACTGTTAACCCAGAAATATATCCAATAACCCTCTGGGAACTAAGTTACCCCAGAACAATTCCACCCGATAAAAAAATTATCTATTCTATGCATCATACCATATATATATATAAAAATATACAAGTGTTTCCATACGATCGGTATGTACTTAGATAATTTAACACAAACATGCTTTCCGCCCCGGGAAAATATTTAAAACAGTTCATTAAAAGGGGCTCGTTAAAACTCACCTTTTTGTGAGTCTGTGGGTAATACAATGAACAGCTACGTGCCTGGATCTGTAATATAATATCTAGTCGTTACTATATAATTCCCATAAACTAAATCCGTATTAATCGGTACATCTGGGGACATTGTTAACCCAGTACTGTACTCGATCCGGGGACAACGTTAACCCCGTGACACTTCTAAGGACTCAGATGGTAACATTGCTTAGAGTTTGACAGTCAAAATTATCATTTTTATGTTTTCTTCGATTCGCGTGCCTAGCACGGTTATCCGTTTTTAAGTTTCAAAAATGAGTTTGGCCACACCCGACCCACAAATGGTGTTTGAATGCTATTTTAGTTAAAGTGATGAAATTAGAGCTCGGTTTGACACCCCGTTTGGCCGCGGGGCCCGTTTCCGTCATTTAGGTGCCGGAAACAGTAAAATCGGGTAAAATTACCCAAATCATCCGAATTATTTTCGGATGATTTATTTTTACTTAATTTACTTAGATTTATGAAAATAGTCCATTTTTAGGTTTTTATATGCCAGTCAGCTCGCTTATGCGAGTTTTGCCGGTTTACACGTTTTAAGCTTTAAAAATTTATTTTTATGTTCCTTTTAGCACAAATAATTACCCGTTTAGTCTCGGGTCTTGAAATTTTGCACAAAACTTATTTTGACAGTAAGACATTTTATAAAAGTTTTCCAGATTTATTTTCTTATATTTACATTTATTTATCTATTTTTAAACCTTTTTAAAACACTAAATATGTCAAAAATACCAAAAGACTTTAGAAAAATCCCAAATTTTTCTGGGATGATCCTTGCCATCCTCATAACTCCCTGGAATATTTACAGAACTTAAAACTCATTTTTCAAGCCATTTTCACCCAAAACCGAGCTAGAAAGCCCTAGAACTCGTTTCACCGAAAAGCCTACTTAGACTTTTCTAACTGAGCTCAAATTTTGTGGGTGACTTTTATATGTTATAAAAAGCTTATCTTAAATTTTCCAGAATTTTTCATCATGTTTAGCTATTTTTCCCTATTTTTGGCCAAAACCGAGCATTAAATTCACCAAATATTCATCTTTTATCCAAAAATTACCAAAAATTCACAGATCTCATATTTTCATGTGTAGATCATCTCTGTGAAATTTCGTGACCCGACTCTAAGCGTGCTACAATCTGTCCAAATTTCATATACACACGAAAACCGAACTATCTTGTGTTTTCTAGCGTTAGATCGCAAAGATCCGGGTTTCTAGCCTTTGCTAGCCACTAGATACAACACTTACAAGCACAATAACACTATACCAAGCAAACTATACCAACAATCAAACCATTTCTTTCATAGTGTCGGTTTTTAAGTAAAAACAATGGTTTTAACCGTAAAAATCCGTTCTCGACTCTTTTTACTCATTTCTTGGACCAAGATCCCTTGTATAACATGTATACATCTCTTGATTATGCAAGAGTCGGTTTCATCTCGAGCTTTCACCCGTCTTTCACATGGAAAACTCATTTGACAATATTTCAACCGTAAAATTTCGTTCTAAACACTTTTAACTCATCACTTGGATCAAGATCCTTTGTATAACTTGTATACATCCCTTGATCACACGAGAATCGGTTCCATCTCGGGTTTTCACCCATTTTTCACATGAAACTTCCTTTTCTCAAGATTATAGAGTTATAAACAAGAATCAAGCCTTAAAACATGTATATACCTTGAAAATTTTGGTTAAAACTTGATGATTTGGAAGAATACTTGAAGACTTGAGAGAATTTGAGAGAGTTTGTGAAGTAAAAAAAAAGAAAAATGGAATGTGTGTGTGTATAACAAGGCCGGCCAAGTGGTGGTGTGGGGGGGGCCCACATCTCAAACCATGGCCACACATTTGGATTACACAATCCGGATAATGTTGTGGATAGTCTGGTTCAGTTCGTTTCTCGTTTAAACTCGTAATTCGGCTTAAAACGAGCATAAAATGGTCGTTTTTCGGGTTAAAATAAAATTTACATAAAACTGATTTAAAAACTTTAAAAACTTAACCCATGACATTAAAACATCATATTATTAATAATTACGCATCTTTTTCAGCTTGATTGATCGTCTCTTGCTTGGTTTGGTGTTAAAGGTTTCGTTTAGCGTACCGACGTACCATTAAATCGAAATCCTTTTTCCGTGCTATAATTCACCTAACCCGAAGCATTAATACTTCGCAAACATCACTTAAACATTATATACTTCGTCTATAATGTAATTCCCGATTCGTTCGGGTTTCAATAATCGTTCATTGGTTAATTGTAATTCCAATACGATTCACTATATAATCGAGTATGATTCGTACTATGAATCATATATACTCGTATAATCGTACTATAACTCATATAATCAGTATTAAATAACACGTAAATAGTATATTCCGGCTAGGGTATACCTGGATTTGCCGGAATCGTTACAGTATTATTGTTTACTAATGATCGCGTTTAGTATGGTGATGTGTTAGACAGGTATGACGACTTTAAGACGTGCAGGCATCAGTTATCCTCATGGAGTATTCTATAGCTGGAATATGGATCCAAGATCCTTATTAAACGTAGATAGTAATGGATGATCTCGTGTGAAGATTGATGTATAAATACCAACAACGGCTCTTAGACTTATTCTTCCGCTTATCTCGCTACTGGACTTCTGTGGCACGTGGTCAAAGTCATGGGAGTGGCTAGTGGAAGACTTGCGGATTAGTAGGAGTTCTTGTTATTTGTATTTTTTATATATTAACGAGTTATGAACGACTAGGGACACACATGTAGTATTACACACACTAGAGCAGAACCAAATATTCTCTCTATTCACTAGCTTGCGTTGTAACGTCGATCATAAACTCCAAAATACTTGTAATAACCTTTTACTATTAACAAACTTGACGGTGATAGTTTTCACCGTTCGAGGGTTTTTTGTGCCGGAGATTACTATAATCACGTACCATCCGACCAAAGATTACCTTGTTAATCCTTGACCGAAGCAATTCGACCAAAGATTACCTTGTTAGTTTTTAACCGAAGTAAAGATTATCGTAATCAGGGGTTTTTTCCCTCGTGATCAAATCCTTGTGTTCATCAAGATCTCATTTATACAATCATTATTATCGTGTTACCACTATACCTCACTTGATAGATTTTGATACATTATCCTTAGCCGATTTTTATCCAAAACAATTTGGCGCCCACCGTGGGGCAAATGGTGCTTTAATCCAGAAAATACTCTATCATTCTCAACCTTTTCATACCCGTATCACTATCAATGGCCTCTCAATCAACCTTCGCTTCATCAACTATGCCGGATACGGTTCCTCTCTCATCAAGAACTTTGCCACCGATGCCTCCACCAATTACGGGAGCACAACGGCCTGCTGCTGCTGGAAGCAAGACGCAACCACCAGTCTTCCAGAGCTCGAAAACTGCTGCTGCTAGCGCCGCTGGTTAATACTAACAGTGATGTTTCATCTATGTTTTCACAGGTTAAAGCATACATGGAGTAGCAAAACAAGACCAACCAGAGGATCCTTCGTGAGATAGAAGATCTCAAGAAGAACAAGAGGCCAGCGGAGGATCTCACCCCCCTGATGCCAAGGATGCTGGATTTCACCAGTTCAGAATCCATGGCTCAGTTCTCCCAAGGATCATCTATCCTTCAACAGGGGTCCATGGGCCAACAAGCTCAAGGATCCTCGATATTTTAGTCAGGATCATCTATCCTTCAACAGAGGTCCATGGGTCAACAAGCTCAAGGATTCTCGTTAGATCAGCCAAGGTCATCTAACTTTCATCAAGAATCCATGGGTCAGCAGAATCAAGGATCCTCATATAATCAGCAAGGATCAGCCATCCTTCCACCAGGATCCTACAGTACCCAACCTCAAGGATCCTTCATCCCGAATCAAGGATCCTTCTTTCCAAACCAAGGATCCTCAGGAGTCCAACATCAACGATCCTCTGAAGTCCATAAAGGAGATATAATCCCCATGCAGACCGTAGCCTCTGGAGGACCAACTCCT
The DNA here is from genome assembly GCF_021521415.1 of Bidens hawaiensis. NCBI lineage: Eukaryota > Viridiplantae > Streptophyta > Magnoliopsida > Asterales > Asteraceae > Bidens > Bidens hawaiensis. The sequence continues at coordinate 467,995 of NW_027492612.1, read as the reverse complement.
ATCGCAGATTCTTCTTATCCCAACTACTCATCCGGGATGCCGACCTTCACCCGGTAAAGAGGTAACTTGTATGCTCCTATATCCTTAGATACTAACCGTGGTCCCATGCAAGATACAGGTATCAACCAGGCTATGGCCAAAGAACTACAGAAGCTTAAGGATATGATATCTAGTGTTCCCGGGGTGATACGACCAATCCCCGAGATACCTGAGGGAAGCCACAAGTTATCAAGATTTTCTCCACCTATCTGTGATGCTGAGATTCCGAAGCGGTTCCAAACCCCCAACATGAAGACTTATGATGGGACCACGGATCCTGAGGAGCACGTTGCACAATATAGGGAGAGGATGGAAATCAACCCCATCCCTGAGAGACTCAAAGAAGCTTGCTTATGCAAAGGATTCGGGTCCACACTCACAGGATCTGCATTAAAATGGCTGCTAAGTCTTCCTCCCTTTTCAGTTACTTCTTTTTCACATTTAGTTAACTTGTTCAACAGCCAATTTTCCTGTAGTAGGAAATTCGAGAAGTTAACTAGTGATTTATACCGAGTTATCCAACCTAGTGATGAATCCCTTAGGGATTTTGTTACAAGGTTCGGCAGAGAAGCTCTAGAAATCCCTAATCTTGACATGGCTACTGCTATTGAGGCCTTCAAGATGGGAGTTCAGAGGGGCTCCCCCTTTTATGTCACACCCCGACTAGGTAGTTGCGGAGGCGTAATATGGGAATGTAACAGATAACACTGGTATCAACCACATCGTTTATAAAGAAATTCAACAAACTAATTTACATCATATTATATTGGTAGGTACTAAGTTTATAAACTAGATGAAAATCACATAACCAGTTCTCGGTTTCTTATTCGTTAGTACGTATTTGCATCTATTCACAGCTATTCAACTTTGCTTCAAACACCAAGCACGTAAGCAATTCATTCCAACTTCGGCATACCTGAAAAGCATGTTAAAACGGGTCAACTATGTCTAGTTGGTGAGTTTCAAGTTTCACGAGTATGAATAAAGTTAGTATACGAGTTCGTAAAGGTCATAGTATGTATGTATATATGTATGTGTATGATGTATTATACTAAGCCACAAGTGAAACCAAGACAGCTCGCACGCATGGCCGCCCTTGCCCATGTACTCCTGTTGGCATTTAACAGCCACTTTGCCCCAAGTATGTACTATGTCTAACACCACATAGCAGAATGTAATAAGTATAAATGACAATGTGCAACTGGGTTAACATGTTCCAGCATACCCCACCGGATCTGTCAGTTGGGTTTGTCAAACCGATAGTACTATCCACACGTCACTGGCACAAAGTTAATCACTTGTGTTAGTGGGGACTTTCAAAAGTGTTAGTACTTAGATAATTCACATCATCACAAGTTTACAAGTGAATAAGTACATGCTTTCCACCCCAAAAGTTCATAAAACAGTTTAGAAAGTGGGTTCGTGAAACTCACCTTATCGTAGTTCAAGCTGGTAATATGTATCAGTAAGTAATGTTCATCGATTATAGCTTGACTCCTATAACCGGTATCGTACTGTTAATACTAGTAAAGTGTTTAAGCTAAATCGGGTTGTATAACTAGTCTGGGTATAGCTGTTATACCCAAAACATGATCATAGTCTTAGATTGTGACGTTGTACACTATAATTTTAAGATTAATTATCTATTTATAAAAATTCATTAAGTGTGTTATAATTAAGTAATAAATAGTCCGTTTATACCAAACAACATCCGAAAAATCCGATATTTCTTCCAGGTGGTGTCAATATCATCACATAGCCCCTGCCAAATCTCCTGAATCTAACTCTTTGGCCAAAATGCCCCTTTTGCGCGTTTTTCGGCTGTTAAAACTCGATTAACACACAATTGCACAAAAATACTTAGACATCTCCAAATGTTACCAAATTTTGCCATTGATCTTAACATAACATCTCAGGATTCCAAAACAAATTTCATAATTTTTCATGAAGTTTAACTAATTTTCCCGAATAAACGCTAATAAACGGAAACAAATTCGCCAAATATTCTCCGTTTATCGAAAAATTACCAAATGTGAACAAGGACTCACTTATGTGATCCCTGATGTCCCTGCAAATTTTCATAACCTAAAAACAAGCACGTCACAATCAAGCACAAACAGCCCCTAAACGAGTAATACGGTATTACCTTGTCGGTTTTCGGTGATTTTCGATAGTTTAAACAACTCTCCGGGTCTTGGGTCGCAAATTAAGTGTATCTACATATCATATAACATCCAACAAAGCATAAATCATCCATATAACAGCCTTGTTAATTAGAGTTTCGGTTTTGGTTTCAAACCGAACTTTTGAACCGTAAAAACGTCGTATTCATGTTCTAATCCGTGTTTTTGGTCAAAAATCCATATGTTTATGCTTTTTATACATGTTTAACATAAAAACATCATTTTAGTTGATTTTTAGGTTTTTTGGATGGTTAAACATGTTTAAAACTAATCAAGACATGTTTATATGTAAATAAATGATTAAAACTTGGTTAAATCATCATTAAATTTGAACATACCTTATTGTTTTTGGGCTGGGAAAAATGAAGAACATAAGAGAGCAGGAGTTAGGTGAGATTAATGGTGTGAAATGAATTCATAAATATCAAAAGTTGATAAAATATCCAAGGTGGGGGGTTTCCAACTTGCCGTACGCAAGACTTGGGCCCCATTAGGGCCTCCATTTTAGTCCAATTAGTCTTGTTTTTCGTGTAATGTTTAAATCTCGTTCCAAAATTTAGTTCGGGTTCGGTTTTTCGTGAGAAAATTAAATAGGGTGCGAAAAATTGCGCGAAAACGGTTGTTTTTTGACTCATTTTTGCAAAATAATAAAAACATATTAAAAGGATGTAAAAACCCAAAATATTTTCACGGATTGCTTAAAACATGTCATATAAGTGTTTTATAAATCTTTTTCGGCTTAACGGATGCTACAATGCTCGTTTTGATGTTAACTATTGCGTTTAAACTTATAGCGTAACAATAAACGAAACGTTTTTCGTTTAAATGGTTTTAAACGTACTGGGGCCTAAATATCAATATGCTAGCCACTATAATATATATATAACTCGTATATGACCCTTCAGTATATATACGGGTCATAATTAGTATCGGCCAGTTACTCGTTTAAGCACTACGAATTAACCGATTTATCGTTTACTCGCTACGTAGTGGATAAAGTATACCTCGTTTTGTCACGAATGTCACATTCTCCCCCCGTTAATAAACTTCGTCCCCGAAATTTGATGTGTATACGGTTTTATTTTTAGGCAACAGGTGTGGGTATTTCTTTCGGAATTCGTCTTTTCGTTCCCAAGTAAATTCGGGTCCTCGTTTCGAATTCCATCGAACTTTTACTAATGAGATTGTGTTGTGTCGTAACTTGTTGGTTTTCCCGTCCACAATTTCTACTGGTTCCTCTACGAAGTTGAGCTTTTCATTAATCTGAACATATTCAAGTGGTACTATTGTCGTTTCATCAGTCAAACACTTTTTCAGATTCGATACATGAAACACATCGTGAATAGTGCTCAGTTCTAAGGGTAGTTTTAATCGGTAGGCTACGGGACCAATTTTTGCGATAATCTCAAAAGGTTCAATGTATCTCGGGGATAATTTACCGGTCTTTTCAAACTTTATAACACCTTTCCACGACGATACTTTCAAAAACACCTTGTCGCCTATTTCAAAATATAGCGGTGTTCTACGAACATCGGTATAACTTTTCTGTCAGTCATGGGCGGCTTTCAATTTTCGTTTAATCTTGTGAATCTTATCATTTGTTTCTTAAATTAAATTAGATCTTGTAATTTGAGTATCACCCACTTCTGTCTAACAAAGTGGTGATCTACATTTTCGCCCGTGTAATGCTTCATAAGGCGCTGCTTGTATACTACTGTGATAACTGTTATTGTACGAGAATTCAATGAGTGGGAGGTGTTGATCCCAATTCCCTTTGAAATCTAATACACAAGCACGAAGTAAATATTCTAAGGTTTGAATAGTTCGTTCGGTTTGACCATGTGTTTGGGGATGGTAAACGGTACTCAGGTCTATTCGGGTTCCCAGAGCTTCTCGAACTGCTTGCCAAAAATGTGAAGTAAAGTGACTGTCTCGATCTGAAATAATAGAAAGAGGTACTCCGTGTCGAGACACAATTTCATCAATGTAAATCTGGGCAAGTTTCTCAGTAGAGTAAGTGTTACGGATTGGAATAAAGTGTGCGGATTTGGTTAATCGATCTACAATTACCCAAATGGCATTGTGCCCTCGAGAGGTTTTGGGAAGGTGTGTCACGAAGTCCATGGTAATTTGTTCCCATTTCCATTGGGAAATTTCAGGTTGTTGTAACATTCCCGAAGGTTTTTGGTATTCAGCCTTATCCCTTGCACATGTTGCCCATTTACTTACATACACGGCTATATCCGTTTTCATGCCAGGCCACCAATAGAAGTCTTTATCATCTTTATATCTTATCAGTACCTGGATGAATAGAATATTTGGACTTGTGTGCTTCATTAAGAATCAATTCACAAAGTTTATGAAGTGTTGGAATCCAGATCCGGATTTTGTAGTAATATATTTCGTCAATCTTCTTCTCAAAATTCTTTTCATTCCCGTGTAGTTCTTCCTTTTCTAATTGATCTGCTTTTAAGGCTTCGTTTTGTGCAATACGAACTTGTTCGATTAGGCTACTTTGGACAATCATTCCGAGTGCTCGTATCCTCAACGGTCTAACTCTGTCCTTTCGGCTTAAAGCATCAGCTACTATATTGGCCTTACCCGGGTGGTATTTAATTTCACAATAATAATCACTTAACAGTTCTACCCATCTTCTTTGTCTCATATTCAGCTCCTTCTGATCAAATTTGTGTTGTAAGCTTTTGTAATCAGTATAGATGGTACATTTGCTTTTAAGGCTTCGTATAATTCTTCTCATGTACTTTTAATTTTCGGGAGGCATTCGCTATTACTTTCTTTCGTTGCATCGGCACGCATCCTAAACCCTTGCGAGATGCGTCACAATAGACTACCAAATCCTCAGTTCCATCTGGAAGACTTAATATTGGAGTTTCAAATAACTTTTGTTTTAACGTTTGGAAGGTCGTTTCTTGTTCTTCTCCCCATTCGTTCGTTCGATCTATCTGAGTTAGGATGGTTAAAGGTTGGGCAATGCTTGAAAAATTTTCAATAAATCGACGGTAATACCCAGCTAATCCCAAAAATTAACGGATTTCTTTCAGTGATTTAGGTACTTGCCAATTCTTAATGGACTTGATTTTACTGGGATCTACTTGGATTCCTTGTTGGTTCACAATATGTCCTGAGAATTGTAATTCTTGCAACCAGAACTCACATTTGTACAACTTCGCGTATAATTTTTCTTGCCTCAATAGTTCCGAGATTACCCGCAAATGTTGTTCATGTTCTTCTTTGCTTTTCAAATATATCAAAATGTCGTCGATAAACACTATCACGAATTTATAGTGCAGACGCATTGGTTAATCCAAACGGCATAACAAATAATTCATAGTGACCATACCGAGTTCGGAAGACTGTTTTTGGGATATCTTCTTCCTGAATTCTTACTTGATGATAACCCGATCTGAGATCAATTTTCAAAAAATACTTCGCACCCTGGAGCTGATCAAACAAGTCATCAATTCGGGGTAAGGGGTATCTATTATTTATAGTCACTTTATTCAATTCCCGATAATCAATACACATCCAAAAACTTCCATCCTTCTTTTTCACGGATAAATCCCATGTCTAGTAACTCTTGCAATTGGTTGGACAGTTCTTGCATTTCAGAAGGTGCAAGTCGGTAGGGTGCCTTAGCAATGGGGGCTGCTCCTGGTATCAGATCTATACGAAATTCAACTAGTCGGGTCGGTGGTAAACCAGGCAACTCATCGGGAAATACGTCTGAATACTCGTGTACCACTGGGATGTGTTCTATTCGCTTTTCATCGGGTTCCCTAACTATTACGCTCGCCAAGTATAATGTACAACCTTGGCGTAAATACTTTAATGCCTTCAGTTGGGATACGAGAGGCAGTACAGTACCCGATTTCTCACCTTGAACAATCATCACCTCATCATTCGGAAGAGGTATCCTAACAGTCTTATCCTTACAAACAATTTCCGCTTTAAACTTAGATAACCAGTCCATACCGACTATAACATCAAAACTTCCTGTTACTACATGTAGGTCTTGTCGCGCTTCGTCCGATCCGTTTACGAAGGCGCGTGCCCTAGCTGGATTGGAAGTTAATGTTTGCCCTTGGTTTTGTCCTTTTACTACATCGGGATTCAATTTGGGGCAGTGTCTCCTAAAGTGTTTCGTACTACCGCACTTATAACATGTCTGAAGGCTTATTGAAGATGGGGTTTGTTGATTAGATTGTTGTCGAATTGGTTGGGGACTAGATGTTTGTGAACGACGAGGTTGGATTGTTTGAAACTGTCGGTTTGAAGTATTCATTATAGTTCTACCACTTGGGGCATAATGCCAAATATTTCCGCCTCTTTGACATATGGTCGTTCGACATTCTCCAGTATGATGCAACTTACACTTTCCACACTTTGGCAATAACCCTTTGTATGCATCTTGTTTCATGTCGGAACTGGTCTTAGCATAGTTCTGAGTTGTAGGGCAGATTCGTTTATTCTGAGGTTTTACTTGTGTTCTAGAGATATAACTAGTTTGTTTCAAACCGGACGATTCCCCTGGTACTCTTAATACACCGTTTCTTGTAAGATCAAAAGTTACGTCCCTAGCTTGTGACGCAGCACTTTCTAAAGTTGGGTGGGCTGTGAAATTGACTATATTTCTCACGGCTGGGGTCATTCCCCAAATGTAGCGCTCGATACGCTTGGGTTCCAGAATAATTGATCATGGTATTAAACTAATCAATTCATTGAAACGATTTGTGTAAATTAATTGATCAGCGCCTCTCATTTCCAAATTCCAAAGTTCGTATTCTAATTTTTGGATCTCATTTCTTGGGCAAAAATGTTCTAATACGAGGGTTTAAGTTTAGGCCATTTAATATTGTTAAATCGTTTCTCGTCCCTGATTTTGTACAATCGTATTCCACTACATCAAAGCATGATCCAGAAACACGCTGGTAACAAATTTGACTATATGGTCTTGTGGACATTCACTAATGTTAATTACGGACTCGGTCTTTCAATCCATTTCACTAATCCGCTAAGTCATCAGTGCACCGAAATTTATAGGTCTGCACGACATAAACTTTTCATATGAGCATTCTCAACACGGGGAATTCGTGTTACCAGAAATATTAGTATATAGTGGGGGAGTTATATTCGTGACATTATTAGTATTCAACGGGGAAGTATAATTCGTAGCTGCATTAGTGTTCGGCGGAGGTGTAGTATTAGTGGTTTTATCAGTGCTCGACGGTTGGTTAACTGTTGTATTTGCACGTATGCCAGCAGTGACTTGCACTACAATAGTCAGTATCACTGCTTGTAGGTGGCGAGCAATCATTTCGCCCACCTCCGCCTCAAATATAGTATTAGTTTTCTCCGGGGCCATTCTATAACAATAATCATAAACACACAACTATGCCAAAGAACACATTTATATTACACATAACTGTTACTGTACGTACGTAATCCAAACCCAGTGCATGGACTTAAACTGGTATAGGCCAGCTCTTAAATAGATATACTAAAATTTGTCACTATATAGAGGCTTAACCCGGTAAGGGTCAGTGCTTGTAACAATAGTGGATTAAAAACATCCTCCATGTCAGCGCAATATGCTACTACTAGTGCTTCATGGGTTATCAAAAGACTACGTAAAACAAACCATACTACTTTTATTTATATTTATCCATATGTATATAATACAATAACCACACACAAACAACCATTTAGGCTGCAATAATTGCTTGACATCCGCATAACTTGGTTGTCACTCTGTCCAAGAGCCGTCAATAATGAGTATCGGATCAATGTAAGTTCATCACTACCTGTTGTATATCCAGCATGTAATCATATAGCTCACGTCTTCTCTATATGTTGGTGATTATATCTATTAAGTGCTTTAGTATCTGATTAGTCAATACAGCTAACCAGGCTGGGTCAGCTAAATGGGGAGGTTCTAGATTAAGTACAAGTATACTCCATGTAAGGAAAGGTATCTCGGTAACATAGATACTGAAGGTTCTTCCCCTATGATAAGTCAATATGGGTGGGGAAGGCATACTATCAGGTGATGGTACATACGTACGGTCAGTCTGACTAGCTCTATGAGTGGGTGTAGTCACCGGGGTATGGTGTGATAATGGTGTGGTAGATCTAGGAGCTCTAGAAAGTGAGTGGGAAGTATTGGTGGCTTCTACTTCATATCTAAGTGATGTCCTAAGAGAATAACTATCACATCTATAGTCTGATAAGTCAGGCTTATCAATTGGCGCCTCATACGGAATCACGTCATTTCTCTCATTTTCATATATTTCTACATATTCATTCTCCCCCAGGTTTGTTTCTAGTTCTTCCTTCTTATGAGATAGTATTGATACTTGATCAATTGCGTCATCTCTGGTTCTCGACATCTCTCTGTACAAAGGTTAGTATATAATAATAATTACTAACAATATTAATTATAATAATAATGTATAATATTAATTACGATTTAATACATACATGTATTCGTACACATTAGCACAGATAATCTTTTATATATATTTATATACTAATATATTTTACACACATATGTTGCTGTTTTTACCTATCAGATTGTTTATCGATTTCTTCTCAAATTCCCTCGTACAAACAAGTCCGTTATTACGTTCCGGACCATAATAACCCACTTGTCCATTCGAGTTCATCACGAGAATCGTCTGTATATATTATTTAATATTATTTTATTCCCAGAACTAATCGAGCCTACGGTTATATTAGGGTATCCTAAGGGACATCCTAATTCTTCATAACCAATGACTCTGATACCAACTTCTGTCACACCCCGACTAGGTAGTTGCGGAAGCGTAATACGGGAATTTAACAGATAACACGGGTATCAACCACATTGTTTATAAAGAAATTCAACAAACTAATTTATATCATATTATATTGGTAGGTACTACGTTTATAAACAAGATGAAAATCACATAACCAGTTCTCGGTTTCTTATTTATTAGTACGTATTTGCATCTATTCACAGCTATTCAACTTTGCTACTAACACCAAGCACGTAAGCATTTCATTCCAACTTCGGCTTACCTGAAAAGCATGTTAAAACAGGTCAACTATGTCTAGTTGGTGAGTTTCAAGTTTCACGAGTACGAATAAAGTCAGTATACGAGTTCGTAAAGTTCATAGTACGTATGTATATATGTATGTGTATGATGTATTATACTAAGCCACAAGTGAAACCAAGACAGCTCGCACGCATGGCCACCCTTGCCCATGTACTCCCGTTGGCATTTAACAGCCACTTTGCCCCAAGTATGTACTATGTCTAACACCACATAGCATAATGTAATAAGTATAAATGACAATGTGCAACTGGGTTAACATGTTCCGGCATACCCCACCGGCTCTGTCAGTTGGGTTTGTCAAACCGATAGTACTATCCACAAGTCACTGGCACAAAGTTAATCACTTGTGTTTGTGGGGACTTTCAAAAGTGTTAGTACTTAGATAATTCAAATCATCACAAGTTTAAAAGTATATAAGTACATGTTTTCCACCCCAAAAGTTCGTAAAACAGTTTAGAAAGTGGGGTCGTGAAACTCACCTTATCGTAGTTCAAGCTGGTAATATGTATCAGTAAGTAATGTTCCTCGATTATAGCTTGACTCCTATAACCGGTATCGTACTGTTAATACTAGTACAGTGTTTAAGCTAAATCGGGTTGTATAACTAGTCTGGGTATAGCTGTTAAGCCCAGAACATGACCATAGTCTTAGATTGTGATGTTGTACACTTTGAAATGTTCAAAACCAGATTTGGCTTAGTTTCACCGTTTTCCGAGCCTAGCAAAGTTGATCGTTTATGCGTTTCGGGATTAGGTAAGTTCACAAAAACTTAAGTAAATATATTGATTGAATAAATGAATTGATTTATGAAAGAATTTTGAAGTTTTGGTATCTGGTTTGATCGCAGGGTTCGTTTCTGTTTTCACACGGGTTTGATTATACAAAACGCGTACAATCCACCCAAATTGTCCGGAATTCTCGTAAAAAGTTCGTTTTTTTTCAATCTCGACTAAAACTATGATATTTGACCACTTTCACATTTTGACATAGGAGTCAGTCCGTTAAACACGAAACTGCCGGTTTCGTTAAAACAATTATAGTTTAAAATTTTGATTAATCATAACTAATTACGTACTTATATATAAATTATGGAAATTTTTGTAAAAATAAATTAAAATATGGAGAATTTTATAAAAATATTTTCAGAAATTTTAAGATTAATTATCTATTTATAAAAATTCATTAAATGTGTTATAATTAAGTAATAAATAATCCGTTTATACCAAACAACATCCAAAAAATCCGATATTTCTTCCAGGCGGTCTCAATATCATCACATAGCCCCTGCCAAATCTCTTGAATCTAACTCTTTGGCCAAAATGCCCCTTTTGCACGTTTTTCGGATGTTAAAACTCGATTAACACACAATTGCACAAAAATACTTAGGCATCTCCAAATGTTACCAAATTTTGCCATTGATCTTAACATAACATATCAGGGTTCCAAACCAAATTTCATAATTTTTCATGAAGTTTACCTAATTTTCCCGAATAAACGCTAATAAACGGAAATAAATTCGCCAAATATTCTCCGTTTATCGAAAAATTACCAAATGTGAACAGGGACTCACTTATGTGATCCCTGATGTCCCGGAAAATTTTCATAATTTAAAAACAAGCACGTCACAATCAAAGAACAAACAGCCCCAAACGAGTAATACGGTATTACCTTGTCGGTTTTCGGTGATTTTCGATATTTTAAGCAACTCTCCGGGTCTTGGGTCACAAAGTAAGTGTATCTACATATCATATAACAACCAACAAAGCATAAATCATCCATATAACAGCCTTGCTAATTAGGGTTTCGGTTTTAGTTTCAAACCGAACTTTTGAACCGTAAAAACGTCGTATTCATGTTCTAATCCGTGTTTTTGGTCAAAAATTCATATGTTTATGCTTTGTATACATGTTTAACATAAAAACATGATTTTAGTTGATTTTTAGGGTTTTTGGATGGTTAAACATGTTTAAAACTAATCAAGACATGTTTATATATAAATAAATGATTAAAACTTGGTTAAATCATCATTAAATTTGAACATACCTTATTGTTTTTGGGCTTGGAAAAATGAAGAACATAAGAGAGCAGGAGTTAGGTGAGGTTAATGGTGTGAAATGAATTCATAAATATCTAAAGTTGATAAAATATCCAAGTTGGGGGGTTTCCAACTTGCCGTACGCAAGTCTTGGGCCCCATTAGGGCCTCCATTTTAGTCCAATTAGTCTTGGTTTTCGTGTAATGTTTAAATCTCGGTCCAAAATTTAGTTCGGGTTCGGTTTTTCACGAGAAAATTAAATCGGGTGCGAAAAATTGCTCGAAAACTGTTGTTTTTCGACTCATTTTTGCAAAATAATAAAAACATATTAAAAGGATGTAAAAACCCAAAATATTTTCATGGATTGCTTAAAACATGTCATATTAGTGTTTAATAAATCTTTTTCGGCTTAACGGATGCTACAATGCTCGTTTTGATGTTAACGATTGCGTTTAAACTTATAGCATAACAATAAACGAAACGTTTTTCGTTTAAATGGTTTTAAACGTACTGGGGCCAAAATATCAATATGCTATCCACTATAATATATATATATATAACTTGTATATGACCCCTCAATATATATGCGGGTCATAATTAGTATTGGTCAGTTACTCGTTTAAGCATTACGAATTAACCGATTTATCGTTTACTCGCTTCGTAGTGGATAAAGTATACTCGTTTTGTCACGAATGTAACATTTTATGATGATCTCGTGATGACTCCTTGCAGGTCTCTAGATGAAGTAAGGAACAAAGCACTTAGATTCATACGGTTGGAGGATGACAAGAGTATCCAGGATCGTCTGGGGAATCAGACGAAACAAGAATCCTCCGACAAAAAGCAAGGATTCTCGTTCAAGAACAACAACACAAAGCCGTATAACAAGTTCAACAACCAGAACGTACGAGCAGTTGAAGAAGGAGAGGATGGTGAAGACTATCCCTGCATCTCCGAGTATTGTTTCTCCGTAGATCCCCATGGCTTGATTTGTGCCATGAAAGATCTAGGAGAGAAAGCAAGGTGGCCCCGAAAGAACGAGAAGACGACTGCCTTCAAAGATAAGTCTAAGTGGTGTGCCTTTCACGATGACTTTGGCCACACAACAGACGAATGCATCGGCTTGAGGAGGGAAATTGGATACCTCCTTAGCAAGGGTCACTTTAAAGAACTCTTGGGAAGGAAAAAATCCAGGATCCAGGATCCTGAAGATCTTCCACAAAAAGCGACGCCGCCACCACCAGACGCTCATGTGATCAACTTTGTCTCTAGAGGCTACGAAATGTTTTATGATTCGTGTGCCATAGAAGAAAAGCCCACAAAAGAATTCAAGTTGGACGATGAAAGAAGACCGCTCATCCCCATTACTCGAGTGACTGATCGGAGAGTCTTTTTCGAATCAAAGATCCTGGATCCTCAGAAGGATGAGATGGATGTCCGAATGGTGAATTTCTTCTGGAGGTTCAGACATTTGTGGAACTTCCTTCTCTGCGGCAAAAAGACTTGCCAAAGAAGTCAAGATGGATAACGGAGACCAACCGATAGTTTCCACTACCTTAACAACAGACAAAAGGATCTTCTTCGACGAGGAAGACAAACTAAACATCCAGGATCCTCATCATTACGGTTTGATCATTACTTTATTTATCGCTAACCATTTTGTACGCAGGATCCTAGTAGACGGAGGGAGCTCAGTCAACATTATCCAGCATGATGTCCTCAAAAAGATGAACATACCGGACTCAGAGATCATTCCTAGAACATCAGTGCTAGTTGGTTTCAGTGGTGAAACCAAGAAGACATTGGGGGACATCAACCTCCCAATTTATATCTAAGGGTTAAATTCATACCAGAAATTTTGTGTTATTGATAACCTTTCTTGTTGCAATGTTATTTTAGGTAGACACTGGCTGCATGGAATGAAGGCAGTAGCCTCAACGTATCACCAATACATCAAACTGCCTACCCCTTGGGGAGTTGTGAAGATAGTTGGTGACCAAGCGGAGGCCAAGAACTATTATTCTTCATCAATGAAGCCAACAGCCAAACAAACTATAGCATAGCAACTACAGCAACATCCTAGGGACGTGCTGGAAGCTCGGGAGAAAGACCTTAAAATAGTATCATTGGACCCTGAGGATCCAGAGATAAAGGTGTTCCTAGGATCCAGTATCCCCAACACAATCGAGGAGGATTTAGTATCCTTCTTGGGACGAAGAAAATCTACCTTCGCATTCAAGCACTCAGACATGACAGGTATTTCAAAAGAGGTAATCACTCACAAACTAGGCCTGGATTGAATCTGTTAAACCCGTCCATCAGAAGCGAAGAAAATTCTCTCCTGAGAGGAACAAGATCATACAAGAAGAAGTTGAAAAACTTCTTAAGGTCGGTATGATCAGAGAGGTTCAATATACTCGATGGCTAGCTAATGTGGTTGTTGTTTCAAAAAAGAATGGAAAGTGGAGGGTGTGTGTCAATTTTACCAATTTAAACAAGGCATGCCCCAAGGATCCTTTCCCATTACCACATATAGATTCCATGGTGGATGCAACGGTAGGACATGAAATGCTTACCTTTATGGATGCTTCCTCTGGATTCCAACAAATTTAGATGGAACCATCTGATCAAGAGGATACAACATTCATGATTCCTACCGGCATATACTGTTATACTGCTATGCCGTTTGGACTAAGAAATGCATGGACAACATACCAAAGACTAGTCAACATGATGTTTAAGGATCAATTAGGTAAGACTATGGAGGTCTACATATATGATATGGTGGTGAAGTCAAAGAGAGCTGAGGATCACCTCAGAGATCTTGAAGAAGCATTCAATATCCTCGACCAGTATAACATGAAATTGAATCCGGCAAAATGCCACTTTGGTGTTAAGGCTGGAAAATTTCTGCGATATATGGTGACTAAAAGAGGTATTGAAGCAAGCCCCGAGCAGATTGAAGCCATCCTCAATTTAAAGTCTCCTGCAAACGCCGAGGATGTCCAAAGGCTCACAGGAAGAATAGCCGCTCTCAATAGGTTCATCTCAAGATCCTCCGAGAAATGCAAAGACTTCTACGACATTCTTAGAAATACTAAGAAGTTTTAATGGACAGAAAAGCATGAGGCTGCGCTCAAATCCTTGAAGGATTACTTGTCCTCAACTCCAGCCCTGATGAAGCCTATGGATGGAGATTCCTTATATTTATATCTGGCAGTTTCAGGTAATGCAGTGAGTGATGTTCTCGTTAAGGATCATGAAGGTGAACAACACCCCGTTTATTATGTAAGTAAAGTCTTTTAGATGCAGAAGCCAGGTACTCTCAACTTGAAAAAATAATTCTTGCACTCATTATGGCTTCTACGAAATTGAGACATTATTTTGAAACTCATCATATTATTTTGAGAACTAATTATCCTCTGAAGAATGTTCTTAGAAAACCAGAGTTATCAGGTAGAATGGCCAATACGAGCCAAGAACAGCAATCGAGTCTCAAGAACTGGCGGACTTTGTGGCTGATTTCACTAGTGACCTACAAAAAGAAGCTGACTTGAAGGTCCAACAACTAGAGAAGACTAAGGATCCTTGGATACTTTTCACTGACGGCGCTTCTAATGTAAGAAGAACAGGATTGGGGATCCTACTGAAATCTCCACAGGGGGACAAATTACCCCAGTCTATAGCCTGTGAGTTTCAAGCAACAAACAATGAAGCAGAATATGAGGCTTTGATCGCAGGTTTGCAATTACCTAAGTGCATGAGGATCAGATATCTTCAAGTATATATAGATTCATTATTAATTGCTAACCACTTTAATGGCTCATACGCTGTTAAAGGAGAGAAACTAATCAAACACCTAGATGTTGTGAAGGAATTAGCAAAATTCTTCGAGTTATTTAGCATTGTATAGGTACCAAGAGAAGAAAATGCTGGGGCAGATGCTTTGGCAAATTTAGCTTCATCTCTGAAAATTCCAGATGATACGAAGATTCCAATCATTCATGTTCTCTCACCGGCAATAGGAGAACAAGAAGTTGGAGAGATAACAAAGGACAAAGAAATTGTACTCTGGGATCCATTATCCTCAAATAATCGAGAATCATGGATCCTTCCATTCAAAAAGTACATTCAAACTGGAGAAGTCCCAGTTACGGAGAATTTGAAATCCTTCAAACTCAAGGTATTACAATATATTTTATTAGATGATATGCTATACAGAAAATCTCTTGCAGATCCATACTTGAGATGCATCGAGGATCCTGAAATCCAAGAAGTACCTAAAGACTTTCACGAAGGAGATTGCGGCAACCACACAGGAGGAAGAGCATTATTCTCCAGGATACTCAGAACTGGGTACTTCTGGCTGACAATGAAGAAGGATGCAGTAGAGTATTCGAAGAAGTGGGATGCCTGCCAAAGGCATGCAAATATCCTTCATCAACTAGCAGAACCAATGTATCCTATATCCTCTTCATAGCCTTTCATGAAGTGGGGAATGGACATTGTTGGTAAACTACCGAAGGCACCAGGTGGAAAGGTCTTTATGCTTGCCATGACGGATTACTTCTCTAAATGGATCGAAGCAGAGGCATTCGTACAAGTCCGGGAAAGGGAAGTTATATCCTTTATTAAACGAAATATTATAACTAGATTTGGCATTCCCTCTGAGATTATTTGTGATAATGGTTCCCAATTTATTGAGAAAAGAACAACTAACTTTTGTGATAGTTGGGGCATAAAGATGATTACTTCAACACCAGTGCATCCTCAAGCTAATGGTCAAGCGGAGTCTAGCAACAAAATTATCATCAACAATTTAAAGAAGAAGCTAGGATCCAAGAAGGGAAAATGGGCCGAGGAACTACCATATGTTCTTTGGGCCGACAGGAAAACACCCAAGAACGCAACAGGCCAAACACCTTTTTCGTTGGTATTTGGATCAGAAGCAGTAATCCCAACAGAGATAGTAGTTCCCACAGCAAGAACGAGCATCCGTGATCCTGAAGCTAATGAAGAAATCCTTCTTGAGGACTTGGATACTATTGAAGAACTCAGAGACCTAGCCAAGATCAGAATGGGAGCTTATCAACAGAGGGTAGCTAGGGCATACAACAAGAATATAAGAATCAGAAGATTTCAAGAAGGAGATCTAGTCTTGAGGAAAGCCTTCCAAAATACTACCAATCCGGGTGATGGAAAGTTAGCACCCAAATGGGAAGGACCTTATCAGATCGAGTCGGAAGCAGGAAAGGGGGCATATCATCTGCTCACAATGGAAGGCAATAGATTACCAAGAGCATGGAATGCTATCCACCTCAAGAAATATTTTTTCTAATAAGGATCCGGTATCCTGAAAGGATATATTGTCCTTAATGGATCAAGGATTCTCGAAATTGGTAATATCTATCCGATTCCTTATCCTTTTTATTTTATTACTTATAATTTAAGGATAATATATTCTTAACATTTTATCTTTTCCAAGTTTTAGGTATCAATGCAGGATTATAATAATATGTTTGATGATCAAGAGGTTGGCCACCTCTCCTTTACATTCAAGGTACTATCCTATTTCCCTTGGCCTAGCCCACGTTTAGGTATGACCCCCGATGGTCATATCCTCTAAGGTTTAAAGGTTTTCACCTTTCTTATAAATAGAGTTTCTACACTCTCGCCTGGAGCGCACGCTATCCAACGTATAGTCCGGGGCAGCGGGACCAGTACACGCTTAGTGGCTGACAATTTCGTTGTTTTCGGCTATATGGAGGATCCTACGAATTATGGTAGACGTACCATACCACCGGGTTATAACGTTTTCACGTTATCTCAAGACAAAGGTTTCTAACATTTTCATGTTAGCTAAGGTTTATAACGTTTTCACGTTATCTTCGTTTGGGCGAGTCCCCAGTTAACATTCGTATTTGGGCTTATCCCCAGTTTTGGGCTTGTCCCCAGTTCACGGGCTTGTCCCCAGTTTTGGGCTATTCCCCAGTTCACGGCTTGTCCCCAGTTGCACGGGCTTGTACCCAGTTAATTTATGGGCTTGTCCCCGGCTTAATGGGTTTAATCCCAATTAATATTATGAATTGTTTGCAACAGATTACTAAGTGTTTCATGAAGACAAAATTCTAAGGATCCAAAATCCTAAGAGGATCACTAAACCTTCAGTTCTTATGGTAACTCAGGTCTATCTAGACCTTCTGGTATGATTTCTATTAATAAATTTGTATTGTCGCAATTGCAATGATGTTAAACATTTTTTGGGTCAGTTCTTTAAAGATAATCTGTTATAAAAGCTTTTACCGATTTTTAAGGATACCTTATTCTAAAGTTTGTCCTTTAAGGATATGTTATTGTATAACTTTTATCATCTTTTGAGAATACCTTATCCTACTGTTTGTTCTTTAGGATATTCTATCCTAAGTAATTTTCATAAGGATCTTTAATCCTGAAATCTTTTACTTAAGATTATTTTTCAAACATATCATTAATGCTAAAGTTATATCTAACAAACTTTTAGAAATAAACAACGGGCAAATAGTCAAAAGATTTATATTAATTAAAATAAGCCACCAGGACTTATACAAAATTCTTAACCCGGACTTCACCATGCAAAGGATGGACCATCCATCCGGGTTAATTAAGTACTACTAACAAGTTCATAAGTGCAGAAAAATAAAATAAAAAAATAGGGGCAACAAAGGCTTCATCCCCACAAACAGAGGATCCCTCCACCTTTGTCACCCCCGCAAATTGTCTTAAGGATCATGGATCCTTCATCCTAGTTACTATTGTTTATTACAGACCAAAGTAATTGTTCAGGAAAACATCAACACAAAATAAAAAGGTGGGCTCGGGCCTTGTCTTCGGTATCCTTCATCGCCCACCTAAGCTGCATCTTCACCCTCAGCAGCACCATATTCTTTACCGGCTTCAACCGCCTCCTTGACGCCACTAATCCCAACCTCGGTGTCCTCAGCCATTTCCTCGTCGTCCTCACCACCAAGATCATCAAGGGCAGTCTTCCACTTTGCCACATCCCAGGTCGACTTGTCAAAAGCGGGATCACTGGCCTCCTTCGCCATCTTGATCCGCACCTGGAATACCGACCTGGCAGCCCACACCTTGGCCTCATCTGTAGCCTGTTCCGCTGCATCTTGACGTTGGGCTTCGGCTAAGGATGGCTGATCCTCCAACTGTTTTTTCTCTTTGGAAAGCTGGATCATGGCTTTATCCTTGGCAACCACGGCTTTCCCTAATCCCGACAATTTGTCGCTCATTTGGCCGATGATCTTTTCATAATGCTCTTTGAAAGCACTCATGGCCTACACACAACAAAGTAATCAAAGTCAGAAGGATATTGGGTCCCACAAATCAAAGTGTCAGGATATAAGATACTTACAGAGAGGACAATGTCATAATGGGTCTAAGGATCAGAGGACATTTTCCTCTTGGAAGCTGCGGATTTAGCCCTGGTTGTTGCAGTCTTGGGCTCGGAACTAGTGCCTGCCTTCGAAGCCTCCTTCTTGACAACAGGGGAGGTGACCATACAGTCAATATCTTCCAAGGAGAACTTGCCGGCTGACTTTTGGGATTTCTTGGCGCCTGGAAAGGAAAAAAGTTAACATATAAGTTTTCTTATTCTAATCTTATTTATATTAAAATTATTAACTTACTTGACATGCTTGAACCCGAGGAGATATCACAAAAACCTTCAATAAAACGAGCTTGAAAGGTCCTAATCTCGGTATCCAGTGCTAGAAACCGTTTTGTCTTTTCTTCTGTGCCAGGTAACTTGCCCAAAGAAGCGAAGTTCTCAACTGCAAACAAAAAGGAAAAATTCAGAATTCAAGTTAAAGCATCAAGGATCCTGCTATTTCTTAAGGATCCAGGATCCTACCCTTTCTAACCCACTTTGAAGGAAGGTCAATCCCCCCTGGTATTGAGTCGCGTTTTACAAAGAAAAACTGGTTTCTCCACAAGGTATCGTTTAAAGTGACTTTTGATATCGGGTGAGCTTGTCGGGGCTTGGATTTGAAGATAAATCGGGCAGGGTCGTGGGTAGTGAGGGTGTATAAATGTGATAACTCTGGAAGGCCGATGTCCATCTATTGCTCTTCTATGATTCTCTCGATAGTGCTGAGAACCCTCCAAACCATAGGCATAGCCTGTATGTTGGATATGCCGGTAGAATCGAAGAAGCTTTGAGTAAAAGACGGAAAGGGATATTTGTAGCCGATCAGAAATAGAGTCGCCGGAAAGCAAACCCAGACCTTGGAATATACATCGCAGCGGACGCTGGATTCATAAGGTCGGAATAGGGCTTTCGGAGGGAACAATGAGCGAAAGTCTTCAACCTCTGGATCCGTGAGTTTACAAATTTCGGTGGACGGGTTGGCCAGCAGACATTGGGGTTCCATTTCTGTTAACTCAGAATCATCGAAGGTTTGTTCGGAAGGTTTAGATGGAGACAGAGAAGAAGAAGACGAAGCAGCAGACATGGTTAAAGAAAATAAGAGAGAAGTAAGAAGGATACCTGATGCGTCCGTTGGAGGTGTGCTTATAATCAAAGATACAGGGCAGCATATATAGACGGTTATTATTAACCTGGGGGCTAAATGGTAAATAATTCTGTCAAAACCGTCCCATCTATCATTTTTCGCAGTAATTTTGAATTTCAAAATGACAGCTGTATTCCAGTGTCACCCGCCATTTTGGGGGCAATTGTTAGGGTATGAATTTTATGCTGAGGATCCTTAATCCTTAACTATCTTGTGGATAGTTTATCCTTGAGATATATATCAGGATATAAAGGATCGACGATCCTCGGTATTATTGTTTACTAATGATTGTGTTTAGTATGGTGATGTGTAAGACAGGTATGACGACTTTAAGACGTGCAGGCATCAATTATCCTCATGGGAGTATTCTATAGCTGGAATATGGATCCAAGATCCTTATTAAACGTAGCTAGTAATGGATGATCTCGTGTGAAGATTGATGTATAAATACCAACAACGGCTCTTAGACTTATTCTTCCACTTATCTCGCTACTAGACTTCTGTGGCACATTGTCAAAGTCATGGGAGTGGCTAGTGGAAGACTTGCGGATTAGTAGGAGTTCTTGTTTTTTGTATTTTTTTTATATATTATCGAGCTATGAACGACTAGGGACACCCATGTACTATTACACACACAAGAGCAGAACCAAATATTCTCTCTATTCACTAGCTTGCGTTGTAACGTCGATCATAAACTCCAAAATACTTGTAATCACCTTTTACTATTAACAAACTTGACGGTGATATTTTCACCGTCCGAGAGTTTTTTGTGCCGGAGATTACTATAATCACGTACCATCCGACCAAAGATTACCTTGTTAATCCTTGACCGAAGCAATTCGACCAAAGATTACCTTGTTAGTTTTTAACCGAAGTAAAGATTATCGTAATCAAGGGTTTTTTCCCTCGTGATCAAATCCTTGTGTTCATCAAGATCTCATTTATACAATCATTATTATCGTGTTAGCAATATACCTTACTTGACAGATTTGGATACATTATCCTTAGCCGATTTTTATACAAAACAAAAATGTTTACTTGCCACTCAAACACTCCTTTGTAGATTATAATGTGGCTATTGCCTTACCGTTTGTCACACATATTGCTTTTCGTAATTTAAAGTGTGGCTGATGTCAATTTTTTTGTCACACATAGTGAGGTATTGTGTGGCTAATCATATCATATAGACACTGGAGGTTATTGTCAAAGTGGCTAAAAATGTGAACTTGCCAGTCAAACACTCTTTTGTTGTTTGTGGTGTGGCCATTGTTTTACCGTTTGTCACACAAAATGTTTTTCCTAATTTAAAGTGTGGCTATTGTCAAACTTTTCGTCACACATAGATAAATGTGGCTAAATGTGTCTTACCGAATTCAGTTTTTTATTATTTTTTAAAATGGATTATAAAAAATCATATTTTTAACCTGCTAACAATGCATAATATAAATATTTCAAAGCATAACTTTATAAATGTAACTAAACACATTAGCATAAAATCAAAACATGTTTTTTCATAAGTTTAACAAACCAATAACATAAATTCAAAACGGGTTTACATTACCAAACCTTCACTAATAAGTTATAAATTCAAAATATTTAAAACTACTACTAATTACTACCGACCTCAAACTTTATCATAAACTCATCAAATTGTTTTTGCCTCATTTCTTCATTTTCCTTAAGTTCTTTTTCCATTTGTTCCATCCGTTGCACTCGTTCTTCCAACTCGTTTCTTGACTTCCTTTCATTTTCTAGTTCTTTTTCCATTTCGGCTCTAACTTTTTGAACCTAAAATTGTTAAAATATTAGCATCATAACTATACATCATCTGTATAAAATAAAAAGTAAAAGTTAAATATGCAAAACTAAACGACCAAGCAAATAAAATAATTAACTAATATATTACCCGAAAACGAGAAACATACGAGCGATCACATTCTTTGGCACCATTCTGAATGTAACCCAAGGTTCATCATAGTGCTCGATTAGTATTTTTATGATATTCCTATGAATCTCATGACTCGCAAACCTATAATATTGAAATAACCAAGTAACTATATTTGTAACATAAATAATGAAAATGTTAAAACTAAAAACATACTTATCCCCAATCTTTACAATAAATTTCTTCCCAAAGGTATCCCGAGGCACGATAGATGACGTGTCTCCCACAAGTATACATTTGTAGACCATCGACATCGCCACTACCAACACCATCCTCATGTGATCCTGCAAGTGATGCCCCACCACGATGGTTTTCACCCATCCTAGGTACCGTGATACGTCCACGTATAACACGAAGACTATCACGCACAATCACATTAGACATAATGTATACACAAACACAAACTTGAATCGACGACTCGTTGGTGATAATAATAAATGTCAACTGTACTAAAAAGTCCTAACATGTATTCACACATCGTATCATGGCAAATCAATCAAACATTCATCATACAACTTAACTTATGATCACTTAGTTCACGAGACAGATTATAGTATGTACAAACTGATTTTATTCACTAAGAAAATATTAAGTATAAATTCTACAAAATTTACCACTGTATAATATATGAATTAGGTTTCTCAAACAATATTTCTTATATTTTTCTTATGCATACAAAACTCACAATAATCCAACCATTACAGATATGTACCAACAATTCAGCAGATTGCACAACAAACACTTGTTTAATGGTTCTATCAACTCATTAATATAAATTGTGCAAGACCAATTGGGTTGTCTTCAAAACTCATAATAATAATTTACAGAACTGGAACCAACCCGTTTTGTTTTCTCATTATGGAGTTATGGTGTCGAAAGACAGACCAGAATATAACTCCCCGAATCAGCTTTGATCAGTGTTTTTGTAAAATCATAAAAACTATTCGAAACTCATCAAAAATTACAAACTTTACCTTTCTGGAAACTAGACTCATAATACTATATCCTAGAACCAACAATCGTTCAATAAGCATTGTTTAACATCAAGTTACATACCAATAAATAAGCGAAAACGAATCTGTCAGCAAACGGTTGTCATCAAAACTCAAACCTTAACATATTTATGACATCTCTAGGCTTCTAATTCATCAGTTAACCTTTTAGAGATGAAAGAAGATGTACTAAGCTTCAATTATAAGTGAAATAGATACCTTTTTAGCGATGAAATAAGTTGTACTAAGCTTCAATTACAAGAAATAACACTTAAAATTGAAAATCCCCAAACTTGGTTCTTAGGGTTCTTCACACTCAACACAAATCCGGAAAAAATCAAGATAGAATTGATGGAACCCGACACCACACGTGAATTCCTCTCGCAAAAATAATTAGATTAGAGCCCAGAATCAAAGTATTTGGTTAAGAATTGAGTGAGTTAGAGAATTAAGGATGAAGGATTATGATGGGTGTAGATATATAAAGAAGAAGAATAATAAAAAGGAATGAAGAGAAAGAAAAAAAAAAGTAAGTTAAATATGTGGTCAAATTAGATTTAAGAATGGGAGGATAATTCAAAATTTTTTGAAGAAAAGAGGGGTGAATTTAATTTGAAATTTTGAGAAAGTGAAATTAACAGGAACTAAATATAATTAAATTTTTTATTTTTAATAACTAAAATAAAGAGTTGTTAGTGTAAATATATAGAGGGTTATTTTGAGAACCATGGCGAGTTTTAAGAACTTTAAGAGCTCAATTTTGAACCCACATTTAATTAAATGATATGAAATATGTGGCTGAGATTAAATTTAATTAAAAAATGAAGCAGGAGAGAGAATAAGTATTTTTGATAATTACACAAGTTTAAACGTTAGTTACACATGTGTAAAAAGTCGATTCGGTGTGTAAATAAATACCGTAATTTTTTGTACATCACTTACACTTACGTATTACACATGTGTAAAAAAAATTCGAAAAAAAAATTGTTACGTTGAGTTCTTTCGAGTTTTTAAAACTCAAAGTGGTTCTCAAAAGAAATCAATCCTATATATATATATATATATATATATATATATATATAGCACAACTAATTAAACCTTAAATAATATAAGAAATTGTATTTTAAATATAAAAACATATAAAATAAATAAAGAGTTGCATAAGAGTGTAGTAATCAGTGTTAACGCCCAATAAACCATAGGTTCATTAGTGGGTCATACTAGTTCTTGATCGGTGTTAGTGTTCCATTATAGCATCTATCATGTCACAGTTACTTTAAAAAAGTTGTATATGAGTGTCATTAGTTATGGTTAGGTGTTAACGCCTGAAACACAACATACTTTCGTCAATAGTCCTTATTTGGATATCATTAGTCATAGTTAGATGTTAGTGTCCCTTGGTTACGTCATAGTTGCTTTAAGAAGTTTGTATAGGACTATCATTAGTCATAGTTAGATGTTAGCGCCCAAAACATGTCATACATTCATCAATGGTCTTTGATTGGTATTAGTGGCCATTATAGCATTTATCATGTCCCCGTTGCTACAAGAGAGTTGTATATGAGTGTAGTGAGCCATAGGCATGTGTCAACGCCCAATAACATGTCATACTTTTATTAATGGGCCATATTGGGCCTTGATTGTTGTTAATGGCCAGTATGGTCTCTATCATGTCATAGTTACGTTAACAGGTTGTAAAGGAGTGTAGTGAGTCATGATTGGCCGTCATACTTTGCATTAGTGGGTCGTCCTAGGCCTTGATTGTTGTTAGTGACCCATTGTAGTCTCCATCATATCATAGTTGCTCTAAAAGGGTTGAATATGAGTTTAGTGAGTCATAGTTTGGTTAATGCCCAATAATATGTCATACTTTCATCAATGGGCCTTATTGGACCGTAACTGGTGTTTGTGGCCCATTATAGTCTTTATCGCATCATAGTTGCTCTAAGAAGGTTGTATAGGAATGTCATTAGTCATAGTTAGATGTTAATGATCGATAACATGTGATACTTTCATCAATAGGTCTTATTGGGCCTTGTTGGTGTTAGTGGCCCATTATAGCCTTTTTCATGTCATAGTCGTTCTAATGGGCCATATTAGAGATTGAAATCTCTTAGTAGCCTATTATGGCATGTGATATGTAACATTAGATATTTAAAGGTTATATCGTGTTATAGGGAGTCATATTAGACAGTAATAAACAAAAACAAGTCATACACGTCCTAATGGACCATATTGGGCCTTGAAATCTCTAATGGCCCATTATACATTAAACATAGGGGTGGCAAAATGGGTGGGTTGGGTCAAAACGCGTTATGGGTCGGAACGGGGCAGGGTCGGAACATGTCATTAAAAAAAGGGTTGTTATGGTTCGGGTCGAAACGATTCAGGGTCAAAAGGTTTGGGTCAAAATGAGTCAAGGTCCGAACGGGTCAAAACATGTTTCGGGTTTGGTTTTTTTTTCAAACAAGGACAACGGAGGAAATGTTTTAGTTTTTTTACTTTTTCGTTTTTTATTTATATTTTGACTTATGAGTTTTATATTATTATATTTGAATATTTTTTTAAATTGTGTTTTAAGAGGTACAACTCGCCTAACCCGTCGATATACATTAAACATAGGGGTGGCAAATGGGTTGGGTTGGGTTAAAACATGGTTATGAGTCGGAACAGGTAAGGGTCGAAACGGGTCAGGGTCGGAACGGGTCAATTAAAAAAAGGGTTATTATGGTTCGGGTCAAAACGGGTCAGTATTAAAAGGTTCGGGTCATAACGGGTCCGGGTCAAAATGGGTCAAAGTCAAAACGGGTCAAAACGGGTTTCGGGTCAAATCGGAATAGGTCAAAATGGGTCGAAGTCGGAAAGGGTCAAAATGGGTCAATTAAACAGATCGTTTCAGCGAGTTTTCAGATCGTTTCAGCACTTAACAGCTCGTTTTTACATCAAACAACATGTTAAACAGCTCGTTTCAGTGATTTTTAGTCCGTTTTAGCACTTAACAGCTCAATTAAACAGCAAACAGCATGTTAAACAGCTCGTTTCAGCGAGTTTTCAGTTCGTTTCAGCACTTAACAACTCGTTTTTATAGCAAAAAGCATGTTAATTAGCTTGTTTCAGCAAGTTTTCAGTTCGTTTCAGCAGCTAACAGCTCATTTTTACAGCAGACAACATGTTAAACAGCTCGTTTCAGCGATTTTTCTGTCTGTTTCAGCACTTAACAGCTCGTTTCAGCACTTAACAGATCGTTTCAACGCGTTTTGACCAGTTTTACAGCAATTCAACAATAAAAAATCAGCGGTTCAACTCGTTTTTCCCCGTTTCAGCAGGTTACATAGCCAATACTTCAAAACGTGTTGTGTTTTCAATCCATAAAACAAGTATAGGCAAACGTTTAGTGTTTTCAAAACCAATAGGTAAGTATGTCCGTGTTTTCACACACAAACACAAACTTGACCCGACGAATCGTTGGTGATAATAAATAATGTCAACAGTACCGAAAGTCCTAACATGTATCCACGCATCATATCATGGCAAAGCAACCAAATATTTATCATACAACTTAACTTATGATCATTCAGTTCACGAGACAGATTCTGGCATGTACATACTGATATTATTTACAAAGAAAAGATTAAGGATAAATTCTACAAAATTTACCACAGTAGGATATATCAATTAGGTTTCTCAAACAATTTTTATTATATTTTTCTCATGCATAGAAAACTCACAATAATTCAACGGTTTCAACCATTACAGATAGGTACTAACAATTCAGCAGTTTGCGTAACAAAAACTAGTTTAATGGTTCTATCAACTCATTAAACCAAATTGTGTAAGACCAATTGGGTTATCTTTTAAACTCATAATACTAAGTTCCAGAAGTGGAACCAACCCATTTGGCTTTGTCATTAGGGAGTTATGATTTCCGAAAAATGGACCAGAATATAACTCCCCGAATCAGCTTTGACATATGATGTTGTAAAATCATAAAAGGTATTCAAAACTCATCCAAAAATTACAAAATTTACCTTTCTGGATACTAGACTCAGAATACTATATCCTAAAATCAAGAATCAATCAATAATCATTGTTTAACATCGAGTTACAAACCAATCAATAAACAATAACGAATCTGTCAGCCAACTGTTCTCAACAAAACTTAAACCCTAACTTGTTTATGACATCTCTAGGGTTCTAATTAATCTTGTTAGAAACCCCCGTTAGATTTAATCGCAGGATGGTTGATGAAGTTTGGAGCAAGAAGCAAAGTGATAACGAAGAGTAATGAGCTTCAATCGATGTTTATGGATTAGGTTTGTAATTGAGAGGAGGTGAAGGTGATGGTCACATGAAGCATAACGTGTGGCCATTAATTAATAATAGTCACATTTTCAATCGATGTTAATGAGTGATGAAAGTATTAGCAGCAGGTGATGGATTAGGGTTCAGATTGGTTACTGAAGGGTGGATGTTTGGTTGGTCATAGGAAAGAATTAGAATGTGGCTATTCATTATCAATAGTCATACTTTTTGTTTTAATGTAACTGTTAGCTTTTAGCCATACATAAAAATTTATAAGTGGCTAAGAAATAATGTTTTGTGATCACATAAACCCGTAAGTATAACCATATGTATAAGCTTTTAGCCACATATGAAACAATTAATGTGTGACCATTAACTACTAATGGTCACACGTTTTGTTTCTGTCACCGTAAACTTTTAGCCACACATAAAACTTATAAGTGGCTAACAAACAATACTCTATGGTCACATATACCCGTAAGTGTGACCATATGTATTAGTCTTTAGCCACATCGTTATCAAACTACTGTGAGCGTAGATCATATTTGGCCATAGTTTACTAAGTGTGGCTAGTAAAAGTCACAATTTTTTATGAAAGTGTGGCTTACGGTTTCGAACAGCTGTGTTTTTTGTCACACGAATTGAATAAGTGTAGCTAAAGGTTCTAGCAGGTGTGGTTTTTTGTCACAAAAATCCAATTTATGTGGCTAAAGGTTCTGACAGGTGTGTTTTTAGTTCTAACAGGTGCGTTTTTAGTCACACGAATAACAAATGTGTGACGAAAGCGACCTTTAGCCAGACATTTAGACCGAGGTGTGACAAACCACCCAGAGCATGTGTGTGGCCAACAGCCAATATTCATGTAGTGAAATAGCCGGAAATACGAAATATATATATATATATTTAAATTTCAGAGGCCTTTAGGGGCGCCCTTTTAGGGGCGACGGGGCACCCCTAATAATTCACCGGAGTGTCGCCGTTTTTAATCGGAAACGTTTTAGCAACGACACTAATAGAGGCGACACATACTTTTAGGGCCGACACCTATTAGGGGCCACGAGTACTTTTAGGGGCGACAAATGGATTATTAGTGATGAGACAATAGGGGCGCCTCTTTAGGGGGCGACCCGTCGCCCCTAAAAGTATTAGGGGCGATATCTGAGACCTTTAGGGGCGACGGGCGTCGCCCCTAAAACACCTATTTCTTTTAGTGTGAATGGGTCTCACCATACCCAGATAACCTTAAACGGGTTATAACATATCACTATTCTAAAAATAAATCTCACCAAGTATTTGATATGCAAATCCTATAAAATAGGGATATATTAAATATTAATATTCAATTTTTTAAGGAAAATATAATATGTATAATAAGAAACAATTTTATAGTAAAAAAAAATACGCGGGTCATGGGTCTCACCAAACCCATAGTTTTTAAACGGGTTATAACATATCTGTTACTTGTGAAACTATTTAATCATCAAACCCTAAGTATATTATTAACTTTTTTTATAATAAATAAAATTAAATGCAAAAAAGTATGAATATTAGATACGAAAAAGAAACACAACCTCCGTAATATGAGGATAAAAACTAGTATGTCAATAAAATGTGAATAGTACAATGACAGTATTGTGAAAATACACAAATAGCGGCATTCGGGAAACAAAATGATACTACCTAAATAAAATATGCAATAGATATATTCTAGTAACTATCTTCTAATAGATTGAATTCATGGCTCACTAGTTAGTTTTTAAAATGTATAATGTGGAGTAGCGTTAAAAAAGGGCAATTTATAAAAACACACAAACGTATGGACAACCCCAACCCCAACCCCAATTAAAAGTCCATAACTAATTTCCAACCACATTTTAATTAATCAAATTTTGTTTGGAGGAAAGAACGAGATGAATATTTGGTAGAGTCAAAATTTATTCAACCTCATCACAAAGTTTCTAATTGCATCATTGCATGTTTAACGTCAAATTCAAGTACATTCATTATACATGCATGTTAGATACGGTTCATGATCAACCCCATCCATGGTAACTTAATTCTTCTAATTTTGATGATCTATATATATTTAACAGGATCTAATTGTTTTTCTGGATAATTTTATAATATATTGTTGTTATATCAATGATCCAATGCATTGATGCAGAATCATAATATGAATAATCATATTCATAATGATAGCAACGAAAGCTCGTCGACAACAAATGTTGCCCCGGTGTTTAGACCCCACACAGGAGGGGATGTCCGATGGGAAGCCATCAATTCGGTGATAGCTAGAGATGGTGAAATTGGGCTTAGCCATTTCAGATTGTTGAAAAGGCTTGGGTATGGAGATATCGGGAGCGTGTATTTAGTCGAGCTCAAAGGGACCAACGCGTACTTTGCCATGAAGGTGATGGACAAAGCTTCTTTAGCCAGTCGGAACAAGCTCCTTCGAGCTCAGACCGAAAGGGAGATTCTTGGTCTTCTTGATCACCCGTTTTTGCCTACTCTTTATTCTTATTTTGAAACCGAGAAGTTCTATTGCTTGGTTATGGAGTTCTGCAGCGGAGGTAACCTCCACACGCTTCGACAAAAACAACCCAACAAGCATTTTACCGAGGAAGCAACTAGGTACGTACGTAGGGTTATATATTGTCAATTATGGTTAAGCTCATTAAAGCATCTAAACGTACCGCTCTCGATCTTCCTTCTCTCCAACCCTTCACCAAAATGGTTTTTGAATGCACGAAGTTCGTGTAGGTTTGTGTCCAACTTGGCGTCACATCACATCACAGCCAGCCATTCATGCTGTGCCCAATGTAGATGCTCTTAGAAATTAATGTTTCCGTAAGGGTTTAGGTTATATCTGTTTAAAGAAACATTTGTGAGAAATGAATGTAAATTCCTTCATATATAACCTAAGAGCATCTGCAATGCAATGGGTTTGGTAGATTAATCACAAACACCGGGTGAAGGAGAGAGGGTCGCATATGTAGAGGAGAGAAGGTGCAATTGATCGAGCATCCACGTTCAATGACGAACCATGATGCTAAAATCCTATGTGCTAAACTCTTAATTACAATTTATAATATTTTTCTCTCTTTGTTTCAGGTTCTTTACATCACAAGTATTGTTGGCACTTGAATACCTACACATGTTAGGGATTGTGTACAGGGATCTAAAGCCAGAAAATGTACTAGTTAGAGATGAGGGTCATATCATGCTCTCCGATTTTGACCTTTCGCTCCGCTGCACGGTCAGCCCAACTCTAGTTAAGTCATCCACAGGACATGGAGCCAACATGGTGGTGAATGGTAGCGGTGGCGGTGGCAGTGGTAGTGGTATGGTGGAGGATGACAATGTAGTTCACACTAGTAATAATCAAACATCCAACTTTTTCCCAAGAATATTGCCTTCAAAAAAGAATAGGAAAACCAAATCAGATTTTGGATTCCTTGTAGGAGGGCAGCTTCCTGAGTTAATGGCCGAGCCGACTGATGTTCGATCAATGTCGTTTGTGGGCACGCATGAGTACCTAGCCCCGGAAATCATACGTGGTGAAGGACATGGGAGTGCAGTAGATTGGTGGACGTTTGGAGTGTTTTTATACGAGCTATTGCACGGGACAACGCCGTTTAAAGGGCAAGGAAACCGCGCTACATTGTTTAACGTAGTCGGGCAGCCTCTACGGTTTCCTGACAGTCCACAGGTGAGCCATATGGCTCGTGATCTGATGAAGGGTCTGCTAGTGAAGGAACCACAGAAGCGAATCGCGTACAGAAGAGGTGCTACGGAGATCAAACAGCATCCGTTTTTCGAAGGCATGAACTGGGCGCTTGTTCGGAGTGCTCATCCTCCTCATGTACCGGAGCCTGTTGATTTTAGCCAGTTTGCAAGCAAAGATACTGCTGCAGGAGGATCACAACCATCTGAAAAGAAAGTGCCTGAAAATAAAAATAACTCTACTGATCCTTGTTATGCTAATTTTGACTACTTTTAGTTTACCAAACTACTTACAAGATATGATGTACAAATTAAATACCTACCTCACGTGTCGATTGGTTTAAATCAATGCATATGCACTACTTTATATTTCTTCTTTCTATATTGGTCCTGTCATCCTTAAATATTTTTACTTGTGTGATCAAGTTGGATACAGAATCAAAAGTTACGGGTCATTTATGTATGTTTTATTTGATATTTGTGAGTCGGAGGTCCTTGTGTAATTTCTTCTCTAATGTCCATAAAAAACCTGTGCTCATAAAATACAAGCGGCCATATTAAAAAAACCAGGACCCAAAATTCGTCCACCGAAAAAATAAAGCCGTGGGCATTTCTTTTATGAAGAACTTTATTGAATAATTAATTAATATTACTCTTATTTTGTTTTTTCTTTTCTAACTTTTAAAATATATAGGTTTTATAAAATTTCGAATAATATCATTACGATGTGTTTACTTTTAGCGACACAATCATATTAGTTTTACTTAAAACTGAACCGAATCATATTCATATTAACTGTTTCGATATAAATTTAACCCAACTCATATTTTAGTAAAACTTATATTGACACGTATACAAAAAAAATCACATTCTAATGGTATGTTCGGAATTTTATAAAACTGTATGTTTAGAAGTTAAAAAAAGAATAACAAAAATAAGAATAATATTAATCATACAAATTTAATTTTACTAAAACACTGCCATCCATCTGACAACATAAGGAATGAGCCGACTGTTGGAAAAATCGACCACCTAACCACGAATGGTAAACAAAAAGTGCGGAATTAATCTTCGTTTAGCTAAACTTTTTCCCGACCCGAATGAACCAATGAGGATGCAAACAAATAGGTAATCTAAAAGTAAATAAGACACAATAATTTTAGCGTAGAAAACCTCTCAATGCGAGAGTAAAAACCACGGGACTACTAGAGCCGCTTCAAATCCACTATCACCAATAATAGCAATACAAAGTTCTTCTCTAGATAAAACTAGAGACATACACAAAACATCAGATACTTGGTACAAACAATTTTCAAGTACATGGAATCAAAACTACAAAAGAATACGAGTAAGAGGTAACACCAACGAGAAAATACTCGGTCTCTAAAACGTCTATTATCTCTTCATAAAACACCAAAAGCTTGGATCACAAAACTTCTCTTTGGTTCTGTTTGTCTTCGGCAGCCACAAAAAGAAATAAAAAAAAAACCCAAGACTTGTTGTGTTTTTCGGCAGAATATTATTTGTGCACACACCAATTATCACCACAAATAACCTTATATTCCATTTGATTGTTCTTGTCATCCAAGTAACAAAGCCCGTACCACACGTGGACCCAGGTCCAATTCTCATTTTGTTGTGTCTTCATCCGTGAACAAAACAATTATATATATATATATCCTTTTTCTGACATTATTATTAAATAGAAATAATAAAACCCATGTAGAATGATAATATTTGTTGGGCTTTCTCATGGG
Organism: Bidens hawaiensis; assembly: GCF_021521415.1. NCBI lineage: Eukaryota > Viridiplantae > Streptophyta > Magnoliopsida > Asterales > Asteraceae > Bidens > Bidens hawaiensis. Next base: position 435,343 of record NW_027492612.1, on the reverse strand, counting down.
CAAAAATATCCCAACAAATCTCTCCCTTTTTGTCTATGAGAAAGAACTCACCACCCTGGCTAGCGAGCAACATATTTTCAGCTTTTCCCTTGCCAAAGCTTTGATCAACATATCGAAACAATTATCATCGGTGTAAACTTTATCAAGTTCAAACAACTTGTCTTCAATTGCATCTCTAATCCAATGGTACCTCACATCAATATGTTTTGTTCTCTTATGATACATAGAGTTCTTAACAAGGTGAATAGCACTTTGATTATCACAAAAAACCACATAGCGTTGTTGCATAAAGCCAAGCTCTTGCATAAATCTTTTCAACCACAATAATTCTTTGCATGCTTCTGTTGCTGCCATATACTCTGCCTCGGTAGTAGACAAAGCAACACACTTTTGCAGTCTTGACTGCCATGACACGGCTCCCCTTGCAAATAACATCAAATATCCAGAAGTGGATTTCATGTTGTCCTTATTTCCTGCCATATCAGAATCCGTGTAACCAACAAGCATCGGCTCCCCATTTCCAAATGTTATACCCAATTTGGAAGTACCTCATAAATATCTAAGTATCCACTTAACTGTTTCCCAATGCTTCTTACCCGGATTATTTGACAAGAACCGACTAACAACACCAACTACATGAGCAATATCAGGTCGTGTACATACCATTGCCTATATCAAGCTTCCAACCGATGATACATATGGAACACCATCCATCTTTTCAATCTCTTTCTCAGAAGTTGGGCAATCTTTTTAAGTTAACTTAGAGTTAAAAGTAAGAGGTGTACTGACCACATTAACTTTAGACATCTTCAATCTGCTAAGCACCTTTTCAATGTATTGCTCTTGTGACATGTGCAAATTCTTTGAAGCTCTATCTCTAGTAATCCAAATGCCAAGAATATTCTTAGCTGGCCCTAAGTCTTTCATAGAAAACGACTTGCTCCGAACATAATCTTCTTTACCATTAACTGTTGGTGCATGATGTCAGTAGTTAAGTATCTAGTGTCTGTAATCGAGTTAGTATGTTTTGTATTTATGATTAAGCGAAGTTGTCTCACAAGTTCGCCTGATATAGGCGAACTTGTGGAACAAGCGAAGTTAGTGACAACTTCGCCTAGCATGTTAGGCGAAGTTGTCGAATGATATAAGTGTTAGGTTACGGCTTGTTTGTAATCAGTTATTTAGTTCGTGTAATCGGTGATTGATACATCACGTGTTATTAGTTGCAATACAACGTGTTCTTTTTTATTGTAACGTGTGTTTGCTTGTGTTTAACGTATATCGTTTCTACACTCGTATCGTCTTACGTAGGGATTCCGCACCTACGTTGAACGAGGTATTTCCGTGTAGATCCGGCTGGGAACCTACAATTGGTATCAAAGCATTTGCTCGTGATTGTGTGGTTCGGGATTATCACACGGGTGTAGAAATCGTTCCGTTCGACTATTCGCGGGACGAGTTTACGTTGTAATACCGAGTTTTTGTGTCCTACTCACCTCACTCCACCAAAAACAACCCATTACACCTTCGCATACCTCGCAAAACATCAAAATCAAACCTGAAAAAACGTTGTGTTCATCAGGCGAAGTTGCCGCCACTGTTTGTAAGGTTTAGGCGAAGATATAAGGTTAAGCGAAGTTATTAACAACTTCGCCTACCTCACAAGTTCGCTTAACTTAAGCGAAGTTATCCACAACTTTGCCTAATCAGGCGAAGTTGAGAAGAAAGCGAAGTTGAAAAATCAAGCGAAGTTAAGACTTAAGCGAAGTTAAGTTTAACTTCGCCTACTGGTACTGTTCAGAAAAATTAAAAAAAAATTTTGGGTTTCTTTGTGTTTTCGTTTCGTACTTCTATAAAAGATGACTTCCATAAATATTACGGAACTAGTAAAAATGGAGGTGGAAGCAGGTTCAGCTACTAAGGCACCGAAAATGCTTAAGGGAACCGATTTCGTGGCTTGGAAAGATCGGTTTGAGCAGTATGTGAAATATCAAGATGCTAAGATGTGGGTGTGCATTCAAGATGGATACATTCCACCAACGGCCTTGTTTGAGGGTCGTGATCAAATTAAGAAGTACAATAAAATGGAAGAGGAAGAAAAGAAGATGTATGAGGCTGAAAGCAAAGCTCATGCTGCGATAACAATGGCTCTTCCACAAGAGATTCTTCACACCTTCAGAAAATATAAAACCGCCAAAGAGCTATGGGAAGCGCTTGAAAACCGATATGAAGGTAATGTGGGGATACGTGCATCCAAGATTAAGCTACTCAAAACCCAATTCTCGGTGTTCAAGTATTTGAAGAATGAATCACTTGATGATATCATCACAAGATATTATCACCTGATGACCAAACTCAGCAATTATTCCATTGTTTACAAAGAAGAGGAGATCGTAGAAAAACTTCTTGATGCTCTCCCACCGAAATGGGAAATGTACACTGTCTTGATGAGAGAAGATAAAGAGTTTGCCAACATTGACTTGGAAACAGCAGTCAATAAACTACGAACTTTTGAACTTAACATGGTTCGAAAAGAGACACCAACTGATCAGGTTCAGGATCCGGGAATGTATGGTGCGAAAGTTAATTCAAGTTCAAGTTCAAAGTCAGAATCATCTGCTTACTACTCAAAGGGAGACTCGAGCGCTTACTCAACTCATGAAGGTCATGTAACTCTCAACATGGATGGTGATGTGTGTTTCGTAGCTGGTGGAACAAATGCTTCTAAACCTCAAGCAACAAAGGGTAGTTTTTCCTCAAGTGTTCCGAACAACAAATACTCTCAGATGCCTATGAGTGTTAAATCTGCTGAACAGCAGTTTGCTCTCTATGCATCTTTCATTACTTCTTATGAAAACTACATCTAAGGAAAAATAGTTGATCCCTCAACTTTGGATGAAGACTATGATCAGATTGATGCTGATGATCTAGAAGAGATGGATCTGCAGTGGCAGATGGCAATGATAGTAAGAAAAGTTAAAAGGTTTATGAAGAAGACTGGTAGAAAATTCGTTGGTGAAAGACCGGGTTTTGATAAGTCAAAAGTCCGGTGTTATAACTATCAACAGAATGGCCACTTTGCTAAAGAATGCACAAATGACAGAGTAGAACGCAGTCAAAACAGGTCTACACAACAGAGTGGTGGTGGTAGTGAAAATAAGGCTATGGTATCTAGATACAATAGCGGGTATAACTGGAATCTACAAGTTGAGGAAGACTTCGAACAGGCAAATTTGGTGAACATCGAAACTGCAGGAAGTGAGAAAGTGACTGGAGAAAATCAAGCTTACATGGCAGAAGTGAACGATCAGCTTTCTGAGGTAAGTTCTAAACTCCCTTGTACGAAATGTGAAAATCTGTCTGAACAATTGAAAACAATAACTGATCAGTTTGTTAGTTTGGATGCTCAATTTAAAACATTAAAAGAAGATCATCATTACACTAAAACTAGAGAAAACAGTTACTCGGTAAAAATAAAAGCTAGTGAAAAAGATATCAGAAGTCTTAAAGCCAGTCTAGCTGAAAAAATACAAGTAATTGATCTTAGCTATGAAGTGTTAGAAGAGAAAACCAAACTAATTGCTGAAAGGGATAAACAGATAGCTGATTACCAGGTGAAAGTGGTGGAACTAAACAGAAAGCTTGAGCAATTTAGAAATTCCTCTGCTATACTTGATCACCTCGTAAGTGATCAACGTTCCCCAGTTAAAAGGGGAGGAATTGGATATTCTGAAGTTCCATCACCTTATAATCATAACTATACGTATGATCCTAGTAATCAGAAATCTGTTGATGTTGAAATTGGTCAGACAGTTCCTGTTAAGGTTACGATTAAAGATCCAGAAGTTAGTAAAAGCGAAACGAGTAAGCCTATTTCGAATGTTAAGATTTATGTTCCTACTTCTGTCTCATCAAATTCGGACAAAACATCCGAGTCTAGTGAGACAAAAGAAAAGGTAGTGTTACTAAAACGTGGAGAGGACCATAAACCAACTGAAAAGAATTCTCCACTAAACCCGTATGTTCCACCATATGTTAGACAAACGGGCAGTAATGCAACCTCAACATCTAAAACAACTGTTGAGACGAAAGTTGCACACAGGAGTTGTTTCAGATGTAATCAAATAGGACACCTGATTGCTGATTGCCCTCTAGATCAGAGATTCAGAGGTATGAGGCATCCGAAAACTGAGAATAAACCAAACCGTAATTATTATAATAGACAGAACGCAAATATACCAATGTTCAGACATTGGACTAAACCAAGATTTCAAAGATGTCAATCTCAGTTTTTCCTTGTTAACAACCAAACCATTGGGTACAATTCATTTAATTCACGAAGGTTTGGATGGCCCCATAGTCAATCTACAAGAAGGTATCCTTTTAGGACTTACAGAAATCATACTAATACTAACTTTGGACAGCCAAAGTACGGGATGCCTTTTAACAGATTTAATCGACCCAAGACCAATAGGTCTTGGGTCTCCAGATTTTAATCCTTTGCTTTAATCGTGCAGGAACAGTTGAACAGGGCTGCAAACAATCTATGGGTTGTGGATAGCGGCTGTTTCCGGCACATGACTGGTAACAAGAGTTTGTTACACAAATGGAAACCTGTTCAGGGAGGTTGAGTAAGTTTTGCTGGAGAGAGTGGTGGTAGAATTACTGGAATTGGGACGGTGACTAATGGTAAAATGAAGTTAGAAAAGGTGAATTTCGTTGAAGAGCTGAAGCATAATTTGCTGAGTATGTCTCAGATCTGTGACAAAGATTACACTGTGCACTTTACCAAAAATGAAGCGATTGTACTGTATCCTGGTTTCAAGATACCAGAGGCATGGATAGTGATGAAGGCTCCAAGAGAAAAGAATACATATGTAATGGACATGAGGTCGACTGAGATGGCAACAAAAGAATCATGTCTTCTGTCAAAAGCAACTGAATCGGAGTCCGAGTTATGGCATCGAAGAATGGGGCATATACATCTTCGAAAAATGAACTACATTGTCAAGAATGGGCTGGTGCTGGGTGTTCCCTTGAAAAATTTCAACTTTGAAGACCAATGTCTATCGTGCAAGAAGGGAAAGCAACACAAGAAATCTCATCACACTAAGAAGGTTAATTCAATAGTCAGTACCCTAGACCTACTTCACATGGATCTCTTCGGTCCCGTGAATGTAAAAAGCCTAGGTGGAACATCATACTGCTTGGTGATAACTGATGATTTCTCTCGATATTCTTGGGTATATTTCCTGAAGACAAAGGATGAAACGGTTCAGTTGGTAATTAACTTGATTACCAAGGTTGAGAATATTATGGGGAGAAAGGTTAAATACATCAGGAGTGACAATGGGACAGAGTTCAAAAACTATCAGATGGAGATATTCTGCTTATAGAAAGGGATAGACCACCAGTACAGCGCTCCGTATACTCCGCAACAAAATGGGGTGGCTGAGAGGAAGAACAGAACGCTAATTGAAGGAGCCAGAACCATGCTGGCTGATGCTAAACTTCCTGTGGTGTTCTGGGATGAAACTGTTACAACAGCCTGTTATATCCTTAATCGAGTTTTAACTGTTAAAAGATTGAATAAAACATGTCATGAACTTATGCATGGTAGAAAGCCTAACTTGAATGGTCTCGAACCATTCGGGTCCCCGTGTTCGATATTAAAGACGAACTCAAAATTTGGTGAGACAGCCGACGAAGGTATTTTAGTCTGATATGTTGTTGGGACACCCAACAGACGAGTTTTTAATGTATCGACCAGCAAGGTTGAGGTGGTGTGTAACACTGACATCACAAGTTACAAATCACCAAAACCAAGCACGGGGCCCGCTGGGGCTTTCGATTATGATAAGCTTTTTAAATCTTTTAATTTGCCTTACTTGGATTGTGCAGAAGTTGATGAGAGAATAGCTACGAAGATTCTTTATGATGAGGAAGAAAATTTTGTTCAACGACCGCAGTACGATGAATGTCAACCTTCCTCGTCAACTGCTATCGACACTCCTGCTGCCTCTACTGAAGACGAATTCTTCAATCCTTTTCACTCTCAGCAACAATCGCCCATTGATGAACTATCTTCGAACCTGGAAGACAATCGGCAAGTCAGTTCGGTGCCGACTATAGGAGTTCATAAATATCACCCTTTGGAGAACGTGATAGGTGATCTGTCTGATGGTGTACAAACAAGACGAAGCTTGAATGAGGACACCTGTGTTTACGCAAGTATCAAAGAAACTAGTATCATTAACGAGTGCTTGTACACCTGTTTCATTAGCCAGGTAGAACCAAAGAACTATCAAATGGCTCTAAAAGACAGCTCGTGGGTCGAAGCCATGCAAGAAGAGTTAGCCCAATTCGAGAAGATGGAGGTTTGGAAATTGGTTGCAAAACCGAAAAATGTGCATGCAATTGGCACAAAATGGGTTTTCAAATGCAAGAGAGATGAAAAAGGGATAATTATCAGGAACAAGGCAAGGCTGGTTGTAAAAGGTTTTAATCAGCAAGAAGGGATCGACAACAATGAAGTGTTTGCTCCTGTGGTGAGATTGGAAGCGATTCGTTTGTTTTTGGCATTTGCTGCACACAAGGAGATGAAGGTGTTCCAGTTAGACGTGAAAAGTGCGTTTCTTAATGGTAAAGTCGATGAGGTTGTGTACGTTGAGCAACCTCCGGGTTTTCCTGACCCAGACTTTCCTGATCACGTGTACAAGCTAAGTAAAGCGCTATATGGGCTACATCAGGCCCTTCGTGCCTGGTACGCAACTCTATTCGATTACTTGCTTGAGAATGGATTTGAAAGGGGAAAGATCGATAGCACACTGTTCGTTAAGAGAAAAGGAAGAGACTTTCTTCCGGTTCAAGTCTACGTGGATGACATCATCTTTGCTGCATCAAAAGTCGCCATGTGTCAGGAGTTTGAAGCTGTCATGAAACTGAGGTTTGAAATGAGTGCTATGGGTGAACTAACTTTCTTTTTAGGATTGCAAATTGATCAAAAGAAAGATGGGATGTTCATTCATCAGACTAAATATGTCCAAGACGTTCTCAAACGCTTCAAGATGGAGGACAGCACTCCATTTGATACTCCAGTTTGCGTCAACCATAAACTGGGTGCTGATTCAGACAGTGATGCAGACGTGGACCCCACCCAATATCGGGCAATAATAGGTTCTTTAATGTATTTAACTGCATCTAGACCTGATATTATGTTTGCAGTTTGTCTTTGTGCTCGTTTTCAGGCAAACCCAATGGAATCTCACATGAAGGATGTGAAGAGGATATTGCGGTATCTCAAAGGCAAGCCTAAGCTAGGGTTGTGGTACACGAAAGGGGGAGACTTGGAGTTAGTCGCCTACACGGATTCTGACTATGGAGGATGCAATCAGAATTGGAAGTCGACAACGGGTGGATGCCAGTTTCTTGGAGGCAGATTAGTGTCATGGCAGTGCAAGAAGCAGACCTCAGTCGCCATTTCTACATGTGAAGCAGAGTACATGGCAGCATCGAACTGCTGCTCCCAGGTTCTTTGGATACAACAGCAATTGCGCGATTACGGTCTGAATTTCACTCATACTCCTATCTGTATAGATAACACTGCTGCTATCTCAGTAACTAACAATCCCGTAAAGCACAGTAAAACTAAACACATTGACATACGTCATCATTTTATACGGGATTGTGCTGAGAAGAAATTGATAGTGCTCGAAAAGGTTGATTCGTTAGATAATTTCGCTGATTTGTTTACTAAAGCGTTTGACAAAAATCGTTTTCAAAACCTTGTTGAGCTAAATGGGATGATCAATCCCGAGTAACCGTGTTTTTCATCTTTGTTAACCAAAAAAAAAAAAAGAAAAAAAAACGTCACTATCGCTTAGAATTTTGTCGGTTGCTTCAGTTTGAAGGACATATCCTCAGATATGTTTGGTCCTCATTTCTACCTGTAGAGTATGAGGATAGCCATTAACCAGATGACTGAATGTGACCGGGGCGGTTTATGATGTGTTTTTATTCTTTTGCTGAAAATTAGTCGTTCATACTCAGTTAGAAGGACACATACTTGTATGTGGTCGGTCCAGCTGATCCATTGGATCCTCAGGATAGCCGTTTACCTGAAAACTTTGACTTGATCGGGTCGATAGAATTTAAAATATTTTTTAGGGAGATGAAATAATTTTTTTAAGTCTACTACTTCGTAAGAAGTTTCTTTACTATGTTTAAAAGAAAATTGATCCAACCTTGGGAAGTGATAGATAAACTAAGTCTGTGTACTTAACTAGTGAAGTTATTAGGCCTAAAGACTTTAGAACAGTCATTGTATGTCATGGTAGCTTTTTATGGTGCGTAAAAGTAGAAGTGATACTAACTAGCTCTCCTCGATTTTAAGTGGAAACTCATTAAGAGTTGTGCATGTCTTCATATATATCATTCCGAATGATAGGCAGGAAAGCGATTACCCAGTCATACACGAGCCCGTGAGTGTTCTGATTCCCGAGAAGATAGTGTGTCAAGAAACTGCAGTGATCCAGATTCGGGACTTGCAGTAGTCTACTGTTTACGGCTATGGAAATGTTTAAAAAAAAATTAAAAAATTAAAAAAAATTATTATTATTATTTAAGCCTTCTGAAGTCTATTATGTTATTCTTATCAATGAAAAGGCAAGACCGAGAACGAGATGAATATCGAGATGTATTTACAGCTTAATCAGACACTACGGGTCGAGGTCAACTCGGGGTGACTTGGGGAAAGCCAAATACGCTTTGAGAATAGCTAGGAGACATCACATTCTCTGATGTGTTGTCCATTTATATTTTGAGCTTAATTGAACCTAATCCGTATCACAGAAACGATGAAAACCATGCTAGGTTTGTTTACCTGCTTACAATTTGTTTCTTTATGTCATAATACAGCTGAACATGGATCTGTGTGACAGTCACTTAATTAGTATGATTCCTGTTCGGATCTTTTCTAAAACGTGGTAGTCCCTGTCGAGACTGAAATTTGATCCCGTGTAATTTATTTCTAAAATTTATTCTACTTATGTCGTTTTATGATTTTATACCTGGTTACTTGGTTCTTGATCGGATCAGTTAACTCTTTAAAGGAAGTTTTAAAAGTTAGTGGCATAACGTCCTAATTATAAGGGTCTGTTATGTAACTTTGTTATCAAGCGAAGTTAATAAAACAGGCGAAGTTAAGGGGTAAGCGAAGTTAGCCCCAACTTCGCCTGTTCATCTTTAACCCTATATAAAGAAAATCTTGGTCAAACCCTTTATACTTTTTCAAAAACCAGCGAACTTAACAAATAATCTCTCGGCGAAGTTAATTCTCGACACACAACTCGTTGTTTTATCTCAGTTTTAATCCGATATAAAGGTGTGTAGGTGTTGTGTAGATGATAATCTATGTCCATTGCATTAATAAGAGGTTGTTTTGGTCCGATACGTGACCCCGTTCATTCGAAACCTCAACACCCGCTTTTCAAACTTGTTATAACGTGGTCGTAATCAACTTGATCGTCTAGATCGTCTTAAAAACATGTTTTATAGAGTCTTCAATCTCCAAATTCACCAACTACACGTCGTTTGGCCGTCTAATCTGTTGCCGCTTCAGATTCAGGCGAAGTTGCAGTTTAGGCGAAGTTATCCTTAACTTCGCCTAACGCTTAACTTCGCCTGTTGATTTAATTGTTTAACAGAATAAGAGGCGAAGTTGTGGTTAGGCGAAGTTATCATCAACTTCGCCTAGCCCTTAACTTATTTTTAATTAACTGTTATCAGCCGAAGTTAAAGTTAAGGCGAAGTTGTTTCCAACTTCGCCCCACCCCTAACTTCGCCTATACAGTATAAATCATAACTTCGCTCATGGTCATAGGCGAAGTTGTGATTTGCTTCGACGTTTCTCTAACTTAGACTGTTTTTGTTGCAGAAATGGCAGCTGTAGCTGGAGCAGGTGGTGCAGGTGGTGATGAAGGTGGAGACAACAACCGACAGTTTTTCCTGGGGCATAACATGTACAAAACTTTGGACCCGGATGCGAGCGGTGTTGATGATTTCCGCGAAATCATCACGTTTCTTATCCGCTCGCGTATCTTCCACGCTATTACTACAACACTGCCTATCTCTTTGTCAAACATAGAGGATTTCTGGCAGACAGTGGAATATGATTGTCGAGTCGAGCCCCCAGTTATGCGTGCAACGGTTAACAATCAGGTAGTGCAGTTCTCGTCTGAGCAGATCAGGGTGGCTTTACAGTTTGGGGATGAAACGAGAAATGACCCTACCGACTTCGTGGCTCCATTCAGAGATGGTGCTTTTCTGAGAATGGGCTATTCTGGTCCTTTGGGGGATACTCAGAGACGCAAGGGGTTTTTATTAGACCAATGGCGTTTTCTCATGCACGTGATGATCGTGTGTATGTCGGGGAGAAAGGCTGGTACAGATGGAATGGGTGCGACGATGCAGTCAGCGATGACTGCACTGACTTACAATAAGCGTTATAGCTTTAGTCAGATGGTGTTCTACGAGATAGACCGTCAAAGACGAGCGGTGGCGCGTGAGAGATTCCTGATGTATCCAAGATTCCTTCAAATGATCTTGAATCACGTTGCTCCCACGTTACCTCAGCGCCGCCCGATTAGATATGTAGAGAGTGTAAGCAAGAGAATCTTCGCTCAGTGTAGATCATCAAGTGCAAGAAGTAAGCCTAAGCTCCGTCCTCGACATACTCCATTGTTTGGGTACTTGATCAATCCCGAGTATGTTGCAGCTCGCGGGGACGAGTTTCGGGATCCGGCACCACAACAGGCTGGAGCACCTCAACCACCACCTGAGGTACAACAAGCTTTACCTGCTGCTCCTGTTGTGGCACCGTAGGAAAATGTAGACCTTGAAGCTGCTTTTGGCGGTCAAGGTTTCTTCGATATGGAACGTGTTGATCCAGAGGAAGAGGTGCAAGTCTCGGTTGCACGGGTTACTAGTGTGGATGTGGCTATTACAGCTACGACAGAGACTGATTCTGACTCTTCAAATGATGATGTGAATGAAGCAAGACAGATTCTGATTACTCAAGAAAGAATTCACGGGAAGAGGAAGAGAGACACCGATGACAGTGATTCGGATTTTGAGGAAGATTTACATCTGTTGGTTCGAAGATCGAGAAGAGAAAGAGTGAGTGCAAGTTCGGGAGTTGGTGAGAGCTCAAGGGTGGTTCGTTTCACTCCACCCGCACTGTCTGATATGACTATGGTCCCTTCATCACTGCCAGTTACCGGGTTAAGCGCCGCGGATGTTCCTGTGGTGACTACCTCATCTTCCTTCGGCATCCCACCCACTACATTTCAGCTCCAGGCTCCGGAGATTGTGTCCTTGCCCCCTCCAACTCTTACTCCATCGGAGGTCGTTGCAAGGTTTGTTGAGTCGACAGTTGTTGCCACTGCAGGGTTGTCGGTTACGATACCACCTGCGGTTACGTTTCCACCTGTTTCTGAGGTGCCAGTTACATTGGGAATCCCTCCTCCTTACGCTCAAGACATATCACATATGAGGTTTGATTTCGATGCAACCTTATCCGACTCGGAAAGAATAGCACCGCTTGAAAGGGTCGTGGCAGAACAATCAAGAGTAAATCTTATCCAGACTCATGCTATTCAGCGCCTCGTTGCGGGGAATCAAATTCAGTCGTCCCTCCTGATCAAGCATGGTAAAATATTTGATGCCTTGAAACAGTTCTTGGCATCTCAGGGGGAGACGAGCTGTAAGGGTGACGAGCTGATGACAAAAAAGAGCAACGATCGAGACGATGATCCCAATGCATCGAAAGGTGCAGGTGGTGAGTTGCCATGAACTGAACAAGCTCTTGGGACTTCCACATCTCAGGGGGAGTCAACGAGTGCAGCTGGCGGTTCAGGGGGTGATGATGTGGTGGTTGTGGATGCTGAGGAGGTGTTAGATGATGACGTTATGTGTGATGATGATGTGTTACCAATGGAAGAGATTGAGAAGATAGGGGCTGAGATCGTGATTGACGATGAAGTGGAAGAAGGAGAGATTGTGGAGGATAACGTTGAACATGAAATTCCAGAAGTTGAAAAGTCAGATTTGGGTCAAAATACGGAATGTGATGAGACTGAATGGGAGGAGCAGCCAAGATGGAAAGAAGGCTACGCTCAGTGGTTCGTAAAGACTAAGAAACTGGCGGTCCCTACTATGTTCAAGAAAAGCTACAACATCAAAGGTTACGCTGAAGCGAAAAAGGGGATTATTTGCTGGTTATATGATGAGCAGTTGAGGCTCTTTGTGATTAAACGGTATGATGGGGTTCAGTATTTCAAGAGGTTGTTGAGATCGTTGAATACGTTGCCTGAGTGTGAAGTGAAGGACTTAGCCAGGTTGGGGTTGATAAACAGGAGTGATAATAACATGGCTAGGATCATTGGAAAGATAGTCTGGAAGGAAAGCATAAAGGAGAAAAAGTTCGAGCTGTTGAAACCGCAGAAAGGAAAGCTCGTTGAAGACAGAGACAGAGGAATGAGAGCAGATGGCAAGCCTTGGATGATAATGAAGTATAAGCCGATCCGGTGCTTAAAAGAAGTGCCGATGAAACAAATGCCCAAGGATGTGCTCAAAGATCTGAAATGGTGGTACGTTGATAGTGAAACAGCTGAAGCAGTAATGGAGGATGAAGATGAACAAGAGCTGATGAGAGTATATGATCCTATGCATTTAGTGAATTTGTCTCAAGCTGATCTGCAGGTGCTGAACGAGAAAAAGATATTTTACATTCCTACCTGGAAAGAAGAAGCAAAGAAATATCAAAGAGTAGTTTCAGTTTGTGTACGAGAAGGCGTTCATGCTTGAAGATGGAAGATACAAGATTTTTGGGATTACGAGACACGTGTTTGAAGATAGAGATACGAAGCTACTGCCAAGGGGGAGTCTGTTGGTGCATGATGTCAGTAGTTAAGTATCTAGTGTCTGTAATCGAGTTAGTATGTTTTGTATTTATGATTAAGCGAAGTTGTCTCACAAGTTCGCCTGATATAGGCGAACTTGTGGAACAAGCGAAGTTAGTGACAACTTCGCCTAGCATGTTAGGCGAAGTTGTCGAATGATATAAGTGTTAGGTTACGGCTTGTTTGTAATCAGTTATTTAGTTCGTGTAATCGGTGATTGATACATCACGTGTTATTAGTTGCAATACAACGTGTTCTTTGTTTATTGTAACGTGTGTTTGCTTGTGTTTAACGTATATCGTTTCTACACTCGTATCGTCTTACGTAGGGATTCCGCACCTACGTAGAACGAGGTATTTCCGTGTAGATCCGGCTGGGAACCTACATTAACCTGAAAACCTTAAGGTTGCTCCATATAGATCTCTTTATCAAGATCACCATGAAGGAATGTTGTCTTGACATCCATTTGCTCAACCTCAAGATCAAGACTAGCAGCTAAACCAAGGATCACCCTGATGGAACTCATCTTCACAACTGGAGAAAAAATCTCATCAAAATCAATACCCTCTCTTTGACTGAACCCTTTGACCACCAATCTTGCCTTGTACCTAGGCCGTGAGGTATGTTCTTCAGTCTTTAATTGGTAGACCCACTTGTTCTTCAAAGATATTTTTCCTTTAGGCCACTTCACCAACTCAAAGCTATTGTTCTCATACAAGAAATCCATCTCATGTTGCATGGCTTCAACCCACTCTCTTTTATGCTTATGTTCCATGGCCTCTTTATAATACTCAGGCTCTCCCCCATCAGTGAGTAAGACGTACTCACCAGTTGAATAACGAGTAGAAGGTTGACGGTCTCTCGTAGACCACCTGAGTGGGACAAATGCATGCATATCTACTGGTAACTCGAGATGAATATCCTCATCCAACTCTACCTGCTCTTTAGTATCAACATTATCGGTACCATGTTGTTCGTCATTTTGAATACCATCTTCGTGATGTGGCTCAGAATCCTGAGTAGGAATAGGATCCAAATCAATGAGATCATCAGTAGACTGAGGAACTACCTGTGTCTTCTCAATATCTTTCAAACTATTGTCTTCCATAAACACAACATCACGACTTCTTACAAGCTTCTTTAAAACCGGATCATATAACCTGTATCCAAACTCATCTTGCCCATAACCAAGGAATATACATTGTCTGGACTTCACATCAAGCTTTAATCTTTCATCTTTGGGAATATGCGCAAATGCTTTGCATCCAAAGACCCACAATTGACGATACGAAGCATCTTTGCTACTCCAAACCCTGTCTGGAACATCATTATGCAAAGGAATACAAGGAGTAAGATTAATAACATGTACCGCTGTATTTGAAGCTTCTCCTCAAAAGCAATTAGGCAACCCTGCATGTGAGAGCAAAAACTTAAACCTTTCAACCAAAGTTCTGTTCATCCGTTCTGCTAAACCATTCAATTGTGGCATCTTAGGAGGTGGCCTTTGGTGTCGAATACCTTTCTCTCTACAATAAGCATTAAAAGGACCAATGTATTCACCTCCATTATCTGTACGAATACACTTGAGCTTCTTCGCATTCTATCTCTCAACTAGCGCATGAAACTGCTTAAGCACATCAAATACTTGATCTTTAGACTTTAAAGTATAAGCCCATACATTCCTCGAATGATCATCTATAAATGTGACAAAATATAAACAGCCCCTAAGTGTTCTAGTCTTCATAGGACCACATACGTCTGAATGCACCAAGTCAAGTATACTTTCTTTTCTATGAGGCGGATGACTATGAAAAGAAACCCTCTTTTGCTTACCATTCATATAATGAGAACACTTCTTCAAATGAACATCTTTCACACCGGACAAGGCATCTTTCTTCAATAAAATAGACATCCCTTTTTCACTCATGTGAGCAAGTCTCTTCTGCCACATATCGGTCACATCAGAATTCGTCAATGAATTAACCGAGTCACTGGAATTCTTTGGATGTGCCATGTATAACTTTGAAGTTCATTCACCTCTTGCCACGATCAACGAACCTCGAGTGAGTTTCCAATTCCACCACCAAAGGCACTGTGGAAATCATCATCATCTAATGTGCCCGGAGATCAAATTAAGTCTAATATCCGGAACATGTTTTACATTGTGTAAAACCAAATCCATCCCAGAATCAAACTTCAAGCAAACTTCCCCAACACCAACGATCTTTGATATCCCATTATTACCCATCATGACATTCCCAAAATCACCAGGAGTATAAGACGAAAAAAAATCCCTTTGTGATGTCACATGACTAGTAGCACCACTTTCAACAACCCAACTCGAATCATCACGTGCAATGTTCACCCTATCATAATCACAACAAATATGAAACTCTTCGGTGGAAGTGTTAGTTTCAAAAGTACCTTCGTCACCGTCATCTTTCTTGTAGTTGTTCTTTTTATTGTTGTAATTAGCCTTCTTGTTCTCCTTTTTCAGTTGTCTGTAATATTTTATTGTGTGCCCTTTTCTACCACAATGTTGACACTCATAATTTTCAAACTTCCCTCTAGACTTACTGTGGTGCTTTTCTCTATTACCCGGACCTCTACTAAGGCTTCTCCCCTACTTTCGTAACTAAGGCATCTGAATGTGAAGAGGAACCTTGTGACATTTTTCTCATATCTTCATTTATAATACTACCTTTAGCCAATTCCATAGTAATAATATCGTTAGCTATGAAGTCGGACAACGATGTCCTAAAAGTCTCCCAAGAAACCGGTAACGTACCAAGAAGACATAAACCTTGTATCTCGTCTTCAAACTTAATACCCATACCTGCAAGCTGATTAATAACACCATGAAAAACATTCAAATGATCAGTAATAGGAGTTTCATCATGGTATTTCAAGTTTATCAACTATTTAATCAAGAACAACTTATTGTTCCTGATCTTCCGAGCATACAACTCTTCAGGCTTGGTCCATAGAGTACGATCATGACTCTCCACGCTAATATGGTTCAAAAAATAATTATCAACCCATTGCCAAATATACCCACAAACCTTTCTATGCAAAATATTCCACTCTTCAACAATTTTATCTTCAGGTTATTCGGTACTAAAAACAGGCAAATAATAATCTTTCACAGAAAGAAGGTCTTCTATCTTGCCTTTCCAAACATGATAATTAGAACTATTCAAATTCACCATCATACCTGTATTAGCTTCCATCGTTCAAACAAGTCTTAACCCAAGAACAAGAGTCGAAGCTCTGATACCACTCTGTTGGGAAAAACGACCACCTAGCCAAGAACGGTAAACAAAAAGTGCGGATTTAATCTTCGTTTGGCTAAAAATTTTCCAGATCCAAATGAACCAATGAGGATGCAAACAAATAGGTAATCTAAAAGTAAATAGGACACAATAATTTTAGCATGGAAAACCTCTCAAGGCGAGAGTAAAAACCACGGGACTACTAGAGCCACTTCAAATCCACTATCACCAACAATAGCAATACAAAGTTCTTCTCTAGATAAAACTAGAGGCATACACAAAACATCATATACTTGTTACAAAAGTAACTTCAAGTATATGGAATCAAAACTACAAAAGAATACGTGTAAGAGGTAACACCAACGAGAAAATACCAGGTCTCTAAAACGTCTCTTATCTCTTCACAAAATACCAAAAGCTTGGATCACAAAACTTCTCTTTGGTTTTGTTTGTCTTCGGCAGCCACAAAAAGAAATAAAAAAAACCCAAGACTTGTGTTTTTCGGCAGAATATTATTTGTGCACACACCAATTATCACCAAAAATAACCTTATATTCTTTTTTATTGTTCTTGTCATCCAAGTAACAAAGCCCATTCCACACATGGGCCCAGGTCCAATTCTCATTTTGTTTTGACTTCATCCGTGAACAAAAATAATATATATATATATATATATATATATATATATATATATATATATATATATATATATATCCTGTTTCTTTCATTATTATTAAATAGAATTAATAAAACCCATGTAGAATGATAATATTTGTTGGGATTTCTCATGGGCAAAAATATCCCAACACCGACGATAAACGAGATGGACATTGGAAAACAAATTGGTCAAAATGATAAAACCTTAATTTTATTTTACTAAACGAACATTTTTGAAAATTTCCCTTCTTAAAATTTATTTTGCTAAGTCTCATCATCTTATATTGATATGAGTATTGAAAGGCCCCGGTCCCGGTGCCTTACATTGGACGTTAGATTTACTCATAAACACAGTTCTAAATATCAGAGTTGATTTAAAATTTTCACGGAATAGATAATGTCAAGCATCATTACATAAGTCTTAAAATTTTAAACAATAAAAAAATGTCTTTAAATTCAAACACCATAATTTAAATCTTCGAATGTCAGCTTCTTTATTCTTCTTTCATGTGTCTCCCTTCAGGCTAGTTGTCTCATCATACTCACCTGCGTGCATACTAAAAGTCAGCTACGCTGAGTGAGTTCTAGTTAATCAGACAACATATGTTACATTCACATACTTACTTATACGTATCCGAAGATACATACTATTTACTTAACATGTTTATCTTTCTTTTGTACATACATAAGTATATACATTCACTCTTACTTTCACTCTTTCTTTCTTTCATACTTTCATATTTTATCTTACTTTACATACATACTTATATGATTTAAAGAGTCTTTCGCCCTATAACCTCACAAATATTATTAGGGCCTGCCACCCTTAAAGAGTCTTTCGCCCTATAACCTCACATATATTATTAGGGTCTGCCACCCTCATACCGTACATACTTATATATATATATATATATATATATATATATATATATATATATATATATATATATATATATATACACATATATATATATATACTTTCATACATACCCTTAATCATTTCTATAGCATTTATATATCATTCATATATTAGTCATGCATCATTTATAAAACAATCACATGTCATACACTTACCACTTAAGGTAGGTGTATTAACTAATCACATCAAGTATGCATACAGCCCCAAAAACATAACAAGAAAGTGGGGCTAGAAACTCACATGATTTCGGTTCCTTTCATAGTTAATGGTAAATCCTTTCCATAACTAGGTGCGGCTAACTGTATAACAATTACACGTATCAATTAACTATCATTACCCATATCATACTTCTAGTTTATGTAGCCCTCAATGAACGAGGGTCTGGGGGCAGCGCCCCTGGCAGCGGGGTCTAAGGGCAGCAACCTCTGGCAGGGTCCAAGGGGCAGAGTCCCTAGCTGGGGTCGAGCTGCCATGTTAGATTGGAAAGATTTATTTTCATTAATGCTCCATTACTAAAATTTCATCAAAAACCAATTTTTTTATTAAATACTTAAATGATAATTTACTCTTGGTAATCATTCGCCATCCCATTCGTTATGACGAATGAGGGCAAAATGAATGACTAAGACCATTCGTGATTTCTTTGAGACGAATGAGAGGCTCATTCGTTACAAGAGCACACGAGTGTATCTTATAACAAATGGTTTGATTCTCATCAATGCGAATGGATGGATAACGAATGAGTAAGATCATTCGTGACTTCTGTGAGACGAATGAGAGGTTCATTCGTTATGAGAGCGCACGAGTGTATCTTATTCGTTATGACTGTTCAACGAATTACCAGCCATTTGCTTATCAGAACGATTAAGCATCAATAATATCCAACTTTGACCTGATTTGTCAAAGTCAAAATTGATAAGAACTTCAAACAGTCAACAGGCACCAAATTTGCGATTACACCATGAATCACAATGATACAACACAAATTTGGCGTCAATCAACTCGCAAACACATCGCCTACTAACCCCCAATCAACCAAACACCTAACATTTTGTAAAAATGGCGCATTTGATCGATTTTATCTACGGTTCATTATTCGTTTAATAAATATATCAAATGTTAACGAATTTCAACGAGAATCATTGCGTTTGATTCGTCTTTATCATTTTTATAGATCTAGGAATACTAAATGCCGAGCATAAACGAACAAGTTCTTTGTTATAAAACATACCTTAGACGAATCGGTTTCACGAACACAATCTAGTCTTGGTGTATGTCTTACTTGTCAAGATGCTCTAACACCCACGAGCTCAAGTTTTTTCCTTCGGATCTTGGTTCGAGATAAAGGAGGGTGTTTGTGTGTGTTTTTTAGTATGTATGGAGGCTAGGAGATGGAAATGAGGGTTTTAGGGAGGTTTAAGGGGTTTATATACCCTTAAGCCCATGGACCTAAGGCCCATCACCATCCCTTATTCCATATTTTATTGACCAAGTCCACACTTTATTATTTTATTTACGTTAACTAAAGATTAACACACCCTTAAGTAAACGAAATTTATTTTATTTATTATTATCAAAAGTATGATGTTACAAATATTTAGCCATAGGTTTAAGACATGTTTTAGTTTTTTAAAACTCATTTCATTGAAACTTAAGACTTGGTTTTGTTCGAATTTTTAAAAATATTACTATATAAAACTATTAACTATTTGAGTTATATGGTTTGGTTGTTTTCCTTTGTAAACATTTTACCAAAATCCTAGTTGTTATTTAGTGTTTACTCTCAAGTTTGTAAACTACTCTAATTAAAACTTTTATATAGCATGATCACATATTTAAAGATTAATAGTACTATAAAAACATATAGCATAAACTAGTATTTTTCCCCTGCGCTTCACACCGGGAGGCAACATTCAGCCAAGTAATTAGCCTACTTACGTGTTTGTTATGGTTTTACTCTAACATTATGTTCTTTTATCATGTTTTTATTACCCGTGTGCTACGAGTTAAACAGATTATATGTTTGAATGCACAAAAACATCTGCATGGGCAAAACAAACTTAATAACCTACAACTAAGCCAACACTTTATGAATGACTAAATGTAACAAAAAACAGTAGCAGCCCGTATCTAATGTTTACATTAACATACCTATCACAACAGTTGCCAAAATCATATACAATAAAGAATAGTTAAACTAACTCTATGAATATTTCTTCATCATAACTGTTGGCAACATCAAAATGAGCATGGAAATACATCAGCAAAATGGTAAGGTGATACATTAAATTGAGGAAAAACTTGCCTCCAAGTCATCAAAATCCTTGTAATACTCGTATTTACCAGGATTTTGTGTGAACGATTCAAGAAGGAATAATGTTAAATACTCGAATCAAACTATTAGTTTGCTACTTTGCACTATTAAAGAATGTCTTAAACAACAGAAAGTTGTTTTTACATTTGGCATGTGAATATCAAAATGTCTTTTAGTTATCTTTTTTGAATATGTTAAGCATGTGAATACTTAGTATTTTTGGTGGTTGATGCGCCGTCTTGTGTTTCTGCGAAATTAGTATTTTATCCATAAAATTGCAGTATATGCAACATGTAGGTTAGACAAACATTGGCTGGTAAATTATTGTCCAAAAGCTCCCATAACACAATGGAAAAAAGCATTATGATGTGTAACCCTCTCAAATTAAAGTGCTCTACCACTTATCCAAATCAATTTCAACCGATCTAGTATTACTTAACTTTCAAATTTACCAGCCATATGATAGAGTAGCTAGAATGTCTTCGAATAGAGTTGGCATTCAAATTGTCAACCCATGGTCGACCCGTTTACCCATAAAATCACTGATTATGTCATAATTATCTGGTACATCATGAACAATTGAACATCAACAGTCGTTGAAAGGCCATTGCCTATCTACATGAAATTCTCTTCATCAAATTAAAGAAATTATGCATTAAATTGTATAATGAATAATAATTAATTATATTACCAAATTGCATTTGAAATGAAAGCATGTACCTGGTCAAATTTTAATTCAAGGTAAGGTAAGGTTCAATGAACATTTGGAGAAGCATTGAAATGTTCAAACATTGATTGTTTCCGTTGATCTGGACTTTATAGCCGCAGTTGGGAGTCTCACAAAACAAAACGTATAGAAAATAATGTCTATTGTAAAGTCCAAAATGCATTTGATATCAACATTCGCAAATATTAGTATAAAACTTGATGCTTCTAGAGATCAAACAATTTTGGTCCCAAATCCAAAATGCAAGGCGTCTTTTGTGGCTATGTGTAACATTTTTCAATTTTGGATAACTTGTTTGTACGATTAAACTGTAAACCGACCCGATTTGTAAACCGAATCTTTCGATAATATAAAATAATGGGTTTTTATGTTACATAATCATCTCGTACTTGTCGGATTTCGAAAACACCTTTTTACGGCTTTTAAAACACTTTAAAACGCTCAAAACGCATCGAAACCACCCGAAACGACTCACGAAGCAAACCGGACCAGGCCACCCCACCTCTGACCAAGCCACGCCGCGCGGCCAAGTGGAGGAGGCCGGTCGTGCGGCGCCTAGTGCTTGCTGTAGGTTCCATCCGTTTTCTTGTTTGTTTGTGTCTTGTTTGACCACTTTAACTTAACCATTTTCATGCAAACCTCAAAAGAAAACCTTCATACCAACCCCTCACTCCTTCCCAATATAAACAAGCTCATCCTTTTCATTTTACTCTTGCTCATTCATCTCTTTTCTCTCCCAAACAAAGAACACATCTTCAAGGTTTCTTAATAATCAAACAACAACCATTCTTTAATCTTGTTTTGTTACTTACTAATTGAAGCTTGTGGTAAAACATATATATATATATAATATGCACTCTTGTTTCCTTCGGCTTTCACCTTCTCCGGCCATGGTCGATTGAGGTGATACGCTACAAGGCAAGGCTACATGGAGGACTCATTATAGTAATTGATTATATTATTTTCCATTACTGCTTTACTAGTCTTGTTTATATTGTAAGTAGTTTAGTTTCTAATTCATGTTTAAAAAGTTCCATGGTATTGGGTATGAAGTAACTAGCCTCGGTTTTATCCCGAATTGAGAACCGAACCAAAACTGAACTTTTGATTATTAGTTTTGTTTTAAATAGTTAAATAAACATGTTTATGTAAGATTTGAATATTATAACTTCTAAAATCATTTTTATAGTTATATGGTATTTGGGTATATGGCAACCATCCTCGGTATCATTCCGAGTCAAGGACCGAACCAAAACCGAACTAAACCGAGTTTACTCGCTTAAGACACACAAGTGTGTTTTTGCACACCGAAACTCATCTTTTCTTCAAGAATGTATATTAAACTAGTTTTAAGTTATTTTATCAACATACTTGGTGTGTCAGAATTCAACTTGATCTTATAACAAGTTTGGACCGGTGAAACCAAATACTCTCTTAACGGACGTTAAGGGTATTCACAATAGAACTATATATTTGGTTAAGTCTTTTGATTTTTATTGAGTTATCTCAAAACATTTTGGAAAGTTGACTTTGAGTTTAGTTAATTATCTAGACTCAAATTGTCAAATCCGAACACTCTATTAAAACCTCATTTTGGTATTTATATAACCAAGGGTCTTGCAATAATGCATAATAACCCACATAATTACTTAACATAGGTTGAGTAATATTTATGAATGGAATACCGAGACCCGGTTTCGAGTAAACTTACTTTTAGAACATGTCTTTAATTTCCCAAATATTTACATTTTAAACCATTAACTTCATTTATTTACTTCACTTCTCATATTTTACTTTAAACCCTTCCAAGACTACCTGCAAACTTAAGACCCGTTTAATCTAGGTCTTTCTCGTTTAACCGATCTCCGATTATTCACGAATCAATCTTTCAAGTTACTTAGTTAACGTGAGTACTTTTCATCCCCGTTTTCACTTTTATATTTTGGGGGTTACATGCATACTTATTCAAAACAAGAATGATTTAATACACTCAATTCACAAACCACAAACTTTAGGGTGTATGATACTTAGAATACTTTCTCTATTGTGTGTTGTATGCCTCATATGCTTTACGTGCACGAGTGTTTATTTTAATGTTGTTGTTGAGCCTCAATAAGTATGATCATACTCTCCCCTAACTACTTAGCCTTGTGCTAGTAGAATAGGGCCTCATTATCCAAGTATGTCGGTTGTCACCAATTAGAAAGGATCTTCATTTACATATGCTTTGTATACCACGATTGATGCTTTTATTTATGGTCTCATATACGTTTGTGGATTTCGCTCATATTATATATATACTCAAAACTATTAAATTGCTCACCAACATACGTGTTGACAAATATTATTTAATGCATTGTTACAAGTTTGATTATTACTTGACTTGGAGTTTGAAGACGTCATTCTATTTTATACCGCTAGGTTATTAGAAGAATGAACAATATTTATTTCGTATATTTGATGTTTATTTGTATGAACGATATGTGTTACTTTGGTGGTTGAATGAAATTAATGAGTTGTTTAAATATTGTCACTTTAGTAGTGTCTTGTGTTCTTGAGCAGTCTGTTGCACCCCGGCATGTTCTGCCGCCTTTGGTCGGGGTGTGACAGATTGGTATCAGAGCCAAGACTATAAGATAGGCGGTTAGACGTAATGGCCTAGTATATTTTTGCTTTAGGGTCCTTATACGTGTTGCTTATACGTGTTACCCTACTTGATTGTTCATTACACTTATACATTTAATTGCTTATTTATTTCGTTTAATCTTCAAAAATATACACATGCACACACTCTCATAGTATTCCAAGGCATCCTTACCTCAAACGAAAAAAAATTAGTTTTTATATTGTGTGTTATGGATCACAAACTTAATTTGGATCCCGTTATTAAAGATCCCTTAAAGGTTGCATTTATAACGGGTTTGTAGCCATCATGGAGAGCGAAACACTATGAAACGACCATTTGACAAAAATATTCCAAGAATCGAAGGTGATTTACTTACCAGTGATGGTTGAATTGTAGTGTTCATTTTCTAGGCCAACGAACCGTGTTATACATGTCAATACTTTAAGTTTTCGAATGCAAGCGTTCCGGTTGCCTCCTTATATATTTTGGTGTTGAAAACACAAAAGCCACAGTGGTTCGTGGACAAATGTTTTTAACATCTCGTTGTATCTCCGTTTTTATTATATGTTAGTATCGTGATTAGAGTCAACAACATGAAAGACGCAGTGGTACGTGCACATGTTCGACTCCGCCTATTATTTTATAAAAGTTTTATTGGTCAGGATACCAAATCATGGTGGTTCATGTACGATTTTCCCGACTATATATATGAATTTCAATATCTCAAAGCCTTCAATTTTTGAATATCAAAAGTTTGAAACTTATATATATACATACATTTTATCTTTTGATTCAGGTATAAAATAGTTTTTACTAGCATTCTCATCCTCATAACTCTAGGATTCACAATCATTAAAACCCTATATTGACTCATTTCCCTCATACTTATATCAATTACCCCAAACTTATATTATTTCTCTTTTATTATTTTAGAATGCCTCCAATTCGTCGCCAAACATGCAAGCTGAGCTCAGGTTGTCGGATGGCTGCAATGGTTGCTAAAGAAATCGCCGCTGTGCTTCCTGGACTTATAACTCGAATCCAAGCCACCCAACCCACCGTTACTCAATCAACACCCAACCTCGTACCTTTCGCCTTGAAAAATTTCACTAGTGCCAACCCATCTCAATTATTTGGCACGAACTGTGCCACTACCTTGTTGTGATGGTTTGAGAAGATGGAAAGTGTGTTTACTCTTTGTGAATGCCTGATGTGTTGCAAAACACATAGCGTTTTATTCCGTTTTTGTGTTGTTTTGTGCGTAAACAATTAACGAATATAACTTTTTCTTGCATGAAATTAAATTTTTTTGTATATGTTAGGTCCCATGTTGAAGAGAGTGAAAAAACGAGTTTAATGAAGAAAGAATCAGCTCAAACGGGATTCGGAAGAAGCCGGTATGCGCGTTTGAAGATAAATGAGTCAGAAAACGAAGAAACGAGCACCCAGGACCTGGCCGCGCTACGCGACCAGGTGACATCCCACATGTCCCAAAGGCTGCCAAGAATATTTAGGAATCAGCTACCCCATCTATTTTGTCTTCTAGTGGGCCTTGTGGGCTTGTTTTAACCTATTTTATATTGGGAATGAGGTGTTTAAACATATATATAAAGGGCTAATACCCTATGAATGAATTGAACATAATATTTCCAGCCACCACACCTGCTCTAGAGGAGAAACCAAGGAGGACAAGCTTACGGTTCTATCTTTTAAATTTTGGTTGTCGGTTTTGACTATTTTAACGCTTGTGAGTTCGTTTTTGGTTTTTATCATTCAAACCTTTTGTAATCAGATTTATATGAACATGTTTATCATTATATCTATTTTATCTACTGTTCATTGATTATGATTGGCTACACCTCTTTGTTCTACCTAGGTTAGATGATTATTGTTCGGTTTTGATGAACTAAATGGATTGTTTGATTAATATGACTTGAATTGCTATTGAAAGTTTGGTTTAATGATGAATTAGGTTGTGTTTAGTTGCTGTGATTTTATTGGTTTTATCTCATTACTTCGATTAATTGAATTGGTATTGATTGATATTTGTATGTTCAATTCTTTACTTTGTGTTTAGAGTTTGATTACGGTAGGATCAACCGTAAGGTTTTGTTGAGATTGTTAATTAGTATAATTAAGCAGGTAAACATCTTCTTAGAGACCGAGAGGTGATAGGAAGTAAAGTCGTCTCATAGCTTTTACTTGTTAGGATTAGGATTGCGCGAGAGCGGGCTCGGTTCTTGTCGGGTTTAGGTTTGTGAGCGATTAGCTGATCTAGTTTATGTTTAACCAAATTGTTCCTCTATCCTTGGTTGTGTAGTATTCGTTTCCATTAGGGTCGTGTGTCGGTGAGTCCGAGAGGAGAGTCGATATTAGAACACCTTAGCATTCGTTTCCCGGTTTGTTCTTAAAATCAATTAAGTGTAAGTTAGGGTTGTTAGTGAGACTGAGAGGTGATCTAGCTTTCTTGACAGAACCTTAGTTATGTCATCCTTAGATACCGGTGTCGTGAGATCATTCAATCCATTAGCTTGTTAGACCGTCAATATGATTCTTACCTGGGTAGATGTTTTCTCCATTGTCAATTAAGCTTCTAAGTTTCATTATGTGTTTTGTCAAGTTAAGTTAATTAATTTAGTCAAAGTAATATAGGTCAAGTAGTTAATTTATAAAAACCCATTTTTTAATAAAAATATTATTCTTAGGAAGGTCTTTTCTAGGGTTTAGTGATCATAGGCGTTCTCACGTGTCCTTTTGTTCGATACTCGGACTTCTTAGGTCTATACTACTTGTGATCGGTACACTTGCCGGTTGTGTGTGGATTCATTAGGAGTTTCATTTTATAAATTTAAAGCTTGGTTGTGAGTTCCTTAGAAAGAGCATTCATTAGACACACATCAAGTTTTTTGCGCCGTTGCCGGGGACACGGTTTGAGGCGTATTGAGAACGACCCAAGTTGGGGACTTGCCTTTTGTTTTTTTTTTTTTGTATATATTTAGTTTAAATTAGTTAATCTAAGTAGTTTAATTTAGTTTTATTTTATAATTATATTATTATTTTTTTTTCTGGTGCCTGTGATCCATTTCTTTTTAGTGTTCTTTACAGGAAAAATGTTTAGATTACAAGTTGGAGAACCATGATGCAAAGTCTGTGACGGAAACCACTGGGTACATGATGCTTATGAGATAAGGAAGATAGAAATCGAGGCACGGAAAGCTCCTTGAGAATCACTTCTTGCAAAGCCTCCTCCATACCGATTTGCATATGATCAAATGGGGAACTTCTTAGGGTATAAAGATTTATCAGGGAATATATTAGAGCCCACCTCATAATTGGAGGCAACAATGGATGATGTATTGTTTGCTATTAGAAATGATTTAGAATATATTCCGCCTTTAAATCAACCTTTGCTTTAAACCCTGAATGATATTGAAGATACCGGAATGGAGGATAAGAGAGTAGAGGAGTATGTTCCCTCTTGGGAGGAAGAATTTAAGGATGAGTTTGGTGAAGAGTTGATGAACTTTACCATTACGAATGAAGGTGAGTTTGACCCACTTGGTGATCTAAAGCTGCTTGAATATCTGATATATAACGAGCCAAGTGTGGGGATCGAGAAAGATAAGGAGAGCCATGAAGTAGTTAGTGATTCGGTCCTTCCAACACTACACCGCGATTGTGAAAAACCAAAACACGAACCGTACTCAATCTCCATTCGGGACGTGTTAAGGTTTAAAAATTTGGCTAAAAGAATCAGAAGGAGGATTGTTGGGCGAAGAAATCGTAGTGTGGTGAAGATATTGACTTCCCCGTTTCACTTCATTGAACCATTTTTGGGGGAATTCAAGAGTTGGTGGGCCGATTTTAATTCATATGGTCAGGCCCATGAGAGTTGTGCAATTGGTTTCTTCCCGACCAATTATAAGAGGATTGTATTGAGGAGCATCGATGGGAAGAGGATAAAGGAGAAGCCTCCTGATTGAGGTTTCAGGAGCGAGTCCGGCTGAAGACTATTCAATAAACTTAGCGCTTCCCGGGAGGCAACCCGGTAATATCTTTCCTTATTATTTTATCTTCATTTTTATTTTTATTTCCGAGTTTTGCCGGGTTGTTTCTTCTCTTAGTTGCAGGTTATTCCTTGGTTGGTTGATGATGGTTGATGAGCTGGAGTTTTAAACAAGTGTGGGGATGCAATTTGCTTAAGGATTGACTCTTTCATTCGTTAGTGATAGCTTGATAGAGAGCACTGGAGTTTTAAGTTTGCGTTCGAATAGGAGGGCGAAGAACATGATTCACCGCGCACTTGCATGATCACATATACCAGGGGAGTCTGTTCCACTTTATTTTTATATATTTTTAGTTTTTTCTTTTCCTTCTCTCAAATTGAGGACAATGTGAAATTTAAGTGTGGGGATGGGAAATTGATGTTTTAAGCAAAAATAAAAAAAAATTAAAAAAATAAATTGATTGAAAACTTAAAAGAAAAATGTCCCAAAAATTTAAAGAATAATTTTGCAAATAATGGAAGATGATAGTAAAATCGGAAATTGGTTTTTCAAACTACTAATAATATGAGATAATTAAAAGAAAACGCACTTCACTTGGGATGTATCAGTAGGCTCAGCCTTGAGAATGAAAGGGCAATTTGATAAAATGGTAAACGGAAATCTTTTGTGGGTAAAGCATTTTGTCCGTGGAAGATAAGTAATGAAAGGTCGGGCCATACTCAAGCCTCAATTTTTGGTATGAAATGTGAGTGTTAAAAAATATTATGAATTTTAAAGTTGAATACGTTATCATATGATGCTTGGGTAGGTTTAACGTTAGAGTATGCCATGTAGCCGGTGATATAAATCTTAAAGTGCTTAGTTTTAGTGTTTTACACTTCATTGGCGTATGGTTTTATAACCTTAATTCTTGTATTGATGGGATGCTTTGGGTCCGGAGACCATGGGTCTGTATGCAGTCTATTCATCTGGGTATTTACAATTCCTAAGTGGGATTGTGAATATTCAAGAAAAAGCTAAAAAAGAGCAAACCCGCAGTTTTCTGCCACATAAGTCAATAAACATGATCACTACGTACTAAAAGTACAAATACACTACTGACTTGATCATCCACGTTGTTAGCCATGTGGGGTCCCCTTGCTTGCGTCTCATTAAAATTAAGAAACCAACCACAAGGGACACGCTACATGTAAACCCTATAGATGAAATTTTGCATGCTCACCTATGGTGATGGTTCGGGGTATTGCTTGATAACGGGGGTATGCCATATTGTGAGGAACACTAGCTAATTTATTAATTATACATTAATCGCATCTAATGGCTGCTTGGTAGACTTTGATGCTTAAGCTTAGGTAGATAAGCAATACCCTTGAACGTCTTAACTATTCATGAAAAAAAAGAGCAACAAAAATTTTAAATGTGCTGATTTTTAGGTTTAAGTCAAGTTAGGGTGGTTTGGTCAGGTAAAAGCTGAAAATAAGCGGGTCTTAATTGTGTAAACCACTAAGTAATATAAATTGTTGGATCTCATTATACCGGTAAAGATTAAGGCATGGGTTTAAGTGGGCAACAATATCGGCAATTGCGGTTTTTGCGTTTCTCTGAACATTAAAATAATCTATATCTTTTTAAAATCGGTTTTCTAATTATGATTCCATTGCGTAAATCTTTTTCAGGGACGAAAAACGTTCAAGTGTGGGGATATTTGATGTGTTGCAAGACACATAGCGTTTTATCCCGTTTTTGTGTTGTTTTGTGCGTAAACGGTTAACGAATATAACTTGTTCTTGCATGAAATTATATGTTTGTGTATATGTTAGGTCCCATGTTGAAGAGAGCAAAAATGCTAGTTTAATGAAAATAGAATAAGCTCAAACGGGATTCGGATGAAGCAGGTATGCACGTTTGAAGATAAATAAGTCAAAAAACGAAGAAACGAGTACCCAGGACCTGGCCGCGCTACGCGACCAGGTGAGGCACCCATGACCGCGCTATGCGACGTCCCACATGTCCCAAAGGCTACCAAGAATGTTCAGGAATCCGCTACCTCATCTATTTTGTTTTCTAGTGGGCTTTGTGGGCTTGTTTTAACCTATTATATATTGGGAATGAGGTGTTAAAACATATATATAAAGGGCTAATACCCTATGAATGAATTGAACATAATATTTCCAGCCACCACACCTGCTCTAGAGGAGAAACCAAGGAGGACAAGCTTACGGTTCTATCTTTTAAACTTCGGTTGTCGGTTTTGACTATTTTAACGCTTGTGAGTTCGTTTTTGGTTTTTAATCATTCAAACCTTTTGTAATCAGATTTATATGAACATGTTTATCAGTATATCTATTTTATCTACTGTTCATTGAATATGATTGGCTAAACCTCTTTGTTCTACCTAGGTTAGATAATTATTGTTCGGTTTTGATGAACTAAATGGATTGTTTGATTAATATAACTTGAATTGCTATTGAAAGTTTGGTTTAATGATGAATTAGGTTGTGTTTAGTGGCTGTGATTTTATTGGTTTTATCTCATAATCTCATACTTCGATTAATTGAATTGGTTTTTATTGATAGTTGTATGTTCAATTCTTTACTTTGTGTTTAGAGTTTGATTGCGGTAGGATCAACCGTAGGGTTTTGTTGGGATTGTTTATTGGTATAATTAAGCAGGTAAACACCTTCTTAGAGACCGAGAGGTGATAGGAAGTAAAGTCGTCTCATAGCTTTTACTTGTTAGGATTAGGATTGCGCGAGAGCGGGCTCGGTTCTTGTTGGGTTTAGGTTTGTGAGCGATTAGTTGATCTAGTTTATGTTTAACCAAATTGTTCCTCTATCCTTGGTTGTGTAGCATTCGTTTCCATTAGGGTCGTGTGTCGGTGAGTCCGAGAGGAGAGTCGATATTAGAACACCTTAGCATTCGTTTCCCGATTTATTCTTAAAATCAATTAAGTGTAAGTTAGGGTTGTTAGTGAGACCGAGAGGTGATCTAGTTTTTTTTGAGCGAACCTTAGTTGTGTCATCCTTAGATACCAGTTTCTTGAGATCATTCAATCCATTTGCTTGTTAGACCGTCAATATAATTCTTACCTGGGTAGACGTTTTCTCCATTGTCAATTAAGCTTCTAAGTTTCATTATGTGTTTTGTCAAGTTAAGTTAATTAATTTTGTCAAAGTAATTTAGGTCAAGTAGTTAATTTATAAAAACCCATTTTTTAATAAAAATATTATTCTTAGGAAGGTCTTGTCTAGGGTTTAGTGATCATAGGCGTTCTCACGTGTCCTTGTGTTCGATACTCGGACTTCTTAGGTCTATACTAATTGTGATCGGTACACTTGTCGGTTGTGTGTGGATTCATTAGGAGTTTCGTTTTATAAATTTAAAGCTTAGTTGTGAGTTCCTTAGAAAGAGCATTCATTAGACACAGATCAATGCCCCGAACTCAAGAAAACCACGTATGCCTCAAGCATGTTCGAGGATACCGCACACACTTGGTGGAATAGCGAAATTTTCACCAATGGGGCGGAAGTAGTTATGGCCTAGTTGTGGACCAAGCTAAAGAATGTCATGATGAAAAAGTTTTGCCCAAAACATGAACTTTAAAAACTCGAATCAGTATTTTGGGAACTTAAGCAAGAGAGTGGTGACAACTCCGCCTACTCCAACCGCTTTCACGAGCTTAACCTCTAGGTTCCCCACTTGGTCACTCCCCACGAAAGGGCTATTGACAAGTATGTCGGTGGTTTGCCTATGCAAATCCGAGACTCGGTGATGAGTAGCAAACCACAAACCCTTCATGATGCTATTACCTTAGTCGGTGCTCTTTCTGAAAACCACGTCAAAGCCGGTACCCTCACCATCAAAAGTTCCAAGAAACCCAATGACAAAAGTACACCCGAACCATCAACCCTCACCAAAGTTGACCCTCAACCTCAATCCATAAACTACTCCAATTCCACCCACCACACCAAAAAGAAAGGCAAACCAAATTACCGAAACTATGCTGTCACCCACCCATCACAACCTCAATCTCAATCCCAAGCACTCCAAAACCGAAAACCATGTTCCGGCCCGCACCCATTATGCAACACTTGTCAACGTCATCACCCCTCCTACTCCGCTTGTCGCCACTGCACAAAGTGTAACCTCTATGGTCACATTAGCAACGTGTGTCGGGAAGCCTCCCGTGGGCAACCCGCTCCACCAAGATTTTCCCCATCCAACCAAAATCGTCCCACTCCTTTTGTTCAAAACCATCCTTCTCAACCTAGAACTTGTTTCAATTGTGAAGACCCAAATCATTTCCGCAATGCTTGTCCCTGACTTGCTTTTGTTAACCCACCTCAAATCATGCCCACACCATACTACCAAACCCAAGCCTACCAAGTTCAAACCTATCAACCCCAAATCCCGCAACTCTTGGCTCCTCCCGCTCAACCGCTCCAAGCCATGCAAGCCCTTCCTCCTCCACCACACCCCCAAGCTATGCAAGCTCTCCCTCCTCCTCCAGCTCAACAAGTCAACCATGGCAACCAAGGGCGTGCCTTTATGATGAATGCCAACCAAGCTTAAGTTGCCAACAATGTGGTGACGGTACGTGTTTAGAAATAAGCATTTAGCATCAATTTTATTTGATATCAGAGCTGATAGGAGTTTTGTTTCTTTGTAACTTGAATCTATTCTTGGCGTACCCCGCACTAAAATTTCTCGCTTTTTTCTGTCGAAGTCTCCAATGGTAGTTCAATCACCATCGATTCGATCATTCACGATTGTATCCTCACTCTTTGCAAGCACGAGTTCTTGATCGACCTTATCCCGATGCAAATGGGAAGCTTCGACATCATAGTAGGCATGGATTGGTTAGCTTTGCACCGTACCGAAGTCGTTTGTGATGATAAATTCATTCGAATCCCGCTCGTCAATGGCAAAATCCTCAAAGTCTTTGGAAAAACGATCCCTAAGAAACTCAACCTCATGTCTTGCTCTCAATCACGTAAGTACTTGCGCCAAAAGTTCGTTCCATTCCTAGCCCAAACGGTGGTGAAAGATCCAAAAGAAAAGAAAATTCAAGACATTACCGTTGTTTGTGAATTTCCCGGCGTTTTTCCTGAAGACATCTCTGGTCTTCCACCCATTCGTCCTGTTGAATTTCGAATCGACCTTTTGCCCGGCGCGACTCCCGTAGCCAAGGCTTCTTACTGTTAAGCACCTTCGGAATTGCAAGAGTTATCGAACCAACTTCCATAACTCTCCGATAAGGGCTTTATCCGTACAAGCTCTTCTCCTTAGGGCGCTCCCGTCCTCTTCGTGAAAAAGAAAGATGGCTCGTTTTGCTTGTGTATCGATTATCGTGAACTCAAAAAACTCACCATTAAAAATCGTTACCCTTTGCCTCGAATCGACGACCTCTTCGATCAACTTCTAGGCGCAACTTGCTTTTCCAAAATCGATCTTCGATCAGGTTATCATCAATTGCGTGTTCATGAAGCGACATTCCTAAAACCGTTTTTTCGTACTTGGTATGGAAATTACGAGTTCTTGGTTGTGCCTTCCGGTTTAACTAATTCACCCGCGGTATTCATGGACCTCATGAACCACGTTTGCACACCATTCTTGGACAAATTTCTAATTGTTTTTATCGACGACATTCTTATCTTCTCCAAGACCCAAGCCGAACATGAGCATCATTTACGTTCCATCCTCAGATATCCTAAGAAAAGAACAACTTTATGCCAAATTCTTCAAATGTGAATTTTGGTTAAAAGAAGTTCAATTTTTGGGTCACGTCGTCAACGATAAAGGTATTCATGTTGATCCCGCCAAAATCGAGGCCGTAAAAGATTGGAAAACTCCATCCACACCCACAGAAATCCGATTTTTCCTTGGTTTGGCCGGGTATTATCGGCGATTCATTCTAAACTTCTCTAAGATCGCGTTACCCCTCACGGCACTAACTCAAAAAGGAAAACCTTATCAATGGGGACCGAAACAAGAGGAAGCTTTCTAAACTCTAAAGCTTATGCTTTGCAATGCTCCCGTCTTAACCCTTTGCGATGTAAAAGACGACTTTGTGGTATTTTGCGATGCATCCAACCAAGCTCTCGGTTGCGTTCTCATGAAACGAGGTCAAGTAATCGCATATGCCTCAAGAAAACTTAAGGTTCATGAAAAGAATTACACGACTCGTGATCTCGAACTTGGTGCTGTCATTTTCGCTCTCAAAATATGGAGACATTATCTTTATGGCACATAATGTGTTGTATTCACCTATTATAAAAGTCTTCAACAAATCTTTGACCAAAAATATCTCAACATGAGACAATGTCGATGGACCGAATTACTTAGTGATTACGATTGCAAAATTAGCTACCACCCCAGTAAAGCGAATGTTGTGGCCGATGCCCTTAGTCGTAAAGTTAATGTCAAATTCGTTCTGCTTCATAGCATCATCATCCAAACCGATCTCCAAGACCGCATCTATTGAGCCCAATGCACATCCATTAATGAAGACGATATGTATTATGAAATGTCATGTGGAGCCAAACTTCAACTCGAAACCAAACCCGATGGCTTGCTTTATTTTCTCAATCGTTTGTGGGTTTTCGATCGTAATGAACTTCGTACTTTCATTCTCGACGAAGCTCATATGCCGCGATACTCCGTACATCCCGGTGCGGATAAGATGTACCTCGATCTATTTATTGGTGGTCGTGTATGAAAAAGGACGTAGAACTTTATGTCTCAAAATGTCTTACTTTCTCAAAGGTTAAAGCCGAACATCAAAAACCTTTTGTTTACTCGAGCAACCTCCAATCCCCGTTTGGAAATGGGAAGACATCACTATGGACTTTATCACTAAATTTCCCCCCACTCAAAAGCAAAATGATAGTATTTGGGTAGTCATTGATCGACTAACCAAATCGGCTCACTTCATCCCGATCTGCGAGAAGTACTCTGTTGAACAACTAGCTCAAATCTATGTTCGTGAAATTGTATGCCGCCATGGTATTCCGTTGACCATCATTTCTGATCGTGATGCTCGTTTCACCTCCCAATTTTGGAAATCACTTCAAGAAGCTTTGGGCACTCGCCTCGATCTTAGTACCACTTATCATCCTCAAACCGATGGCCAATCCGAGCGTACAATCAAAACTCTTGAGGATATACTTCAATCTTATGTTCTTGACTTTGGTGGGAATTGGGATTCTCATCTCCCACTTATCGAATTCTCTTACAACAATAGTTATCATTCTAGCATTGATATGGCTCCATTCCAATCTCTTTATTGTCGTAAGTGCCTTTCCCCGATTTGTTGGAACGAGATTGGTGAAACCCAAATCCCCGGTCCCGAGATGGTCCAAGACACTACTGATTGTATCAATCAAATCCGCAGAAATCTTCTCGCTGCTAGAAGTCGCCAAAAGAGCTATGCCGACAAACGGCGAAAACCTCACGAGTTTAACGTTGACGAATTTTTCCTTCTCAAAGTATCCCCTTGGAAGGGAGTAGTCCGTTTTGGAAAGAAAGGAAAACTAGCACCCCGTTTTGTAGGCCCATTTAAAATCCTCGAAAGGATTGAAAAAGTGGCTTATAAGCTCGATATACCGCAAGAATTTACCGGTGTTCATCCAACCTTTCATGTATCAAACCTCAAAAAGTGCTTAGCCGAAGGTAATCTCCATATACCTCTCGACGAAGTACGTATCGATGAAATATTGCAAATGATCGAAAAACCCATTGAAATCATGGATCGCAATGAAAAATAAACCAAACGTAGCCGCATCCGTTTAGTTAAAGTCCGATCGGAATCACGGCGTGACGCTGAATTTACTTGGGAACGAGAGGATGAAATGAAGGAAAAGTACTCGCACTTGTTTATTACGGATGCTTCTTAATTTCGGGACGAAATTTTCGATTTCAATTTTGGATAACTTGTTTGTACGATTAAACAGTAAACCGAATCGATTTGTAAACCGAATCTTTCGATAATATAAAATAATGGGTTTTTATGTTACATAATCATCTCGTACTTGTCGGATTCGAAAACGCCTTTTTATGGCTTTTAAAAAGCTTTAAACACTCAAAATGCATCTAAAACGACCTGAAACGACTCACAAAGCAAACCAGACCAGGCCACCCCACCCCTGACCACGCCGCGCCGCGCGACGCCTAGTGCTTGCTGCAGGTTCCATCTGTTTTGTTGTTTGTTTGTGTCTTGTTTGACCACTTTAACTTAACCATTTTCATACAAACATCAAAAGAAAACCTTCATAACCAACCTATCACTCCTTCCCTATATAAACAAGCTCATCCTCTTCATTTTACTCTTGCTCATTCATCTCTTTTCTCTCCCAAACAAAGAACACATCTTCAAGGTTTCTTAATAATCAAACAACAACCATTCTTTAATCTTGTTTTTTACGTACTAATTGAAGCTTGAGGTACAACGTATATATAATATGCACTCTTGTTTCCTTCAGCTTTCACCTTCTCCGGCCATGGTCGGTTGAGGTGATACGCTACAAGGCAAGGCTACATGGAGGACTCATTATAGTCCTTGATTATACTATTTTCTTTTAATGCTTTACTAGTCTTGTTTATATTGTAAGTAGTTTAGTTTCTAATTAATGTTTAAAGAGTTCCATGGTATTGGGAATGAAGTCACTAGCCTCAGTTTTATCCCGAGTTGAGAACCGAACCGAAACCAAACTCTTGTTTATTAGTTTTGTTTTAAATAGTTAAATAAACATGTTTATGTAAGATTTGAATATTATAACATCTAAAATCATTTTTATAATTCTATGGTATTTGGGTATGTGTAAACTATCCTCGGTATCATTCCGAGTCAAGGACCGAACCAAAACCAAACTAAACCTAGTTCACTCACTTAAGACACACAAGTGTGTTTTTGGCCACCAAAACTCATCTTTTCTTTAAGAATGTATTTTAAACTAATTTTAAGTTATTTTATCAACATAATTGGTGTGTCAGAATCCAACTTGATCTTATAACAAGTTTGGACCGGTGAAACCAAATATTCGTTTAACGGACGTTAAGGTTCTTCACAATAGAACTATATACTTGGTTAAGTCTTTTGATTTTTATTGAATTATCTTAAAACATTTTGGAAAGTTGACTTTGAGTTTAGTTAATTATCTAGACCCAAAATTAACAAATCCGAACACTCGATTAAAACCTCGTTTTGGTATTTATATAACCAAGGGTCTTGAAATAGTGCATAATAACCCACATAATTACTTGACATAGGTTGAGTAATATTTATGTATGGAATACCAAGACCCGGTTTTGAGTAAACTTACTTTAGAACATGTCTTTAATTTCCCAAATATTTACATTTTAAACCATAAACTTAATTTATTTACTTTACTTGTCATCTTTTACTTTAAACCCTTCCAAGACTACCTACTAACTTAAAAACCCATTTAATCTAGGTCTTGCTCGTTAAACCGATCTCCGATTATTCACGAATTAATCTTTCAAGTTATTTAGTTAACGTGAGTACTTTTCATCCCCCTTTTTCACTTTTATATTTTGGGGGTAACATGCATACTTATTCAAAACAAGAATGATTCAATACACTCAATTCATAAACCACAAACTTTAGGGTGTATGATACTTAGAATACTTGCTCTATTGTGTGTTATATGCCTCATATGCTTTGCGTGCACGAGTGTTTATTTTTATGTTGTTGTTGAGCCTCAATAAGTATGATCATACGATCCCCTAACTACTTAGCCTTGTGCTAGTAGAATAGGGCCTCATTATCCAAGTATGTCGGTTGTTAACGATTAGAAAGGATCCTCATTTACATATGCTTTATATACCATGATTGATGCTTTTATTTATAGTCTCATATACGTTTTTAGATTTCGCTCATATTATATATATACTCAAAACTATGAAATTGCTCACCAAGATATGTGTTGACAAATATTATTTTATATATTGTTACAAGTTTGATTATTTCTTGACTTGGAGTTTGAAGACGTCATTCTATTTGATACCGCAAGGTTATTATAAGAATGAACAACATTTATTTCTTATATTTGATGTTTATTTGTATGAATGATATGTGCTACTTTGGTGATTGAATGAAATTAATGAGTTGTTTAAATATTGTCACTTTAATACTGTCTTGTGTTCTTGAGAAATCCGTTGCACCCTGGCATGTTCCGCCGCCTTTGGTCGGGGTGTGACACTATGCCTACTTGAAACACTTATCAGATTTTACCCTACTTACAGACATCGTGTTTAATACACAAATCAAACAGCTCGAGATTTTTGTATAGGAGAATTTATCTAGAAACAAATTCATACGCATGAATAGGGAGCAAGAATATAGAAGGTGACTAAACTTGGGATCTCTTTCAATGCTTCTCTTCTATTTACCGCTGTCGTGTTCTATGACATTCATGAAACCCGCTGAAAAAAAGGCTCTGTCAAAGTGATAAAATTTCAAATATCTTAAAGAAAATGCAAACCGAAGAACACGAACTCTGTACGTCGGATTTACTCATAAACGCAGTTCTAAATATCAGAGTTAATAAAAACTCTCGCGGAATAATAAAACTTCAACCATAACATTTTACATAACCCTCAAATCATGTCTTATAAAACATTCGTAGACAATTAAAACAAAACATAGTCTTTAAAACATCAAAACATTTCCTCGAGATGTCAGTATCTTAGATTCCATGCCATGTGTCTTCAGTCACGCAAGCTGCCTCAACCTATTTACCAGCGTGCATACTAAAAGTCAGCTACGCTAAGTGAGTTATAGTTAATCACATAACTTACTTTTCATACACATATACGTGCCCGAAGGTACGCATTACATACATATCATGATCAGCAATCGTCCATAAACATTCATATCTAACCATACATTATAAAGAGCGTTTCACCCTACATACCTCGGATATTATTAGGGTCCAGTCACCCTTCATCCTCGGATATTATTAGGGTCCGGTCACCCTTCATCCTCGGATATTATTAGGGTCCGGTACCCTTCATCCTCGGATATTATTAAGGTCCGGTACCTTTCTTCCATAGCTTCATACTATACATGTCCTTAAATACTTTTCTGACAATACGTGCGATCTCCGAAGAGCGTTCACGTACCATTAACATATCATACGTACATTATGCATACATCATAAATATTCATACATGCATCTTATCTTACATCATACATAGCAATCACGTCTTTAGCTACCACCTGACGGTACATGCAATATCCGAAGATCGTTCACGCACCGTCAAGCAATCATCATACATAAATCATACAAGGCATACACTTACTACTTAAGGTAAGTGTATTAACTATCACATCGAGTATGCACACAGCCCCGAAAACATAACAAGGAAGTGGGGCTAGAAACTCACCTTAATGCGGTTGCGTTCACCGTTTACGGTTTTTCCCCTCTTGAGCTGTGCATGACAAACTATATAATAATTATACGTATTAATAGACTATCACTACACATATCATCTTTCTAGTTTAATTATTACCCTCAATGAACGCGGGTCCGAGGGCAGCGCCCCTGGCTGGGGTTAAGCTGCCAGGTCATCTTGGAAAAATTTTATTTTCATTAACAGTCTTAACACATTTTCCATTAGGATTTTGAATCGTTAAATAAGTTGCTACATAAAATCCAAGGGCTTCTTTGTAATTAAATCATTATTTTCTAAGTCCAGGACCATTCTGTCATTCTTTCAAAGTTCTGATTCGTCACTCAGTCCTTAACGAATGGGAATTCATAAAGAATTACCCATTATAGCGAATCTGCCTTAGTAACGAATCAGGCATCTTAACGAACTGGTCCCTTGAGAGAATTGAACCTTAACGAATTGAACTGGTCAACGAATGAACCCTATAACGAAT
Source organism: Bidens hawaiensis (assembly GCF_021521415.1). Taxonomy (NCBI): domain Eukaryota; kingdom Viridiplantae; phylum Streptophyta; class Magnoliopsida; order Asterales; family Asteraceae; genus Bidens; species Bidens hawaiensis. The sequence goes on along the minus strand of NW_027492612.1, from coordinate 395,957 downwards.
GGGGTTCATTTGTCCCTCCCTTAACGAATGGCCTTAGCGAATGGCCTTAGCAAATGGCCTAGTTCGCCCTTATTTCCTTAACGAATTACCTGCCAGTTCGCTAATCTTTCCTTTGCGAATCGGCTGGCGAATCACATCTACTTCGCTAGTTACCATTAGCGAATTAGGGTTAGGTCAGAGAATGTCGGAAACATTCTCTGATACGGTAACCTCGTACCAGCCGCCTTTCCGGCACCGCCTTTCCGGCGCCGGCGCAGGAAAAACGCTGTTTCACCGGAAAAACGAGATCTAGCTAGTTTTCCACTGTTTTTCGTCTCGTTTGATCCAGATCTGATCTAGGGTGACCCCTAAGCTCATCATAGGTTCGGTTTATACCCGATTCCACCCGGATCTCGTGACTTAAACAATTTAACGGTATCGGCTCGTCGTTTCGTGTGTATATCTCACGGATTTAAGCTCATACAACAAAATACTATCATACCTTGGGTCGGGATCCGCTTCTTCTTCTATATTTCGGCTAGAGAGAGAGAGAGCTTAAGTGTGTGTTTTGAGAGGTGTATGGAATATGTATGAATGAATGAAAATGGGTATTAAGTGTTTATATATATATGGATCATGGGCTTAAGCCCATGGTCCTTTCCTCTTTCTTTCATAACCCAAGTCCATAACCCATGTCCATGACCCAACTCCTAATAACCCATACTTTCATTTATTAACCGAAACCCGAAAAACGGGATGTTACAAGTCTTCCCTCCTTAAAGAGGTTTCGTCCCTGAAACCTAACTATTACATAAAAAAATTTGGATAAAATTTGTGCATCTCTTCTTCAACTTCCCATGTAGCTTCCGATCCCTTGCGATGCTTCCATATCACTTTCACTAGTGGAATAACTTTACGACGAAGCTGCTTCTCCATGCGATCAACTATCTCGATTGGTTGCTCAATGTAGTTCAGCCGTTCATCAATTTCAATGTCCATTAGTGGCACGTGCGACGTGTCATCAGCCAGACATTTTCTTAGATGTGAAACATGGAATGTTGAGTGAATTCCTTCTAACTCTTCTGGAAAATCTAACTTGTAAGCCACTTCACCTACTCGATCTAAAATCTTGAACGGTCCAATGTACCTCGAACTCAACTTTCCCCACTTCCTAAAACGAATAATTCCCTTCCAAGGCGAGACCTTGAGCATCACATTGTCACCAACGTTAAACTCAATCGGTCGTCGCCGCTTATCAGCATACGACTTTTTTCTGTCTTGAGCAGCTTTCATGCTTGCCTTAATCTGATCAAACTTTGAAGAAGTTTCTTGAACCACTTCCAAACTTCCCATATGCTTTTGACCAATCTCTCCCCAACATACCGGAGTTCTACAACGTCTTCCATATAACATATCGAATGGTGGCATACCAATATTTGAATGGTAGCTGTTGTTGTAAGAGAATTCTGCTACATGCAGATGATCATCCCAACTTCCACCAAAGTCTAAAACACAAGCACGCAGCATATCCTCAAGGGTTTGGATCATCCTTTCAGACTGTCCATCTGTTTGAGGATGATACGCCGTACTGATGTTCAATCTCGTCCCCATGGCTTCATGGAACTTCTTCCAAAACCTCGAAGTAAAACAAGTATCTTTATCAGACACGATCGATAACGGTACTCCATGCTTGGATACAACCTCCATAATGAACAAGCTTGCCAACGTTTCTGACGAGATAGCCTCTCGTATAAGTAGAAAGTGAGCACTCTTGGTCAAACGGTCCACAATCTCCCAAATGGTATCATGATGCTTAGCTGTGCGAGGTAGCTTAGTTATGAAATCCATGGTGATGTGTTCCCATTTCCATTCTGGTATCTCTAAATGTTGCATCTTCCCATAAGGCTTCTGATGCTCTGCCTTGACTTGTAAACAAGTTAAGCACCTACTGACATAATCTACCACATCATTCTTCATCACTGGCCACCAATAGTCTCTTTTCAAATCTTGGTACATCTTTGTAGCTCCTGGATGAATCGAATAGACTTATGAGCTTCATCTAAGATTCGACCTCTGAGATCTCCATGGCGTGGAATCCACATACGGTCAAACCTAGTCTTAACACCATGCGTGTTTTCCATCAACTCGTCTTGCTGACCGAAAATCCTTTCTTTCTTTACTAGCCCCTCATCTATCAGCACTTCTGCTTGCACTTTGACGATTTCTTCAAAAAGACTTGATTCATAATCAATTGGTATGACTTCACTGTTGCAATGACTTCCTCATTCTTACGGCTTAACGCATCAGCGACCACGCTAGCTTTACCAGGATAGTACTTAATGTCGCAGTCGTAATCCTTTATCAGTTCTAACCATCTCCTCTGCCTCATGTTCATCTCTTTCTGTACGAAGAAATACTTTAAACTCTTATGATCTGTGTAAATGGTACACTTAGTACCATACAGATAGTGTCTCCATATCTTTAGAGCATGCACTACTGCTGCTAGCTCCAAATCATGCGTCGGATAGGTACTCCCATGGACCTTCAACTGTCTAGACGCGTAAGCTATCACTTTTCCCCGTTGCATTAACACGCAACCTAACCCACGATGCGATGCATCAGTGCAAACAACCAGATCCTCGTCACCGTCGGGTAAAGAAAGGATTGGAGCTTGCGTGAGTCTCTTCTTTAACTCCTGAAAAGCCTCTTCCTGAAACTTACCCCAACTAAATACTATCGACTTTCGGGTCATACCGGTCAACGGTGCGGCTATCTTGGAGAAACCTTCGATGAATCTTCTATAGTAGCCAGCTAACCCTAAGAAGCTTCGTATATCAGTCGGGTTCTACGGAGTCTTCCAATTAGTTATCGCTTCAATCTTAGCTGGGTCCACGGTAATCCCTTCAGGATTAATCACGTGACCTAGAAATTGCACTTCTCGCAACCAGAATGCGCATTTTGAAAACTTAGCATACAACTTCTCTTTCTTCAGAGTCTCCAATACTTCTCGCAGATGCTCAGCATGATCAGACTCGCTTTTGGAATAAATCAATATATCGTCGATGAAGACAATAACCGACTTATCAAACATTGGCCGACACACCCTATTCATCATATCCATAAATGCTGCGGGAGCATTCGTTAGACTGAATGACATTACGAGGAACTCGTAGTGTCCATACCGCGTCCAAAACGCTGTTTTAGGGATGTCTGCCTCCTTCACTTTCAACTGATGATAGCCTGATCTGAGATCTATTCGTGAGAACCAACTTGAACCTTGCAGTTGGTCAAACAGATCATCGATCCTTGGCAAAGGATATCTATTCTTTACCGTAAGCTTGTTCAACTCGCGATAGTCTATGCACATTCTCATACTTCCATCTTTCTTCTTCACGAACAACACTGGCGTGCCCCAAGGAGAAACACTTGGTCTTATGAAACCTTTGTCGAGGAGTTCTTGCAGTTGGGACATCAATTCTTTCATCTCGAACGGCGCTAGACGGTACGGCGCTTTCGCGACGGGCTGGGCTCCTGGTACTAAGTCTATCTGGAATTCTATCTCTCGCTCCGGTGGCAAACCCGGAAGTTCCTCAGGGAATACTTCTGGGTAATCGCGTACTATAGGAACATCTTTCATTTCTTTAGTCTCGGCCGTAGCGTTGACAACATACGCCAGGTAGGCACCGCACCCTCGCCTTAACAAACTTTCGGCTTTTATCATTGAAATGACGTTAAACCCTGAACTTTCCTTATCGCCATAAACCGTCACGGAACTACCATCCAAGGACTTTAGCTTTCTTATCCTACTCTTACATACTATCTGAGCTTCATATTCAGATAACCAATCCATTCCTAAAACTACATCGAATCCTCCTAAGGTCATAACATACAAAGTAACAGGGAACTCATGTCCCTCTAATTCTATCTTACAATTCTTAACCATTTTCATTACTCTCACCGAGGTGTCGCTAGCGGTTTCTATTACGAAGGTTTCAGACACTCGGCAACATTTCATTTTAGCTATTTTACTAAATGTTGCAGCTAAAAAACTTCTATTCGCACCTGAGTCAAATAATACTTGAGCATAAATACCGTTTACTAAGAACGTACCGGTCACAACACCAGGAATCTCTCTAGCCTATTCCTGGGTCAGCATGTAGGCTCTAGTCCTTGGCCTTGCTTGATCAGCATCTCTCTTCCCACTACCTCCAGCCTCGCCATCAGTGCACTCCCTTGCCATATGGCCTGTCTTACCGCACTTAAAGCATGCTGGTTTTGCATTACATTCATTAGCATAATGACCCATCTTCCCACACTTATAGCAGGCATTTGTCCCCATCCTGCACTCTCCACCATGAGTCTTTCCATATTTGTGGCACATGTCCGAACCAGTACCCCACTTGCACTCGCCACCATGTACTTTTCCACATGTCTTGCAGGTCTTTCTTTCCCACACCTTCTGTTTCTTGTCCTTAGGGTTCCATAACTGAGTACCAGGTCGTTTGACAGGCGCGACCCACTTCTTTTCCTTCTTCTCTTCCACAGCCATCTCATCTATCAAGTCCTCATAAACCGTTTCCGCGAGCCCTACAGCAGAATCAAAAGTACCTGGTCTACCAGCCTTGACCAAGACACGAACATTCTGTGGCAGTCCTCTAAGGTAGCATTTGATCCGCTTGGCCTCGGTGTTCACCATGTCTGGCACCAACCTTGACAGACAGTTGAATTTAGTGAGGTATTCTCAGTGCGTCATCTTACCCGCCTTCAGACTTAAACTTCATCTCAACCTTCTCTATCTATGCGTCAGCACAGAATCGTTTCATCACTAACTCCTTCAGATCGTCCCACCTCAAGGCCTTGATCTCTTCTCAACTCTTCCTCTGCTCAACTGTCTCCCACCAGTACATCGCCTCCTCACCGAATGATTGGGTAGCATACCCCACAGCTTGGTCGGGACTACATTCGCTAATTCGGATAATTTTGTCCATCATGGTTATCCATTGGAAAGTAGCGATTGCGTCTCCAAAGCCGGTTAGCTCCGGTGGACCACAGGCTTTGAAAGACTTATAGTTGCACCCACCTCGGCCCCTTTTCTTGTCATCAACCTTCACTGACTTCACCACGCATGATTATTCCCCTTCCCCGTCATCATTTTTCTTTCCATCTCCTTCCGCCCTTTCAGCGGTTCTTCCACGGCCTCCAGCAGACCCTTCAGCATTCCAGTTCTTCGCAGCAGCTGCTACTGCTTGAGCAATGGCAGCTTGAACAGCAGGGTCAAGTTGATACCCCTCGATGTTACTCGGATTTCGACCAGCTGCACTTCCTTCTCTCTCATTGTTAGTAGCTGCTTCCACTGACGGTTCTCGAACAACGTGTGGCCTGCCACGACGTACCGTACGTCCTCCTTTTCCAGCAGCTTTCGTAGCTCCAGCCATTCGTATTCTATAAGGAAACACAAACATCATCACTTAAGGAACCATTTAGTACAAGGATAGTAAGGCTAACAGGTAATAACAGTGGCCAGCTGTGATTAGCTGATCACGTTACTTTCCGTGTCCTATACATTTCCTCTTATGAGTCTATTTGTGCTAGTTCTATTTCTAACAGTTAGACAATCAAACAGTTCATATCATCATGTACCCTATCCCTAGCAATTAAGCTAGCATTCATACATTCTTTATTTAGATACTACGCAAACATTTATTCATCATTCTACTTTACATGTGAATTTAATCACATACTTTACCTTTACTTAGCTTGCTTGAGTGACACATGGCATTCTCGTACTGGCATCTTCTTTCTTTTCTTACTTTAATCCCATGTAGGATGCTTAAATCTCTCGAACTTTGCTCTGATACCAACTTGTAAGGCCCCGTTACCGGTAGCCTTACTTTGTACGTTGGATTTACTCATAAACGCATTTCTAAATATCAGAGTAAATAAAAACTCTCGCGGAATAATAAAACTTCAACCATAACATTTTATATAACCCTCAAATCATGTCTTATAAAACATTTGTAGACAATTAAAACAAAACATAGTCTTTAAAACATCACAACATTTCCTCGAGATGCCAGTATCTTCGATTCCATGCCATGTATCTTTAGTCACGCAAGCTGCCTCAACCTATTTGCCTGCGTGCATATTAAAGTCAGCTACGCTGAGTGAGTTCTAGTTAATCACATAACTTACTTTTCATACACATATACGTGCCCGAAGGTACGCATTACATACCTATCATGATCAGCACATACACATTCATATCTAACCATACATTATAAAGGGCGTTTCACCCTACATACCTCGGATATTATTAGGGTCCGGTCACCCTCCATCCTCGGATATTATTAGGGTCCGGTCACCCTTCATCCTTGGATATTATTAGGGTCCGGTCACCCTTCATCCTCGGATATTATTAGGGTCCGGTACCCTTCATCCTCGGATATTATTAGGGTCCGGTACCCTTTCTTCCATAGCTTCATACTATACATGTCCTTAAATACTTTTCCTGACAATACGTGCAATCTCCGAAGAGCGTTCACGTACCATTAACATATCATACGTACATTATGCATACATCATAAATATTCATACATGCATCTAATCTTACATCATACATAGAAATCACGTCTTTAGCTACCACCTGACGGTACATGCAATATCCAAAGATCGTTCACGCACCGTCAAGCAATCATCATACATAAATCATACAAGGCATACACTTACCACTTAAGGTAAGTGTATTAACTATCACATCGAGTATGCACACAGCCCCGAAAACATAACAAGGAAGTGGGGCTAGAAACTCACCTCAATGCGGTTGCGTTCACCGTTTACGGTTATTCCCCTCTTGAGATGTGCACGACTAACTGTATAATAATTATACGTATTAATAGACTATCACTACACATATCGTCTTTCTGGTTTAATTATTACCCTCAACTAACGGGGGTCCGGGGGCAGCGCCCCTGGCTGGGGTTAAGCTGCCAGGTCAGCTGGGAAAATTTTTATTTTCATTAATAGTCTTAACACATTTTCCATTAGGATTTTGAATCGTTAAATAATTTGCTACATAAAATCCAAGGGCTTCTTTGTAATTAAATCATTCTTTTCTAAGTCCAGGACCATTCTGTCATTCTTTCAAAGTTCTGATTCGTCACTCAGTCCTTAACGAATGGGAATTCATAACGAATTACCCATTATAGTGAATCTGCCTTTGTAACGAATCAGGCATCTTAACGAACTGGTCCCTTGAGCGAATTGAACCTTAACGAATTGATCTGGTCAACGAATGAACCTATAACGAATGGGGTTCATTTGTCCCTCCCTTAGAGAATGGCCTTAGCGAATGGCCTAGTTCGCCCTTATTTCCTTAACGAATTACCTGCCAGTTCGCTAATCTTTCCTTAGCGAATCGGCTGGCGAATCACATCTACTTCGCTAGTTACCCTTAGCGAATTAGGGTTAGGTCAGAGAATGTCGGAAACATTCTCTGACACGCTAACCTCGTACCAGCCGCCTTTCCGTCGTCGGCGCCCGAAAAACGCTGTTTCACCGGAAAAACGTGATCTAGCTCGTTTTCTACCGTTTTTTCACCGTTTTTCGTCTCATTTGATCCAGATCTGAGCTAGGGTGACCCCTAAGCTCATCATAGGTTCGGTTTATACCCGATACCCACCCAGATCTAGTGACTTAAACGGTTTAACGGTGTCGGCTCGTCGTTTCGTGTGTGTATCTCACGGATTTAAGCTCATACAACAAAATACTATCATACCTTGGGTCGGGATCCGTTTCTTCTTCTATATTTCGGCTAGAGAGAGAGAGAGAGAGAGCTTAAGTGTGTGTTTTGAGAGGTGTATGGAATATGTGTGAATGAATGAAAATGGGTATTAAGTGTTTATATGTATATGGATCATGGGCTTAAGCCCATGGTCCTTTCCTCTTTCTTTCATAACCCAAGTCCATAACCCATGTCCATGACCCAACACTAGCCCAACTCCTAATAACCCATACTTTCATTTATTAACCGAAACTCGAAAAACGGAATGTTACATAACATGGACACGAATGTCAAGAGAAGGATGCAGAAAAAACATGTACCATAAGCAAAGAGGAATGTACATCATATGAACAGTTAAATTATGGGAGATAACTATAAGATGTCTTTTAGTATATATATATATATAATGCATAGACAACCTATAGACCCGGTGACATATTAAATATCGTTGATGTTCTCGAATGTCCCACTTGTAGACTAAGGAGCAAAGACCCAACTAATGTTTGACCAGCTTCACACCATCTTAAGATTTTATTTATTTATTTATTTATTTTAACTAATATTTTTTCCCACCTTTTTCACCTCAGGTCTTAAGTAAGACTAGAACACACAACCATTTGGTTATAAGGCTATATGGTGGACAACGTGTTATGGGGACGCTGTCTACCATGTGTCGTCACGTCACCCATAGGGGCGTGATACACAAAAGATGTGTAGCGGATAATTCTCTTCCAATCATTACCCCTATATTACTTTATTATCATATTTTTATTAAAAATAAAACAACCTTCACCACCAGAGCTACGTGGAAGTACCCCCACATCCAACCCTCCAAGGCGCCCATGGGGTGTGACATCCGTCATTTCGGTTATATATTTGTACTTGTTTACCTGACTCGGGATCGTATTTGGATTCTTTTTATTTATGAAATCAAGTGTTTATTAGTAAGTTATGTTATTTAATTCATTTTATATTGTTTTGATGTTTAAACTTGTTAAAATATTTTAAAAACACGTATTTTAGCCTAAAAACGTATTTTGGGAAACTATGGGGGCTAAAATTGTCAAAACTGAAATCCTGGTGGAAACAGCAAGCCACGTCACGCGACCAAGGTGTTCTAAGAGGCCACACGAAGCGGCCTAGTGCCTGCAGCATATCAGTTTCGGTTTGGTTCAAGTTTCAGCTCGTTTAGCTCATTTTTGACTCGTTTATCCTGAAATCTCTATCCAAATCGTGTTATAGTTCAAATACTAAAGTTTTATAATGTTTCTAAGCATATTTTGTCATTAATCAACAGATATTATTGTCTAATTTAAGTTATTGATCGAGATTTAGTGTTTATCCTACTTAAGTTTGAGTTTTAAACAAGTTAGATAATTTATTGATAAACATGAAGCAATAATTCAATTCCTATATAAACCAACGTCCATTATTATTCATTCTATGCTCCTCAATCATCAATTCTCCATCTCATTCACTAACTTAAGTATTATCAAGTCGATTGACTTTCAAAAGTCAACGTTCTTTATCTTCTCAATTTCACCTAGTTCTAATATGAATTTGGGTAAGTTTATACATCAAATTTGTTTTAATACATCATAAGATCAAAATCCTTCATTCAATTTTAAAGGATAGAGGGATTACCATGTCCAATTTAATCAAATTCGTTTTAGGGATTATGTTAGGGTAAAATTGGGGGTTTTGCAATTAACGTATCTTATGGTTAAAACTAGCTTTCGGTCCCGAAGACTTTTATGCTTATTTTCATGCTTAAAATAAGACAGACCAGAACCCAAACCCCTTTTTATTGTTCAAATTCTCACCCGCACCAGCTCGCTTAAAACTTGTTTATTTCATAACTTGAGTTTTATTTATCCATTTCTTGTTATTCCAGTGGTTTTATTCTCGGTTTTGACTCTAGTTTATTATCTCAAATTTTTAAGTATTTTTGTGTCGGATCAATCAACACGTTAATTTCCTCGTCTATTATTATTTTATGGGGCAATTTCATATATAACCTTATAAATATTGAAAATATCATATATACTCATGCAAAAAATATCATGTATGCCCTTGAAAAGTTATTAATATATCATATATACTCAATTCATTAAAAAACTTAAAAATATGATCATATTACTCTCGTTTGATTAGATGTGATAAAATATTTATAATGTATACCATTCGATGCGATAAATCTTCGAATGGTTTGCAATTTTAAAGAAGTGACGAGATATGGGTTTAGTTGTCGCTAAATGTGAGAAAAGTCGATTAAAGTTAAAATACTAACAAAGGGTATAAACACATTATGTAATGGGAAGATGTAGAATGGTCTATTCGTTAAAAATGAGCATATATGAAAGTATAATTTTTTAGAAAAATAACGACAGAATGATCATTTATTAAATTATTGTTAATGAATAGGGTATATGATACTTTAACTGTTTTATAAAGACATATATGATAGTTTAGTTAATTTGTAAGGGCATATATGATATTTCAAAATTTGCATGGGTGCATATAATATTTATAATGTTTATAATGGTATATATGAAATTAATCTCTATTTTATTATTATCTCGCATAAATAATAAATGAGAGTAATTCACACCCCTTTTTTCATATTTTACTTTTGAGGGGTAACATGCGTACCATACATATCAAAGTTATTTAATTATTTACATCTATATCTCACCAATCACAATTCGATACTATGTGTTTATGGATTTATGTATTACATGGTATATGGTTATGTGTTTATTTTTATTGTTTGACGGTTGGGCCACCTCATCCTCATATAGTATGCGTACATTACCCCGGTAAGCTGGCTTTCTGCTAGACCGAAAGGGTCCACATCTATTTGTCATATATCATCAGTGTTGTAATTGTTTACATTGTATTCACATACGAACTGTTTGTTTTACAATATAATAATATATTTAAACTTGTGTACTACTCACTCAACTTTAAGTTGATCAAACTCTATTTTTAAGTGTGTTACATGTTTGCTAGTTGAAGAATTGGATGTCGGGAAGAAATAATTTTACTCTAGGTTATTAAATAAAAAGCTAATTTGTATGATGTATTGTTTCTTTTGTTTGTATTGTGATGTACTTCAATTTTAAAAAATAAATTAATTAGTTACCGTCATTATAATTAATAGTGTCTTGTGAGCTACTGTGTAATCAGTTACGTTCTGACATTCCCGTTGTAAATTAGAGTGTGACATAGAGGGTGTGTTCCTGTCACTTTTTTTGGGTGTGAAAGTCGTTTCGGTATGCATGGTCTAAGAATTTGCAACTAAACAAAGATTTATATATTTGGAAAAATGTAAAACACACAAACAAAACATTACTCACACTCTCAATTAACACTTTCACCTTCAAAATAGACAACACGTTTTATTGATTTTTTTATAACAAAATAGTTGAAACAACTAGCATAATGTTAATTGACTCTTTACACCTATCAACAAAGCATACAAAGTCAATAAAAGCGAATTGGACTTTTAATAATCAAATTATAACCATTTAACCAATAATACTCGGTACTCGTCACTTCACTAGTGTAATTACACTAGAGGTTTCATTTTCATTCCTAAAAACATTCGTATTATAATGGAAAAGCAACTTCACCTGCTCTAACAAATTATATTAGATAACTCATGTAATTTTATTTAAATTAGGTTACTAAATATTTAAATTGAGCTTTATCAGAACTTTTGTGCATCAAGTAAGCAATATAGGAGAAATGAAGATCGGGATTTAAAATATATTAAAAATATAAACAAAACGTTCATTAGCTAAAATAATAACAATAAAAAATAAAATCCATCTCACCATTCCACGTCAACATAAAAAAAGGTTAAAAGATTTCCTTATTAAATCTATATTTTAAACGAAATATGAAATTTAATGACTTGATTTGAATACGTTCTAAGGTTTATATCAAATACAAATGATTTTTACTGTAAGAATTGTACAAATAACTAAAGTAATTATTATTACTCTATAATTTTTGAACTCTAGTAATTATTATTACAATATAATATTTTTTATAAAATAATTATTATAGTTTAAAACTGTAATTACTTTAATTATTTTTATATTTAGTAGGTTACTTTTATTTGTACAAAATCTCACTCCTGTTTTTTAAACTTAAATGTTTTATTAAAACTTGATGTCATTCTATTCACTAAACAAGGTTACCCACCGGCCACTACTTTATGATCATAAGTTTGTTACATTTCAAAATAAACATATAAATATTTGGTTCAAGTTATTCTATAAAAATGAACAAATATAAGAAGGATGAGAAAAATTTCTAAAAAAAACACCCCTAAAAAATTAAAAACATAAAATAAAGAAAAAAACATAACTCAAAATTTTATAAAAAAAAATTAAAAACACAAAAATGTTTTCCACCAACTTTCTCGTTCTCATAAAAAAAACACAATGGTAAGTGAAAAAGTCGTTGTGTCTTTTTGTTTTTCACTGTGTTTTGTGTTTATTTTCGTCATTGATTGTGTCTTTTTTTCTTGACATTGTATCTTTTTTTTTCTTTATATTTTATTATATTACTCAACATTGTGTTATATTTTGTTCGGCATAGTGTTATATTTTGCGATCTATCGTATCTTTTTTTTAGTTACAATTGTGTCTTTTGTTCATTTTCGTCATTATGTCTTTTCGTCATTTTTTTTAATAGGAATTATGGCGGAAACATTTTAGTTTTTTTTATTTTTTTCGTTTTTATTTATATTTTGAGTTATGATTTTGTTATTATTTTTTTTAATTTATTTTTAAGTGATTTTTTGTGTGGTTACAAATTCTTATCACACTTCTCATTTTTCTCCCTTTGTATTTTAACTTTACCCTGAGCGTTCGTTTCACCGAATGGAATGGAACTGGAATTTGCATATGAAGTAAAGGAATTGGAATTGGAATTTAAACATTCTCATAGGAATGGAATTTGCTGGAATTGGAATCCCAATTCCATCTAACGTGTTTGGTTGGCCAATGAGGCGGAGGCAATCACTTTGACCCACTCGACCGACGACCCGCAACGTTTTTGGACGATCCGACCTGCTGATGATCAAAACCGCTTCCACCCGACCCGACCCGACCCGCTTTCGTTTTTTTTGGTTCGTTATTTTTTCCAGTTTCATTTTGGTTCGCTTTTTTTTTGCTTCAGTTGGTTAGTTTATTGGGTTTGGTTCCGGCTCGGTTTTGATTTTTTTGGTTCGTTTAGGTTGGTTTTTCGTTTCCTGTTTCTTCGAGTTCGTTTTTTTCTTTTTTTTTTTGTTCAGTTTTTAGGGTTTCGGCCCGTTTCGGTTTTTTTGGTTCGTTTAAGTCGTTTTTTTCTATTTCTGTTTGGTTCAAGTTCTTTTTTTTTTTGCATATTTTGTTCATTTTTTCGTTTTGTGTTTGGTTCAAGTTCGTTTTTTTTGCTTATCTTGTTCAGTTTCTTGGGTTTCGGCTTGTTTCGGGTTTTTTGATTCATTTATGTTGTTTTTTCGGTTTCTGTTTGGTTCAAGTTTGTTTTTTTTTTGCTTATTTTGTTCAGTTTTTTTGGGTTTCGGCCCGTTTCGTTTTTTTGGTTCATTTTTTTCTGTTTTTGTTTGGTTCAAGTTCGTTTTTTTGCTTATTTTGTTCATTTTTTTGGGTTTCGGCCCGTTTCGGTTTTTTTGATTCGTTTATGTTGTTTTTTTGGTTTCTGTTTAGTTCAAGTTTGTTTTTTGCTTATTTTATTCAGTTTTTTTGGTTTTGGCCCGTTTCGGTTTTTTTGGTTCGTTTATGTCGTTTTTTTTGTTTCGTTCGTTCAGGTTTAATTTTTTGTTTCGTTTTGTTCATTTACCTTTTTTTGTTTCATTTTAGCCGGTTTACTCGGTTCGGTTTAACTTTTATTTTGGTTAGTTTTTTTTTCGGTTTATGTTCTTTATCTGTTTCGTTTTGGTTAGTTTGGTTTCGTTTCCTTTCGGTTTCTATTCTTTGTTTCGTGTTGGTCCATGAAATGGCAAGGGCGTCGGCGGACCGGGTCGGGTTGAGCCGAGCTGACCCTTGCATCAAACCGAACACAAACTGACGCGGGGCGCCGAATCGAATGCGAGCTGACCCCGGGCGTTGACCCAAACGCGACCCGACCCGGAGCACTGAGTTGAAAGCGCTAAGACTCGGAGCGTCGACCTGAATGTGAACACACCCCAAATGTCGACCCGAACGCGACCATGTTAGTCGGCCAATTGCAGATTCCATCAAATTTACTTGAATTTCTTCACATGATGGAAGGATTTAGAATCCCTTTGTTTAAAGAAATTTGAAAGAATTGAATTCCAATTCCAATTTCTTGTCAACCGAACACACCAAAATAGAATTAAGATTCAAATTACAACTAAACGAACACGTCATATCATGAGATTTTAATTACAATTTCTTTGAATTTTGTGAAATGAAGGCACCATAAATATTGTAGTCAAAGAATGATATATTTGAAAATTAGAAAAAGAAAATAAAATAAGATGATATAGGTGGGCAATCTATCGTTTAGCTTGTCTGTCAGGATATCATCTCATATCCCATCCCAACCAACCGCCGTTGTGTTTCTCGGGTTACCACTCATTCCATTTTCCCCCAATCTTTTAAATTAGGGTTTCAAATTCATCACCATGGACAACGAATTACACGATTGGGAGGTGCTGGACGACTCTAATCCCGTCCAAACCACCGCCTATTTGGACGGAATCGAACGAGACTCCGAAGGTGTCATCAAATCCGATTACTTTTCTCTCGATTCCCACAAATACCACCTTGATGACCAAGTCTCGGTTGAATCGGATAACCCTAGCTGGATTGATCCTGTTTGTGATGCCAATTATTCCATTACCAAACCGGTTAGCGAGGCTTCGAGCACGGATGAGTCCGAATTAGTTGCTTCAAGTGAAGTGGTTTTTGATGAGGCTGAAATTGAACTGAAACCTGAGGAATCGGTGGATTCGGGTCAAGTGATTGAAGGATTAGGGGTCGGTGATGTGAAAGCTGCTGCTGGTGCTGGTGGTGATGAGATTGAGAAGAATAGTGTGGTGGCGGTGTGGTGGAAGCTTCCGGTGGATTTGTTGAAGTACTGTTTGTTTAAGGCGAGTCCCGTGTGGACGTTCTCGGTGGCGGCTGCGATGATGGGGGTGATGATTCTGGGGCGGAGGTTGTATAAGATGAAGCAGAGGACTAGGACTTTGCAGCTTAAGGTCGCGGTAGACGATAAGGTCAGTTTATCGTTTTCGTTTGCGTTTTTTATTTTTATTGCAAATTCTAATATGTTTTGGGTTGATGAGCTTCATAAAGTTGGTTGATAAAATATCTATAAGGTTAGAAGAATCGTATAATAGTTAATCGTGACTTGTGACAGTATCTTATTAAGATTAACTGAAGCGGTTTTGGTCTTTGCTTTGTGTAAATAATATTTATTTTGCAACTCACTAGAATGCGTATACAGATAAGTGAACAAAATCGTACATAGATGTACTTGGAGAAGCTTACTTTTTTGAGTCGTTAGGGTCGTTAGTTCATGCGACCTGCCTATTTTGCCACCACTTTAACACACACATATGTAGTGTATATATAGTGTATACATGCATATTCATTATTATGACCATATATGTATTTTATATATGTGTAGCATGTATACACATATTTTACAACTAATTAAAAAAAGCTTTTCCAAACGCAAAGATACAATTATCGGTTGGTGGTTTTCGCTCAGAAATCAAACACTTTGATGTCTTGTAAAGTACTTAGGTTTATATACATCTATTACATGTATGAAACATATTTTACCTCATTATGTCTACTACTTGTGTTTATTTACATCTATTACATGTATGAAAGATATTTTATCGTATTATGTCTGTTAACTACTAGCGTTTATATCATCTATTTCATGTAGTTTATATATGTGTCAGCATATGTTATATATATTCTTGTACAGAAGGTATCTCAGGTTATGAGCCGGTCTGCAAGGCTCAATGAAGCATTTTCAGTAGTGAAGCGAGTTCCCATCATTAGACCAGACCTGCCTGCTGCTGGGATCACACCGTGGCCCGTGATGGCTTTAAGATGAACGTAAATAATGGGAAATACACAAAAGACGTGTGAGTTTACTACTTTAAATCGTTTGTATGGTGGTCTGTAATATAAAGCTTCACTTTAAGTGGCCTGGTGACTGTTGTAAAATTCCTATAATGTGTACTATCGACTTGTTATGTGATTCTGTAATAGTTACTCATAAGCTATTGTATTTAGTAAATCAAAAGACCCTATTCTTGAGGTACAAGCAAGAGTTTTGGATCATGAAACATCATAGGGTTGGCTGACGGCTCAAATTGTGTTAAAAAGTCAAAATGAATGGTTTTTGGTACGGTTTAAACGTGTTGTGTTGACTCGATACACATACATATAGCCTAACAAAAATACATGTAGCATTCTAGGATTTTAGCCATGATATCTAGTGTTCATAATGTTATAGCTGTATTATGACAGTATGCCTGTTCGGTGTAGATCTGTACATTGACCGGAGCTTCTGTGCAGTATTCTTTTTTGCATTTTGGTTGGTACAAGAGTTTTTGAGAGACTATATAATAATATAGTTATCTTTAGGTTGCATTGAAATCATATGATCTAATTTTATCATCAAATTATGCAAATAATGTTTGAACCAAATAATAATATTTCAATGTAAGTGGTAATCAATAAAAATACCTACCTAAGAGTTTTTTTTTCCTTGAACGGAGATGGCTATCTATGTTTACTTGATGAAGGTTTCGAACCTGGATCTCTTTAGCTAAGAACTTATTTCTTGCCTTTTTCATTTCTCAAATCACTTTCATTATTTGAATTCAAAAGAATAGTTGGATCAATTTATCAAACTTGTAGCACTGCAAATTTAAAATACTTTGATTGAATAGTGTCATTAGAGTTAGGCATGTTCAAAACGGTTTGGGACTAGGAACCGGAACCGGTTCCTAACCGGTTCCTATATTCAAAACCCCCTTTTAAACCTGTTCCAGGCTCGAACCGGTTAGGGAACCGAACCGGTTCTCCCACCCTCGGACCCCTAACCTATCTAATCGGTTCTTACCGGTTCCTGTACCGTAACCGGTTCCAACCGGTTACAACAAATATGAATATAGAAGAGAAAACAAGAGATTAGAGAACTCAAAACGTTGTAATAGCGTTTTTTTGTATTTTTTTGCGTCCGGGTTTGCGTTTTGTGTGTTGTGATGAACCCATGACACCAAATACCTATTTATACTAGTAGTGGGGTGCTTGGGGGAGCCAAAAAACGGCTATTTTTGACCCCAACGGTCAAAAAACGGCCAAAAAAAACGATTTCCAACGGCTATATTAGAACCGGTTAGGAACAGGTTCCGGATGGTTCGGTTCCAGAACCGGTTCCGGTTTGGTTCCGGTTCCTACCCGCCCCCACTCAGAAATGCAAGAACCGGTCACGGATCATCGGGTTGAATCAGATAGGGTCCGGTTCCTACAAAAAACGGGTAGGAACCGGTTCGGGTCCACCGGTTCGGTTCCAGGAACCGGTTTCGTTGAACATCTCTGATTAGAGTAGTGTCATTGCTTTAGGTCCTTTCTTTTGTCAATTTAGCTTTATGTCCTTTCTTTTCTTTTGTCATTCTAGAAAGAAAAAGAAAGGGTCCTACTAGGGGAACCCCACACCCCCCACACCCCCTTATATGCCCCGTATAGGGCTATACGGAGGGGTTATACGGGTGCTAATACGCGCCGTATAGTGTTATACGTGGCATATATGGGGACCTATACGCCCCGTATAGTTCTATACGGGGCATATTGATGGGTGTTTTAGTAAAATAGATGGTGTCCCTAAAAAACCCCAAAAGAAAAGATGATTCTGGCTTCTTACCTTTTTTTAATCACGACTGACGGCACAATGTGGGACACCTCACTAATCACAAAATCTTAGGTAAATATACATTTACGAACATATCATGTATCATGTTTTTCATTACTTTGTTTAAACATTCTTGAAGTATATATGGTGTCGTTTAATGAATTGGACTACTCAGTACTCACTCATCATAGAAAGAAGACGTGAATAAATACCCAAATTATAATTCTTACAGACAAACTTGAATCCAAACTAACAATCAATTACAGAGTAGATCGACGATAAATTGGTTAAGAAAAAGAGAGATTCGAGGCAAACAGAGATAGATTTTGCCATGGATAGAAGAAGATTATAAAGTTGTAAAAAAAGACAATTGTAAAACCTTTTCTAAAGTCATATAATGTCTTAATATGAGGCTGTGAAACAATCAAGCAAATGTATGGGTACGGCTCTTAACAAGTTACTTAAACAAGTATATTGTTGTAGATCTTAACATGTTACTTAAACAAGTGTATTTTTGTAGGACACCTAAAGGTAATCGTGGGTTATTTTTTTTACAACAAATATAATGTGTTTATTTCTCTAGGTTCTTAGAAAAGGGAGTTTGGATTTGACATGATAGTGGATCCGTGTATATTGGAACCTATGTTTAGGGGTTTATTATCGAGCATACTGTAACATTCGTAAATTTTTGAACCCAAAACATGATCCGTTTTGAAATTTCGATATATTCTGGATCCTCATTAATTAATTAAAATATTGGATTTCATGTCATTAATGATTTGTGGTGATGCTTTGTATTTATGATGTTTATGAGGTTACGAACTCGATCGCAAGTTCTATTTCATGTATTTTATACTTAAATTGCATTTAATTAAAGTCCAAGAGTAAAATGTGTCAAAACCCAAACTTCCCGTCTTTTCTATTCGTTGTGCGTCGCGGAGGATCCATCTCCCCGCATTCGTGACACGCGACAATTTTTGGGATTCGTTGAGTCTCATTTAAGTCACGCATCGCGAAGCTTAAAGGTCCAACCTTTCGCGACACACGATGGATGCCCAGATACGTTAAAATTTGCTACTCAATCCACTAGTCTTCCTCTTGGTTGAATTCTGCCACATTTCATGCCTTATGACTAGGTGTGACGTTTCTCCATGTAACTAGACCATTTCCCTGTTGTAAAACATTAATCTTTAATTAGTTATTGGTCCAATCATTCAATTCATCGGTCCAATCATTCAATTCCCTCATTATGTTAGCTTAAGACTTGGCTAAATATTTTGCTTGATCAATTAATCCGGTCAAGCATAACGAGTTTTGCATTATAAATACATGCTCTAACTTCTGGAAACACTTTGCCATACTAAAACTCACTCTCAATTGCAACTTTGCTCTGCAATTTGGTGTTCTAGCCATCTTTGACCTTCTAAAGCCAAATTATCCTCAAGTATCATACTAGGTATTCCATTCTCAGGTAATTAATTGTCAATTTTTGTACATTATCATATTTTGATCATAACCACGCTGTCAAATTCAATTGACAAAAGTGGTGGTGTATCAATCTCATCCTTAGTTCGTTAATTCGGTTTATGTCCGAGTTTGAACTCTTCATAAACATAACTAAAATATGATTTTTCTTTATTATCAAAATAATTTTGACATTTCAAACTTGTTGGAAACAAGGCCGACTCAAACTGGGTTCGTGTATGACAAAACCAAACTACTTGCTTAAACACTTTCTCTCTCGTTTAGGAGGGACTTGAACCCTCAACCTCAGCCTTGGCAAGGCTATGCTCTACCAATTAAGCTATTTCCGCCAGCTACGGTAGTGGCGAAGCACTACTGAGCAATTAATGTATCACTTGATACAAACGACTTCTGTTTTTCCGACGGACCACAGTCTTGACCTCCGATCAAGCTACGAACACGAGTAGGTAGGTGGCTAGGGGGTAGTAGGGATGTGCCTTTTCAATCAATCTCCAGCCGCTCCGCTATTGGTGTGAGTTGTAAGGAGTCTTGATTCGAGTCAAGCTGGGGTGTCATCTGTCTTCTCAGTATAAAGATCGGCTCAGTTAAAAAATTTCAAATTGTACACATTATTATTGACCAAACTCATCTGATTCACTCGTTTAGCTCGCTTACTCATAATCTTTACGTGCTACTTTTCAAGTGAGTAAACATAACCCTTTTTTACTTTTAACATTTTTAGGGTGTGGCATGTACACATATTATACAACTCATGATTATCACAACTTTTACAACACAATTAACGAATATGTCTTTGCTTGTTTTAATGCTTACATTATGATTATGATTACGTGCTATGTGTTTACGGTTTTGTTTATGGTGGATGCCCATACTCATACGTGTTCATCTTAATAACGAACATGATTCACACACTTGATTCATTCTCAATAATGGACACACTTTTCCGTTCTCAATATCAGAGTCGGACACTCGGACACATTTTCCCTTTATTATTAATGGGCACAATTATTTGTCACATTTTCATTATGTTGGTATTATACATCCATTGACTTGTGAGTTGTGTTTTTCTTATATTACATATTATAAATCTTATGTTTGCTCACCAACATTATTGTTGTCAAATTTATTTTCCTAAATGCTACATGTATTAATTACTGAAGCATTCGAGAGAGATGGTGACATTTAGAACCGCTATGGACCTAGGCTATTAATAGAAGAATAATTGTATAGTTGTCTTCAAATTGATTGATGTGCTTGTTTGAACCGTAATGTGACATTAATAAATATTACAACTTTAAATAGTGTGATGAGATATGTGCAATTATATGTCCGTCCCGACGTATAATCCACCTTTGATCGGGGTGTGACATAAACGGACTTAGTTTATCTCTATATATTGTAATCCCCTGTTGAATGGAATGAAATCAATCTTTTCGTAATCTTATACGGTGTTAGAGCTATCTCTGATTAAACCCTAAATACTATAGGTTACAAGGCTATAGAACTCAAGAACTTCAAGAACCACAAAATAACACACGAGGTTGTCTCAACAATAGTCTGAGCAAGTTGTAGATCTTCACCTGATGGATCATGTGAGCCCATGACTACAAAGATGTTTATGAACATTTGACTTGGCCTCGACTCGTTTACAAAGCTAACCTTGGCTTTGGCTCGGCTCGTTTAGAAGCCGAACCCATAACACTTCATAAAACTTAAGTTTCATGATGAAATAATACTAACAATTAGCTTAATAAAAATGTTTGGTTAATGAAGGGCCTATCTTAGTTTTTAGGCTTCTGAGGCGGCCCATACGGATAAAGAGGTTAGCATAAGGCTAGCAAAGATAGCCCATGGAGGCCCAACAAGAAGAAGATAAGGATAAGGATTTAGTCAATGAGAGATCATATTAGGAGAACTTCTCAAGATGACTATTCCCTAACCAGGTGGAAGGCTCAAGGCAAATGTGTTCCCTGGACCCAATCAATATCCGAAGGGTAAAAGTCAAGATATGAGAACTCAACATAGAAGAGAAGAAACCGGACAAAAAGGACTACTCGTCTAGGATAAAAATATATGTAATAGGAGCCTCCTACTCCCCTATATATTGAAGAGGATAATACTTGTAATGGGCATACACAGAAAGAAAACCCTCACATTATTTAAATACAACATCAGTATCATCCTCTTTGAAGTAAAGAAATCTTGTGTAAACCTTGTATAAGATGAATCTAACACCATTTGCCTCAATCCTTTTAGTCACGTAAAATATCAAAGGGTTCCAACACTTAAGTTTGTGAAAGTATTGTCAAAAGAGAATATAGAAATTCATGAAGTTTCTCATAGTTTTTCTAAGCACCTAGACACTCTCACCAAGTAGCCAACATATTAAGAGAAAGCTAAGCAGAAGCATATTTAATTCGGCTGTTGTACTACATGGTGGAGTTTGTAAATTATAGTGTGAGGTTGTGAGTGTAAATTATATATGGTGGAGAGAGAAATATAGTGATTTTTTTTATAAATTTGGAGAAACTTTGTTTGCCCCTATTTATTTTTTAATATTTGTTGAATTAGTTGTGAGTAGAGAAGAGAGAAAACTAATGATAAAAGTATAAAAAATATTATTTAATTGAACTAGAGATAGACTTGTAGTGTTTTTTAATGTAACTAAATAAATGAGGATGTGAGATATATTAGGAATGCTCTAATACAGTATAAACAAAAAAAATATGTAAAAGGTTACATAGTGTTTAGAAAGCATAAAAGGGTTTTCCTGTTTGACAACAAAGGTTTTCCGATACATTTTGTGGTGGCAAATTCTGAAAAGTAAGAATGTTAGAGTATTCCCAACCCATCCTCACAATATATGTGAGAAGAGTAAGGTGTGGTTTTAAGTGGTTGTGAGTGTAAATTATATGATAGAGAGAGAAAATGTAATGTTTTTTGTAAATTTGGGGAAACTTTATTTGTCAATATTTATTTTTTAATATTTGTTGAATTGGTTGTGGGTAGAGCAGAGAGAAAATTGTAATGATAATTGTATAAAATATTATTTAATTAAACATGAGTGAAAAATGTGGTATTTTGTAGTGTAATATAAAAATAGTGATGAGGGATGGGCATATGTTATTCGGGATGTTTGTGGTCATTTTAAATGGATTGATAGAAGTTCAATGGTTTAGAGATAATTGTATCTTTTTATATATTATTAAATGTGGTTAATCTATAAATGAGATGGGGAAATTGATTGATTTGAACTAGGAGTCATGGTGTATTTTACATTTTAATCCTACAAGGTATTTGGATAGATATGTTATCATCAGGTGTAATTTTGGTGTTTTTCTAAGTCTAGTCACTTGCTAGTCTCATTTTTAATATATATTCAGTTGTTCGTAAAAAAAGTAATTAATGGGTGTAAAAAAAAAACCTTTTCTTAGTTTTGTCTAGTTTTGATTATTCGAAAATAGCAATGGTTGTTTGTGTGGAACCTACCTTTCTCGTGCGCTTTGAAGGCTTTCAATTTGGAATGACAGTTCCAGACCTCATACTTATATCGCTGCTCGTTTGCAGGGCCGGCCCAAAAGACTAACCAAGTAAGGCTAGGGCTTTGGACCCCTGAATTTTTAAGGCTCCATTTTGAAAAAACACTATATATAGCGTATATTATATTTATTTGTGATTTCTTTTACAAAATGTTGCTTTGATGCAGCAGTAGTTGGCTCTTGATTTCCTTGGCCACCAGTGTTCGATTCCCATCCTCGTTGAATATTTGATATTTTTTTTATCCGATATACTCAATAAAGGAAACATGTTAAAAGCCCAAAATGGCCTATAGTAAATCATTTTTCTTCTACTATTTTCAATGCATTTTGTTTTTCTCACAATATAGATTAGTTTAGTAATTTTTTAGTCTTTTAAGTAAAGTTAATTTAAAGATTCATTCAGTAACTTGTGCATATGTCGTTAAAAAAATAAATAACAACATGACTATGCAGTAATTTCTAATTTGGAGTCAAAACTTGTTTATGAGTTTATCAAGTTAAAATTCAACATTATCTTATTTTAACTGCTTATTTTTCTCTAAAGTAAGATGACATATGTGTTTCAACATATATACATTATATTATGGTTGGTTTGTTTTAAAAAACAAATCATATAATTGAATCTAAAGCGATTTAATTTATTGAATTTAGTGTATTCATTTAATTGAATCTAAAGCGAACCGAATAAAATTTTGGAAAGTACAAGCTGAATATATAAAATTTTAAAAATTTGTTACTCGTTTTTGGCCACCCAAATAGTTGGGCCGCCCCTACTCGTCTGCTTTTTTGGCTCTGGAATTTCCGGAAAATGGTCATCTCATTCGCTTTGTTATTGCTCTTGTAATTGAAATACTTATATTCAGTAAAGAAAACAAAGGCGATTATTTTGTTGATTTATTTTATATGATTTTCCCTTTTCTTTTCAAAATAATTGGAGCACACAGAGCATTTAATGCTAAAAATTTGGGATCGAAAGAAACAAAATAATACAGTAATAAAGAGTGTTTAAATTAAATGAAGACAGTTTCAAAAACAGAAAAACAATAAAAAACTCCTGACTAAATAGTCAAAAGTAAAATATGACCGTTGGAAATAATGCGTTTCTTCATATTCAAATCAATAATCACAGACACTCCTCCTAAAAACCCATTAGCAACCTTCACTAAACCATTATTAACCTCAAAACAAACAAACCAACCTATCAATTTCTTACTTTCCAATGTCGAATCAGAAACTTGTTGAGAGAGAAACCGAAGATGAATCAAACAACACCATTCATCATCCCTACGCCTTTCATGTATCCGGACCGCGTAAAGTCTCCGCCCCGAATTGGCGTGATCTCATCAATTCCAGCTGGTTAGTTCTTCCATTGTAGATTTTTCTTTTTTCTTTTTTTAATTACCCTGTTTCTGTTACTAGATAGAAATTGAATTCATTAGTTGTATCTGCAAAGTTTAGGGTTTGATTAGATTAAACTAACAGATAAAGTCAAATCGAAGTTTTATATAATTTACTATAAAACGATTACAATAAAGTGGCAGGCAAACGGGCAACAAGCTGCGCCGCAACCCCCTTTTGAACAGCAAAGCCAATCCTGCTAAAAACGAAGCTTTGGGACCTAGAAGCTGAAGAGGTTCCGTGTACGACGCACTGAACCCTACTCAAAAATTTCACAGCCTCTGGAGCCAGAAACCCAAATGTATCAAAGGCAAATGGTAGAAAGACATGTTGATTATCTAAACAAGCTTTCTCGTGTTTACCAACTTTGCCCGATTCAGCCTTCAACGCAGCCTGACCCACAACAAACCCACGGTCCCTGAGCCCAACAAGAGGAGACACTCCTGTAAGATCCACACAGGCGTGTTTCCCCCCTGCCCACCCGAACACAAGAATATCAGCTGGTCGTAAAGTAGACCTCCCTTCAATAGGATCCGTGAGAAAGTTAACAGGGGCCTCCTTTTTAGCAGAAATCCCTGCCCGTTTAAGAACATCACACAGAACATCCCTAACCAGATCATGTCTGTATTTAAAGCCAGGCAATTCTTTGCAATGCACCGCATGGTCACCTAAACAGATTATTGGAGTATGATTTCATATACATGTTGTTATTTGTTTGTTTCGAAATTGAATCTGCAAGGTTTGATTGTAATTGGAGGGTTTCATTGAAACTAGCAGATTACTAGAATGTATGATTGCAGATACATTAAATCTTTTCTTATTTCTTTATTTTTGTTTCTGAATTGATCAAATGAATCTACAAATTTTAGGGTTTTGTTAGGGGGAAATCGGGTGATTGAATATTTAAACCGTCGGCAACTGGAATGTGTGATTGTGTAAACACGGAAAGCTTCGGTATTTATTTGTTTTGGTTACTGAAATGAAATTGAATCAATTAACTAAATCTGCACACTTAGAGTTTTGTTAGGGTTTTATTGAAACACATGGAATTATTTGTTATTTGTTTGTTTTTTCGCTAAACATATCAAAATGTGCACACTTTTTTTGCAATTCTAGGAAAGATGGAAACTACAAGAGGACTGTCATTGCTTGCTTTATCCAAGCAGTTTATTTACTAGAACTCGATCGACAAGAAAACCGTTGTCAAGAAACCGCACTGGCTCCAAAATGGTTCGTACCCTTTAAGTATAAACCTTCAAGAACACTAATTGATGAAAGAGATGGATCTATATACGGTGCAATACTAGAATGGGATAGATCAGCTGCATTATCAGATTTCATCCTTATTAGACCAAGTTGTGCACCTCGTGCGATTCTAGCATTAAGAGGGACACTTTTAAAAGGTCCGACACTTAGACGCGATATAGCAGATGATCTGAGGTTTTTGGCATGGGAAAGTTTGAAAGGTTCTGTGAGGTTTAATGGCGCGTTAGAGGCGTTAAGATCGATTTCTGATGCGTAAGGAAGTCATAATGTGGCGGTTGCTGGTCATTCGTTAGGGGCGGGGTTCGCACTTCAAATAGGGAAATCGTTAGCAAAACAAGGGCTTTTTATTGAGACTCATTTGTTTAACCCACCCTCGGTTTCACTTGCTATGAGTTTGAAAAATATGGGCGAAAAGGCGGTTGTTGCTTGGCAGAAAGTTAAGTCAATGGTGTCTTCCAATACTGATGTTACATCTAATGAGGAGGCTGGTGGTTGTAATAATCAAGTAGCATTTAACAAATGGGTGCCTCATTTGTATGTTAATAATAGTGATTACATATGCTGTTATTATACTGATCCTGCTGGTGGTGACAGTGGTGGTGATGAGAAGGAGAATGTAAAGCCGCCATCAGCTGCTGCCAACGGGCACCTGGCGGCAAAGCTTTTTGTGTTGTCAAAAGGGAAGCAGAAGTTTTTGGAAGCACATGGATTGGAACAATGGTGGTCAGATGATTTGGAACTTGAACTGGCTTTGCAAAGTAGTAAGCTTATTAGCAAGCAGTTGAAGTCACTGCACAGCCTTCCAATGACCGCAACAAACCGTCGATGACCGCCATCGATGCGTGATTGAGCTTGTTTATGTAAATTGCTGGTTTTGAGTATTTTGTGTATTGGTCAAAGTTTGAGAAATGTTGGTATTTTTGTTACTGTTATGTGTAAAATTTAGAAAGAAATAAAATTGTGTTTCCCTATTCTTTGATTATCATTTGTGGCTGTTACAAATTCTGATGTTATCTTATATGGTTTATTGCTATGAATTGCAAATTCTGATGTATTATTTTGATTTATGTGTCTCGTCGAGATATAACGGTTTAGCTCCACACGAAATGGTACCCGGACTTTTCCATTGCACCTTAAGGTGGTGTTTGGTATCCATGACATGCGGAATGTAATGAAACATTGAGATGGATTGATTATGGCCTCCCGGAGCATGACTTCAACATCATAAAAGCACCATCAACAGTGAATATAACCGGTGCATGTGTGTGAAAGATGTAGGACACCGACAAGTGGAAGACCAAGTCAAGGTCCGACAAGGCATATCGTGACACCTTGTATGGGGTGTATGGGGGCGACGTCCCGACACAGCAGGGGTCAATACATTTTCAGCAACACCAAAGTAACCGAGTATATATTTTTTTTTTGGAACATTTAATTTTTTTTAATTATTAATGACGACTTAACATATATTTAAAGAAAGCAGGGAAGAGTGTGTAACCCTCTTGTGGCGAGCTTTAAACGAAGACAAGTACAAAGTAGAGTGATGGGGGGAACGGGGGAAGGGTCGACATCCGAACCTGTTTTCCCTTCTTCGAATGGCAAATATGTGTTGGTGAGATTTTTAATCAAAAACAACTTTTTTTTATATCACTATAACCTTTTTTTTCTTATAAATGAACACTTTTATTCTCTTCATAAACTGCACGAAATTTATAATAAGTGGCAAATGCGTATCTTTGGTCCCGACAGATTACCCACACAAATTAACTGCATACATGGTTGACTATCATATTGACATGATAGAAGGCAATGATGTTTATAATGGTTGGTAAGATATCCACCTCTTAAACATGACAACACATTCTTCAGGCTTGTACTCCGGGGCTGTGTGCCCACCGCCCTGTAACATATATAAAGCGTTTTAGTCAATGACCTTTTTCTACTTTCAATATATGAACATTTAGATTCCTTGCCTTCACGGTTGCAAACGTCATCATATTCGAATAACTCTCTGTGTACCTGCCAATACAAACAAATAACCCAATATAAGCAAATTTGATGATTACACTCACATTAATCTGTACATTACCCAGCAATTTGCTCGTTATGCTTCCATGATCGCCACTGATCGATGACAGAGTAGTTTAAGTCTTTTACCCAAGCTTGAGTTGAGTGGTGAGGAATAAGCATATCATGAGCACCGCTGCAATAAATTACAAAGTTCATTAGCGACTAATTTGATAATATATTCTTTCATGAACAGATCAAATGTCTTGTAGAATGAAGAGGACCTGTAGATGAGAGAACGGTAACCTTTCATGCTGAGTTTTTGATGGTATGGTTTAACATCATTAAGTGGCGTTGTGAAGTTCAAATCTGAGTTGCACCTTATCCACTTTGTTATGGTTCCCTGTGTAGTTATAGCATGTGTGAGCAATGATATAATTCTATAAACTAAAAAGATATATATAAGAATAACCTTCCGAATATGCAAAGCTTCTCTAACACTGGCTTCATTAATCCAATAGTAAACTAGCTGAGTTCTATACATCTGCACGATTCAAGAACATCCTTAAAGTCTGCTATACTTGTCTTACAAGTTGGTTCGAGTTTGTTTCATAGAATCAAGATATATGTTGCCGTGTTGGAATACAAAATAATACATTAGACTTACACGACACTCATATTTAGAAAGAGGCCGTTGCTCCTTAAGCCGCTCTTGAGCGGGTAGGATAAGAAACTCCCTAGGATCTCCACAATAAGGTTCCAAAACATGGGGTTGTTCAATCCCATCTATGCACTAGAAAAAATTCATTACTTTAAAATTATTTTTTGTTCATCGAGATGGAGTAAAGAGACAATGTAAAGTAAGTAAAGAACCTCTTGGTACAACTCAAGATTTTGAAGACATCCTGCGTTGCTTGTGCTTATATACTCTGATCGGTACTCTCCACGGCACGTGTGGAACAATGACTATAGACGTTGAAAATGACCAACTTTAAATGTTAAAACATAGGGCAGAACAAACCTTGTATAGTTCATCTGATATAAGTCCCATGCCATTAGCAAAACGAATTTGGTAATTAGATTCTTCTGGAAAAGTCAACGGGTTGCCAAGAACATATCCCTAATGCCCAAAATTTACAGTAAACCATTTCACTATTAATTCAATGGTACTAATTAATTATTTGTTTTCATAGGATAAGACTTAGGACCTTTAGATTAATGTAAGGCTTATTGCCAACTTCATTTCCTGCACATTTGCAACCAGTAAGTTATGGAAAATTGGAGTGCACATGATTGACCATTCTACCAACATACAACATGGAGAAAAGTGTTACCATCTGAATTAGTGATGTGATGGACGGTGTCACGGTTGAGACAGTTTCCGTTATCCCACCGTTGGTATATCGGCTTTGTATGAAGAAAAGCATGCAGATCGCATCGTTTTCATTTGGTTACTGCATTTTATGTTCATATTTCCTGTTAACCCGTTAACACATAAACAAACCGCAATATATTACATGTGATTTAATCTTTTGATCATCAGCAAGTTGTTACAAAGCCACATAAAGATTCTTTATATTCAAGCACAGAATTATTCCAGACCCAAATCCAATTCCTGATTAAAGAAAACGAGCTGATCAGACGGGATCAAACAATAACTGTCATAACTAAGCATGCAAAGAAACGGGATTGAGAAGGGAAAAGTGAAGAAGTTGTGACCCCTCGCTACTATTGAAATAAACGCGGTCACGTAAGGGAGTAGTATTGTGAAGAATTGGAAATCAAAAAGAGGGACGAACCGGCAACAGTCTGAAATCCTATTTACAGGCCGCGCGAAAGGGCAATCTTAGAATGACAAGTGTAGTTCGTTTACATGCTTCTAAAGGACTTTTGGTATTGAGATTAGGATGAATGAAAAGAATATAATTTTTATGAAGGAATTGGTAAGTTGGAAATAGACAATGAGGGACAACCAAATCAACACCAAGTGTTTTCTATGTTCCATCATTGAATAGGAATGTACTTGTTATTCCGTATCTTAAAAAAAAAATCTATTCTCCGTTAGTAGATTAACCGATGATTAATCTATTATTGATGTTCTTTTCTCTAACAATTTTTTTCACATTCAGGATCGAAAAACCGTGACAATCCTCGCTAGAGGTACATGTGAAAACGAGCTCTATGTTCTCTCTCCGAATCACAAGTCGTTTGTTGATGCTAAATTTGACGATGACACTTTTCCCTTGTCGGGTGTTTTTTCAACCATTGATGAAACATAATTCATATTGTCAAATTTTGATCGTTCTCTTCCACAACCAGACTCTCAAACTAGCTACATCTAGAGCCCAAAACTCAATCAACCATGACACCCTTGGCAAACACAACATCGTCCCACTCTTAGGCAAATCCCACATCGGCCGTGGACAATTAGTTCATAAGTAAATGTCCTGCTTCTTCAATCACCAACGTGTTTTGGGCTTAGTTGGCTGTGGAGCACATGAAAACTCCACGGTTAAGCGTACTTAGGTGGAAGTAGTACTAGGATGGGTAACCACCTGGGAAGTCTCTACCTGGGCAACCAAAAACAAAGCCGTGAGTTCTCGGATGGACAACCTATCGGGGGCAAAACGGACAATAATGGTGGTACGAGGGGCCGGGGTGTTACACCCTCACCACCAAAGCCCAGGCCCAATTGTTTTATCAAATCCATAACCCACTCACATGACCACACCCACTTCCCACTGACGGATATATCCTCTACTTTCTACACATCCCTCCACCTCCTTCAAACTCAACACATGACATCACATGCATACAAGGTCCAAGTCAGGGATCTACAAAACTAAGCACTTCTCCTCAATCTCAAACCACCTTCAATTCATCATGCATTATACTCAACCCATATCCCAAATTAAGGGATTCAAAAGTCAAATTGGGTATCCACCATGCATGCATGAGGAAGGAAATAAATGCCCTTCACAACAACACGCGACGTCCTAGCTAACTCAAACCTGTACGTAGCCACTCCTCTCACCACAACAAGCTAGCACCTTTGCCTCAATCGGCACCCCATTCTTGTAGGAGCCCTTCAAACCTAAACATACATATATAATGATATCGAACCTATCTTTTATATATATATATATATATATATATATATGCCGTTAATCAAGCGAAGCAACACTTATAATACCCAACCGCAACTTAATTTCAACTTGTAAAACGCATACATATATATATATATATATTACGTTGTTACGTTACAGGTATACTTTCTTTTGGTTTCATTTTTTAACTGACAGGCCACTAAAAACAAGTATCGTGGGATCCATACTCCGACGCGGACTAGGCACGTTGCATATAAACAAGACGCTCCACGTATGGTTACTCTATCTATTTAGGAGAAAATTTAGTCTCTTGGGGTGCAAAGAAGCAACCAACTATTCCGCGTTTGAGTTGTGATCAGTCCGTATATAGAGTAGTGGCTAACACGACAGCCGTGATCATTTGGTTAACTCACTTGCTACAGGAACTACACACTCTACCACAAGGCCGACCAACCATTTTATATGATAACAAGATCGGTGCATTGTTCCTAAGCTAAAACCCGATCTCTAATAAACACATTAATAAACACATTGATATTTATTATCACTTTGTTCGGGAATTAGTCTCCCCAGGTCGCCTATGCACTAAATCTGTTCCTATAACGTACACTTAAAGTTGCCGACATCTTCACCAAAAGCTTACTTCGACCGTTGTTCGCACCAAGCTTTCTGTTGGACCTCTACACGTAACCTTGAAGGGGGTAATAGACAAATAAGATAATATCAAAACTCAAATTTAAAAGACTAGCCAAAGTTGTTACCTTGTTTAGTGGGATAGGAATCATAAGAGTTTGTATATGAAGAATGTATCTTGGTAAATAAAATATACAAACTTTTTACCTTTTCAATTAGCATGGGTTTAGGGGCCACCTCATGGCAATTAGAAACCAAAAGGCAGGTTATATTGTTTTATCTTCATCAAAAGCCGAATATATATATGCCTACAAGTATTGTTGGATGCCAAATAAAATTGATGCATGGTACTCGTGAAGAACTTAAGCATTCACAAACAAGTCATCAATTGCTCTAACAATTCGAATCTGGTATAATACGGGGAAAAGCAAACATATTCGAATCACTTATATATCATTTTATAAGGTAATTACTTTGGTGATCAAGTTGCAGACATTATCACTGAGGCATTGGGAGTTTGAGACTTCATATACCTATAAAAGAAAAACTAGATTTATGTCTAGCCTAAGGGAGTCTAGCATATTTATACTGATCATCAGCTTATATAATAAGATATCAGTTTTTTAATCAGTTTCTATATATCCTCTTTGTTGGGAAAAACGACCACCTAGCCACGAACGGTAAACTAAAAGTGCGGAATTAAACTTTGTTTGGCTAAACTTTTTCCCGACCCGAATGAACTAATGAGGATGCAAACAAATAGGGTAAATAAAAGTAAATATGACAAAATAATTTTAGTGTGGAAAACCTCTCAAGGAAAGAGTAAAAACCACGGGACTACTAGAGCCGCTTCAAATCCACTATCACCAATAATGAGCAATACAAAAGCTCTTCTCTAGGTAAAACTAGAGGCATACACAAATCATCATATACTTGGTACAAACTAACATCAAGTATATGAAACCAAATACAAAAGATTAAACGAGTTAGAGGTATCACCAACGAGAGAATGAATCGATCTCTGGCACGTCTCTTATCTTCACCAAAATACCAAAAACCTTGGAGCACTCAAAAAGTTCTCTTGGTTTGCTGCTTTGCTGATGTCAACCAAAAGAAGAAACAAACCCCAACTTGTGTATATGTATTTCGGCAGAATCAGTAATGCTCCCAAAAAATATATGTTGTATATATATTTCCTTTTGTGTGAGACTTATGTGAAGCCCACGAAAAACAAATGAGCACATGGGCCCAAACCAAAAAACCAATTTTTGGTTTTCTACATCCATCCGTCCAGGAAGCAACATAAAAAAATACATATTTTATTTTTCTTTTTTTCTTTATTATTAATAATAATAGAACCCATGTAGGAATAAATTGTTGTCGGGTTTTCTCATGGGCAAAAATAACCCAACAAATCTCCCCCTTTTTGTCTATGAGAAAGAACTCACCACCCCGGCGAGCGAGCAACATATCTTCAGCTTCTCCCTTGCCAAAGATTTGGTCAACATATCGGAACAATTATCATCGGTGTGAACTTTATCAAGTTCAAACAACTTGTCTTCAATAGCACCTCTAATCCAATGATACCTTACATCAATATGTTTTGTTCTCTTATGATACATAGAGTTCTTAGCAAGGTGAATAGTACTTTGATTATCACAAAGAACCGCGTAGCGCTGTTGCATAAAGCCAAGCTCTTGCATAAATCTTTTCAACCACAATAATTCTTTGCATGCTTCTGTTGCTGCCATATACTCTGCCTCGGTAGTAGACAAACCAACACACTTTTGCAACCTTGATTGCCATGACACGGCTCCCCCCTACAAATAACATCAAATATCCAAAAGTGGATTTCATGTTGTCCTTATTTCCCGCCATATCAGAATCCGTGTAACCAACAAGCATTGGCTCCCCATTTCCAAATGTTATACCCAATTTGGAAGTACCTCGTAAATATCTAAGTATCCACTTAACTGCTTCCCAATGCTTCCTACCCGGATTTGACAAGAACCAACTAACAACACCAACTGCATGGGCAATATCAGGCCGTGTACATACCATTGCATACATCAAGCTTCCAACCGCTGATGTATATGGAACACCATCCATCTCTTTAATCTCTTTCTCAGAAGTAGGGCAATCTTTTTCAGTTAACTTAAAGTTAGGAGTAAGAGGTGTACTAACCACATTAACTTTAGACATCTTGAATCTGCTAAGCACCTTTTCAATGTATTGCTCTTGTGACATGTGCAACTTCTTTGAAGCTCTATCTCTAGTAATCCGAATGCCAAGAATATTCTTAGCTGGCCCCAAGTCTTTCATAGAAAACGACTTGCTTAATTCTTTCTTCAGCTGGACAATTCTTTCTGCATTCTTGCCAACAATCAACATATCATCAACATAAAGCAATAAAATGATAAAATCATCATCACCAAACCTCTTAAAGAAAACACAGTGATCAGACGCAGTCTTTCGGTAGCCTTGCTTCCCCATAACTGACTCAAACTTCTTGTACCACTGTCTCGGTGCTTGCTTCAACCCATAAAGACTTTTATGAAGTTTACAAACATAATCTTCTTTACCTTTAACCTGAAAACCTTCAGGTTGCTCCATATAGATTTCTTTATCCAGATCACCATGAAGGAATGCTGTCTTGACATCCATTTGCTCAACCTCAAGATCAAGACTATCAGCTAATCCAAGGATCACCCTGATGGAACTCATCTTCACAACTGGAGAGAAAATCTCATCAAAATCAATACCCTCTCTTTGACTGAACCCTTTGACCACCAGTCTCGCCTTGTACCTAGGCCGTGAGGTATGTTCTTCAGTCTTCAATTTGTAGACCCACTTGTTTTTCAAAGCTCTTTTGCCCTTAGGCAACTTCACTAACTCAAAGATATTGTTCTCATACAAGGAATTCATCTCATCTTGCATGGCTTCAAACCACTCTCTTTTATGCTTATGTTCCATGGCCTCTTTATAATACTCGGGCTCTCCCCCATCAGTGAGTAAGACATACTCACCAGCCGAATAACGAGTAGAAGGTTGACGGTCTCTGGTAGACCGCCTGAGTGGGACAAATGCAGGCATATCAACTGGTAACTCGGGATGAATATCCTCATCCAAATCCACCTGCTCTTGATTATCAACATTATCGGTACCATGTTGTTCGTCATTTTGAATACCATCTTCGTGATGTGGCTCAGATTGATGAGTAGGAATAGGATCCAAATCAAAGAGATCATCAATATACTGAGGAACTACCCGTGTCTTCTCAATATCTTTCAAACTCTCGTCTTCCACAAACACAACATCAAGACTTCTAACAAGCTTCTTTAAAACCGGATCATATAGCCTGTATCCAAACTCATCTTGCTCATAACCAAGGAATACACACTGTCTAGACTTCACATCAAGCTTTGATCTTTCATCTTTGGGAAAATGCACAAATGCTTTGCATCCAAAGACCCGCAAATGACTATACGAAACATCTTTGCCACTCCAAACCCTGTTTGGAACATCATTATGCAAAGGAATACAAGGAGTAAGATTAATAACATGTACCGATGTATGTAAAGCTTCTCCCCAAAAGGAATTAGGCAACCCTGCATGTGAGAGCAAACACTTAAACCTTTCAACCAAGGTTAGGTTCATCCGTTCTGCTAAACCATTCAACTGTGGTGTCTTAGGAGGTGGCCTTTGGTGTCGAATACCATTCTCTCTGCAATAAACATTAAAAGGACCAATGTATTCACCTCCATTATCTGTACGAACACACTTGAGCTTCTTCCCAGTCTGTCTCTCAACTAGGGCATGAAACTGCTTAAACACATCAAATACTTGATCTTTAGACTTTAAAGTATAAACCCATACCTTCCTTGAATGATCGTCTATAAATGTGACAAAATATAAGCAGCCCCCAAGTGTTCTAGTTTTCATAGGACCACATACGTCTGAATGCACCAAGTCAAGTATACTTTCTGTTCTATGGGGCGGATAACTATGAAAAGAAACTCTTTTTTTCTTACCATTCATACAATGAGAACACTTCTTCAAATGAACATCTTTCACACCGGACAAGCCATCTTTCTTCAATAAAATAGACATCCCCTTTTCACTCATGTGAGCAAGTCTCTTATGCCACACATCAGTCGCATCAGAATTCGTCAATGAATTAACCGAGTCTCTGGAAATCTTTGGATGTGCCATGTACAACTTTGAAGTTCTTTCACCTCTTGCCACAATCAACGAACCACGAGTGAGTTTTCAAATTCCACCACCAAAGGTACTGTGGAAACCATCATCATCTAATGTGCCTGCGGAGATCAAATTAAGTCTAATATCCGGAACATGTTTCACATTGTGTAAAACCAAATCCATCCCAGTATCAAACTCCAAACAAACATCCCCAACACCAACGATCTTTGATAGCCCATTATTACCCATCTTGACATTCCCAAAATCACCAGGAGTATAAGTGTAACACCCCGCAACCGCAGCGGAAACGTAAACGGGGTGCGACAGACTCGTCTGATATCAACCACATTGTTTATAAAGAAAACTGAATACATTAATATGCTTCAAATTACATTATCTTGTATTTCATTACCGTCTAGGTGATACACACATCATACAATACGATACACAATTCTATTTGTTATAATGTATCCTAATATCCTGCACGCAAATCATACACACATCAAGCACTTAGCACGTAAGCAATCACTTCATCTTAATTGTACCTGAAAAGCATGTGAGAAAACGGGTCAACTACGAATAGTTGGTGAGTTTCACAATTTCAGTAAACCATGATATATCAATATCAAAATATAATATTATCGATGTAATTATGCTGAGCCCACAAGTGAAACCTCTGTTAACCCAGAACACTTCCAATAACCTCTGGGGACACTGTTAACCCAGAACACTTCCAATAATCTCTGGGGACACTGTTAACCCAGAACACTTCCAATAACCTCTGGGGACACTGTTAACCCAGAACACTTCCAATGACATCTGGGACACTGTTAACCCAGAACACTGTTGCGGGACCTTACAATATTAACAACTCAGACAATTACCATCTTAGTACATTTCCGTACGATTCCCGTACAATAAACAATATATATAAATCCACGCAAATCCATGCGTTCAGTAAAATCCACGCAAATCCATGCGTTCAGTATGTACTTAAATATTTCAGTAGTAACATGCTTCCGCCCCGGGAAAACATTTGAAACAATTCAGAAAAAGGGGCTCGTGAAACTCACCTTAGCACATGCAAGCAGGTAACAACAGTCATTATCAATTAACACGTCCAATCTGTAATATGATCCCTACGATCGTTATTATACACTCATTATTAATATAACTTTAATCGTATCAACCGGTACATCTGGGGACACTGTTAACCCAGTCCTGTACTCATTCCGGGGGCAATGTTAACCCAGAAACACTTTTCCGGACTCAGATTGTGATATCGTTTAGAGTTCCATGGTCACAATTGCTATTAGTCGTTTTTCTCGTTTTGCGTGCCTAGCACGATTATCCGTTTTTATGTTTCAAAAATGAGTTTGGTCACACACGACCCGAAAATAGTGGTTGTTTGATAATTTAATTTAAAATGTGAAATTATAGCTCGGTTTAGACGTCCCGATTGGCCGCGGGACCCGTTTCCGTCTTTGGCGTACCGGAAACTGTTAAAATTGATTAAAATTACTCAAATCATCCGAATTATTTTCGGATGATTCATTTTTACTTATTTAACTCAATTATATGAAAATAGTTCATTTTTAGGGTTTTTATACACCAGTCAGCTCGCTTAAGCGAACTTCACCGGTTTACGCGTTTTAACTTTAAAAGTTTGATAATTAGCACAAATAATTATCCGTTTAATCTCGGATCTTGAAATTTTGCACAAATCACTTCTTGACAGTGGGGAATTTTATAAAAATATTTTCAGAATTAATTTCTATATTTAAAATTTATTTATCTATTTTTAAACACCATTTAAACACTAAATATGTCGTAAATACCAAACGATCTTAGAAAAATCCCAAATTTTTCCTGGATGTCCCCTGCCATCCACATAGTCCCCTGTAATTTGTCCAGAACCAAAATCCCCTTTTACATGCCATTTTCACTAAAACCGAGCTAGAATCCCTAGAACTCGTTTAACCGAAAAGCCTACTTAGACTTCTCCAACTGACCTAAAATTTTTTGTGTGACTTATAAATGATATAAAAAGCTTATCTGAAATTTTCCAGAATTTTTCATGATATTTAACTATTTTTCACCATTTTTGGCCAAAACCGAGCATTAAATTCACCAAATATTCATCCTTTGTCCAAAAATTACCAAAAACTCACAGAACTCTTATTTTCATGTGTAGAACATCCCTGTAAAATTTCATGACCTAACTCTAAAGCATCAACAATCTGTCCAAATTTCCCAAAACCGAACATAACCGAATATACCTTTCGTTTTCCGCCACTACGAGCCACAAACTCGTCTTTCCGCCTTATCTACCACTAAATACAGAGCCTACAATCAACATACCACAATACCAAGCAAGTTACACTCACGATCAAGCCATTTCTTTCATGGTTACGGTTATGATACTAAAACAAAGATTTAACCGTAAAAATTCGTTTTTGATTCGTTTAACTCATTTCTTGGACCAAGATCCCTTGTATAACCCGTATACATCACTTGATCATGCAAGAATCAGTTTTCATATTTGAAACCTCATTTTCTTGCAAACAAACTCAAGAAACGAAGATGGAAACGTATATAACTCGATTTTTACCTTGTTTCTCTTGCTAAAATTCCGGGTTTTTAGTTGATCTTGTTGAGAGAATTGATGAACATGAAGATTTTTGTGTAAAAAAAAAGAAATGAGGAAAGGGATACACCCTTATGGTCCGATCGGTCTCATGGAGGGGTGGGGTGGGACCCACCTTTTCATTCTAGGCCACATGTTTGAATTCTCGTAATCCGGATAATGTTTTGGATAATCTGGTTCAGTTCGTTTTTCGGTTAAATGTTTAATTCGGCTTAAAACGAGACTAAAACGGTCGTTTTTCGGCTTAAAAATGAAATTTATATAAAACCGATTTAAAAACTTAAACCATGACATTTATTAACTTAAAACGTCATATTATTAGTTATTACGCATCTTTTTCGGCTTGATCGATCGTCTCTTGCTCGGTTTGGTATTAAAGGTTTCGTTTAACGTACCGACGTACTATTAAATCGAAATCCTTTTTCTGTGCTTTAATCCACTTATCCCGAAGCTTTAATACTTCGTAACATCACTAAATATCATATATCTCGTCTATAATTGAACCCTCGATTCATTCGGGTTTCAATAACTATCAATCGTTTGATCGCATATTCAATACGGTGAATTATATATTCACGTACAACCAATACAATGAACCATGTATTCTCATATAATTACCATGGTAACTCATGTACCCGACATTACATATGACGTAACTAACGTCTACCGGTTAGGGTATACCTGGTTTCGTCGGAATCGTTACATTCTCCCCCCGTTAAGAAATTTCGTCCTCGAAATTTTACACGCCCACTATCTCCTTTCGAGAGAAAGGTGGGGGGTTTTTCCTTCAGAATTCACCATCGCGTTACCAAGTATAATCTGGTCCTCGATGTGAATTCCACTTAATCTTAATTAATAAAGCTTGGTATGTCCAAACTGTTTAGTTTTCCCGTCTACTATCTCTACGGAATTAGTTATGATATCAAACATGTCTTCTATGAGTACCTCTATTACTAGTACTTTCGTTGCCTCATCGCTTAGGCACTTTTCAATCCGTATACATGGCAAAATATCATGTATAGTACTTATCCCCTGGAGTACTTTAATCGATAAACTAAATGACCAATCATGGAAATACTTTCATGAGGTCCAATATATTACGGAGTTATTTTCGGTTTTGCCAAACCTCATATCACCTCTCTAAGGTGATGCCTTAAAAATACCTTGTCACCTCTTTCCAGTGACAATGGTTTCCTTTTGAATGTTGGCATAAATCCTTTGTCAATCTCGCGCTGCTTTCAACTTACCTTAAATATTATAAATCCGATTGGTTGTTTCTCGAATCAATCCAAATATTATGGCTTGAGTGACGCCCATTTTCGATTTAACAAATTGGTGATAATCACTTTACCCATAGAAAGCTTCAAGCTCTCGATGCTTCCTTCCCCGTCTTCCAATAATGGAAGTAGGATGCCCATTTCGATCTGAGATAATTGAAAAAGGTACTCCACGACGAGATACCATTTCACCATCAGGAGTTTGGGCAAGAATTCATTGTGGTAATCGTCATAGATTGGAATGAAATGCGAGGATTGGTTAATCGATCCGCGATTACCCAATTGTCCTCATGCCTTTGATATATCTTGGGAATTTGCGTCCCGAAATCTAATGTAATTTATTCCCACTATCATTGGCGAATTTTCTGTCGTTGTGGCGTTCCCAAGGGTTTTCGGTATGTAGCCTTATCTCTTGCACAACTTAAATATTCACCAACATACGTAACCATATCTTTCTCCAAACTCGGCCGTTAATAAAATCCTTTCAGATATTCGTATCATCAATAGTCTAATCCGATCCCGGATGTATGGAATATTTCGATCTATGCGCTTAGTCCATGATTACTTCACGAAGGTCATGGAGGGTCGGGATCCAAACCCGATTTTTGAAGTGGAGAATTTAGTCCACGCGCTGTTCGAAATTCTCCTCATTGCCGTAAGATTCCTTCTTTTCCAATTGTTCCTCTTTCAACGCCTCACGTTGAGCGACTCAAATCAGGTTCGAAGGTTCGACTGGACTATCATCCCCAGCACTCGCACTCGCAATGGCTTAACCCGATCTTTCTTACTCAAGGCATCGGCTACGACGTTAGCCTTGCCAGGGTGATACGGATGTCACAGTCATAATCGCTTAACAACTCGACCCATCTTCGTTGCCTCATATTCAGTTCCTTCTGATCAATTATGTGCTGCAAACTTTTATGATCGGTGAAGATGGTGCACTTCGTATCGTAGAGACAATGTCTCCGCATTTTAAGTGCGTAGATAACCGCTCCCAGTTCTAAGTCGTGAGTAGTGCAAATTTACTCGTGTACTTTTAACTGTCAGGAAGCATAGGCTATAACCTTAATATACTGCGTCAACACGCATCCTAACCCTTTACGCGATGCGTCACAATACGCGACAAAACCATCGTCTCCGTCGGGGAGACTTAAAATCGGCGCTTGGCACAATTTTAATGGTTTCTATCTTATTTGGATCTTTGTGAAATCCTTGTTGCTTTACAACATGACCAAGGGATTATGCCTTCTTTATTCAAAATCATATTTCGAAAACTTCGCGTATAGTTCCTCTTGCTTTAACACTTCCACCATTTTCCTTAACCGTCGTTCGTGCTCTTCTTTACGTTGCGAATATATCAAAATATCATCAATGAATGTTATGACAAATTTGTAAAAATAAAGTTTACAGACTCGGTTCATGCGTTCCATGAATGCTGCCGGCGCATTTGTTAGCCCGAAAGGCATAACTAAGAATTCATAATGGCCGTAGCGAGTCCGAAACGCTGTTGTTGCAATGTCCTCCTCTTGGATTTTTCATTTGGTGATAACTATATATAAGATTAATTTTCTAAAGATAAATCGCCCTTTGCAGTTGGTTAAACAGATCATTCATTTCGAAGAAGTGAATACCTATTCCTGATCGTCACTTTATTCAATTCTCCTTAATCAACACATATCCTAACACTTCCATCCTTCATTTCCCAATTAAAACTGGTGCACCCCATGGTGACTAACTAGGTCGTATAAAATCTTATCCAACAATTCTTATAACTGATTGGATAATTCTTGCATCTCGGACGGTGCAAGTCGGTAGGGTGCTTTAGCAACAGGGCCAGCTTGAGACCTTAAATCGGTTCTGAATTCGACCTGTCGGGTTGGCGGTAATCCAGGAAGTTCTTCTGGGAAAACTTGTGGAAATTTGCGTACCACCGAGATATCTTCTATATGTTTTCTTTTAAATACTTTGGCAATCACGTTTGTTAAATACACCACGTCTTCTTGTCGTAAATATTATAACATCTCAAGATGAGATTAGAGTGGCAACATAATACCGTACACTTTTCTCTGTATTTAATCGCTTCATCGTCCGAAAGAGAGCTTCTAATCATCTTCTTTTCATATTTGATTTCTGTTTCATGTTGAGTTAGCCAATCCATGCTAACTATTACGTCAAAACTTCTTTGCTTTACTGGTCGTAGGTCAATAAGGAAAGGTTAATCGTTCAGAATAATAGGACAATTCCGTACAATTTAGTTAACCATTAGGGATTTACCGTTAGCGATTTTACCGTATGGGGTTCTATAGTTTCACTAATCGGTATCTTTCCGAATGATAGGAGGTTAGCAGGAACTAACTTCTATCGACGACCGTAAAAATATCACTGAAGCCTATTGATTTAAAACTACAACGTACTTAATACCACCTTTGGATCATGACGTGCTTTATTCGAATTACTCACAAAAGCACGGCTCCTTGCTTGATCCGAGGTTGATGCTTGTCTTGAGGTTCGTCTTCCAACGACACCTTGGTTCAACTTTGGGCAATTTCTCTTGAAACGTTCTGTACTGCCACATTCATAGCAAGTACAACTGTTTGGCATAATTTGATTTCTTTGGATGGATTGTTATTGAAGTTGTTGGGTTCGGAGTGGTTGTACACGAATGGGTTGGGGTTGTCGGTTCACATGGCTTCACTTGGTTCTACAATTGTGGTATTACGTCCATCTTTACTACACCTGTGGCCTACTATCACTCGACATTCTTCTTCCTGCCGATAATCCTATATTTTCCACATTTAGGGAAGGACCCTTCATGCGGTTCATGTTTCACACCAGAACTAGTCTTTAGTATGATTATGGGTTGTAGGACATACCTACTTATTCAAAAGTCTATCTTGCACTATACCTTTATCATTTCTCTTCTTTAACACTCGACGTCTCACCTAACGTCCTTCCAGTCCACTTCCCATAGCGTCAAATATATCAATGCTGGCTTGTGACACAACCCTTCCAAAGGTTGTATATTTTACAGGATTGACTATACTCCTTATCGATGGAGTTAGTCCCCAATATAGCGCTCACTTTGCTTAGTTTCAGGAGTAATTAGCCATGTTACCAGACATGACAATTCCTTTAAACGATTAGTGTGTTCTAAGTGATCAGCACACAACATTTCTATCTTCCATAGCTCAGTTTCCAGTCTCTGAACTTAATTATTCGAATAAAAGTGCTCTAGCACAAAAATTTTAAATCTTGACCATATCATCTGAGCAAAAATTTTCTAACTATAATTTTGTACCATCGTGTTCCATCACGATACAACATAATCTACCAACATATCTGTAGCATATTTCACTATACAATGTTCTAGACTCTTACCAACATCCTTAACCATTTCGATCTTTTCTATCCACTCGCTAATCTATTCCTCCCTTTACCATCAGTACACTATTAATAATTTCCTTACCACAAACAACAAACATATCCTTCATACCGGATCTAATTCATTACGACTACTATTCATGTTTAGTTTATAACTAATACTTGTAGTCACAATAGTATCCGGTGGGACAATATCACTCTTAGTAATAACACTAAGAATTGAAATATTCATAATCATGTGATTGCTCGATCTATAATTCTGTGATCACATTTGCATCGACACTAGCAGTGATCTTTGATACGACACTCGGTATCATCATCTGCTATCTTTGAGCAATCAACTGAATCATATCAATCTCCATCATTGGAGTTACTCTTTTTATGTCATTCTGCCGTACTCATTCCGTACGCAGTAATCAATACTAATCTCACCATATAACTCGTTACCAGCTCAATCATAACAACAGGTACACATACACACCAAATATTTTCATATATATTACACATACCGGCATCTAGTATATATGTCCCACAAATATAATAACATATGGACTTAACCTGACGTCGGTTAACGTTTAAATATGTTTCATAATCCTTGTCACCAACTGACATATAGATCTTTCTCAACAAAGATTAATGTTTAATATGCATGA
Organism: Bidens hawaiensis; assembly: GCF_021521415.1. Lineage (NCBI taxonomy): Eukaryota > Viridiplantae > Streptophyta > Magnoliopsida > Asterales > Asteraceae > Bidens > Bidens hawaiensis. The sequence continues at coordinate 352,687 of NW_027492612.1, read as the reverse complement.
TTTCAATATCCTTCTGCATGTCAGCATAACCGATACATGCTCACCGTGAGCACCAAACGATTACGTACCACGGAGTTATAATATCCGTGTCTATTTGTATATCCGGCATACACGGTATACCACCTACGAACGAATAACCAATTATGCTATAATGATTCCAACACCTCTTTGTGTATGGGTAATCATTCTATTCGAGTATACATGGGTGTAGGCATCTAACGGATGTAAGGATAACATAGGGAGTTGCAAGGTTCAAGGTAATTGCGCAACATGGGTTGCCTTCAAATATTATCAATTACTATTATGGGAAACTCTATCACTTGCTCAGTCAATGTCCTCAGGCGTTCTAGGTTCGTTGAAATCGGTGATTCTCGATCTGGAGGTGGTATGACTCATATGCTTGAGAGTGAGAAACACATATATATAGAAATATATATATCTTTATCTGCTCATTTATTATCAATTTTTTTTTTTGATGGAATAAGAACGGGTTCAAGTACAGGTTCGTCCGTACATGAGGGTCGGTGGTTCGGGTGAACATAGGGGGTTATTAGGATATACGGTACCGGTGTTGGTAGGGTAGGGAACTTATCAATTTTGGTTGGGAGTGACGGTTACTAGATATTTCTGGTTAATGTCAAACGGGAGATCTAACTTGGTACTATCATAACTATGACCCGATAAGTCAGACTCATCATCAACCGATGCTCTTAGAAATTTCAGCATCCTCGGTACTTTTATTATTTCATCCCCCGGTTCCTTATCCGAGTCCTATTTCTCAATACATGTACCCACAAGATATGCACATCTATATATATATACACATTAGCACGCATAAATAATATTATATACTTTACACATATGTTGCCATTTTTACCTATTAATGTACCCCGTGACTTCCTCTGAATTCCCTCGTGCGGACAAGTCTGTTATTATGTTCCGGACCATAACAACTCACTTGTCCATCCAAGTTCATCCAGACCTCGTCACTATAAATTATTAGTTGATATTCAGATCCTATAATACTTGAGCTACTGGTTATATTTTAGGTATCTTTTAAAGACATCCTAATTCTTTTATAACCAATGGCTCGGATACCAAATTCTGTAACACCCCGCAACCGCAGCGGAAACGTAAACGGGGTGCGACAGACTCGTCTGATATCAACCACATTGTTTATAAAGAAAACTGAATACATTAATATGCTTCAAATTACATTATCTTGTATTTCATTACCGTCTAGGTGATACACACATCATACAATACGATACACAATTCTATTTGTTATAATGTATCCTAATATCCTGCACGCAAATCTTACACACATCAAGCACTTAGCACGTAAGCAATCACTTCATCTTAATTGTACCTGAAAAGCATGTGAGAAAACGGGTCAACTACGAATAGTTGGTGAGTTTCACAATTTCAGTAAACCATGATATATCAATATCAAAATATAATATTATCGATGTAATTATGCTGAGCCAACAAGTGAAACCTCTGTTAACCCAGAACACTTCCAATAACCTCTGGGGACACTGTTAACCCAGAACACTTCCAATAATCTCTGGGGACACTGTTAACCCAGAACACTTCCAATAATCTCTATGGACACTGTTAACCCAGAACACTTCCAATAACCTCTGGGGACACTGTTAACCCAGAACACTTCCAATGACATCTGGGGACACTGTTAACCCAGAACACTGTTGCGGGACCTTACAATGTTAACAACTCAGACAATTACCATCTTAGTACATTTCCGTACGATTCCCGTACAATAAACAATATATATAAATCCACGCAAATCCATGCGTTCAGTAAAATCCAAGCAAATCCATGCGTTCAGTATGTACTTAAATATTTCAGTAGTAACATGCTTCCGCCCCGGGAAAACATTTGAAACAATTCAGAAAAAGGGGCTCGTGAAACTCACCTTAGCACATGCAAGCAGGTAACAACAGTCATTATCAATTAACACGTCCAATCTGTAATATGATCCCTACGATCGTTATTATACACTCATTATTAATATAACTTTAATCGTATCAACCGGTACATCTGGGGACACTGTTAACCCAGTCCTGTACTCATTCCGGGGGCAATGTTAACCCAGAAACACTTTTCCGGACTCAGATTGTGATATCGTTTAGAGTTCCATGGTCACAATTGCTATTAGTCGTTTTTCTCGTTTTGCGTGCCTAGCACGATTATCCGTTTTTATGTTTCAAAAATGAGTTTGGTCACACACGACCCGAAAATAGTGGTTGTTTGATAATTTAATTTAAAATGTGAAATTATAGCTCGGTTTAGACGTCCCGATTGGCCGCGGGACCCGTTTCCGTCTTTGGCGTACCGGAAACTGTTAAAATAGATTAAAATTACTCAAATCATCCGAATTATTTTCGGATGATTCATTTTTACTTGTTTAACTCAATTATATGAAAATAGTTCATTTTTAGGGTTTTTATACACCAGTCAGCTCGCTTAAGCGAACTTCACCGGTTTACGCGTTTTAACTTTAAAAGTTTGATAATTAGCACAAATAATTATCCGTTTAATCTCGGATCTTGAAATTTTGCAAAAATCACTTCTTGACAGTGGGGAATTTTATAAAAATATTTTCGAATTAATTTCTATATTTAAAATTTATTTATCTATTTTTAAACACCATTTAAACACTAAATATGTCGTAAATACCAAACGATCTTAGAAAAATCCCAAATTTTTCCTGGATGTCCCCTGCCATCCACATAGTCCCCTGTAATTTTTCCAGAACCAAAATCCCCTTTTACATGCCATTTTCACTAAAACCGAGCTAGAATCCCTAGAACTCGTTTAACCGAAAAGCCTACTTAGACTTCTCCAACTGACCTAAAATTCTTTGTGTGACTTATACATGATATAAAAAGCTTATCTGAAATTTTCCAGAATTTTTCATGATATTTAACTATTTTTCACCATTTTTGGCCAAAACCGAGCATTAAATTCACCAAATATTCATCCTTTGTCCAAAAATTACCAAAAATTCACAGAATTCATGTGTAGAACATCCTTGTAAAATTTCATGACCTAACTCTAAAGCATCAACAATCTGTCCAAATTTCCCAAAACCGAACATAACCGAATATAACTTTCGTTTTCCGCCACTACGAGCCACAAACTCGTCTTTCCGCCTTATCTACCACTAAATAAAGAGCCTACAATCAACATACCACAATACCAAGCAAGTTACACTCACGATCAACCCATTTCTTTCATGGTTACGGTTATGATACTAAAACAAAGATTTAACCGTAAAAATTCGTTTTTGATTCGTTTAACTCATTTCTTGGACCAAGATCCCTCGTATAACCCGTATACATCACTTGATCATGCAAGAATCGGTTTTCATCTTTGAAACCTCATTTTCTTGCAAACAAACTCAAGAAACGAAGATGGAAACGTATATAACTCGATTTTTACCTTGTTTCTCTTGCTAAAATTCCGGGTTTTTAGTTGATCTTGTTGAGAGAATTGATGAACATGAAGATTTTTGTGTAAAAAAAAAGAAATGAGGAAAGGGATACACCCTTATGGTCCGATCGGTCTCATGGAGGGGTGGGGTGGGACCCACCTTTTCATTCTAGGCCACATGTTTGGATTCTCGTAATCCGGATAATGTTTTGGATAATCTGGTTCAGTTCGTTTTTCGGTTAAATGTTTAATTCGGCTTAAAACGAGGCTAAAACGGTCGTTTTTCGGCTTAAAAATGAAATTTATATAAAACCGATTTAAAAACTTAAACCATGACATTTATTAACTTAAAACGTCATATTATTAGTTATTACGCATCTTTTTCGGCTTGATCGATCGTCTCTTGCTCGGTTTGGTATTAAATGTTTCGTTTAACGTACCGACGTACTATTAAATCGAAATCCTTTTTCTGTGCTTTAATCCACTTATCCCGAAGCTTTAATACTTCGTAACATAACTAAATATCATATATCTCGTCTATAATTGAACCCTCGATTCATTCGGGTTTCAATAACTATCGATCGTTTGATCGCATATTCAATACGGTGAATTATATATTCACGTACAATCAATACAATGAACCATGTATTCTCGTATAATTACCATGGTAACTCATGTACCCGACATTACATATGACATAACTAACGTCTACCGGTTAGGGTATACCTGGTTTCGTCGGAATCGTTACAATAAGACGAATAAAAATCCCTTTGTGATGTCACATGACAAGTAGCACCACTGTTAATAACCCAACTCGAATTATCACGTGCAATGTTCACCCTATCATAATCACAACAAATATAAAATTCTTCGGTGGCAGTGTTAGTTTCAGAAGTACCTTCATCACCGTCATCTTTCTTGTAGTTTTTTTTATTGTTGTAATTAGCCTTCTTGTTCTCCTTTTTCAATTGCCTGCAATACTTTATTGTGTGCCATTTTCTACTACAATGATGACACTCATATTCTTCAAACTTCCCTTTGGACTTACTGCGGTGCTTTGCTCTATTACTCGGACCTCTACTATGGCTTCTCCCCCTACTTTCGGTAACCAAGGCATCTGAATGCGAAGAGGAACCTTGTGACTTTCTTCTCATCTCTTCATTTATAATATTACCTTTAGCCAATTCCATAGTAATAATACCGTTAGCTGCGGAGTTGGACAACGATGTCCTAAAAGTCTCCCAAGAATCCGGTAAAGTACCAAGAAGCCATAAACCTTGTATCTCGTCTTCAAACTTAATACCCATACCAGCAAGCTGATTAATAACACCCTGAAAAACATTCAAATGATCAGTAACAGGAGTTCCATCACGGTATTTCAAGTTTATCAACTGTTTAATCAAGAACAACTTATTGTTCCCAGTCTTCCGAGCATACAACTCTTCAAGCTTGGTCCATAGAGTACGAACATGACTCTCCCCGCTAATATGGTTCAAAACATTATCATCAACCCATTGCCGAATATACCCGCAAACCTTACGATGCAAAATATTCCATTCTTCATCAGTTTTATCTTCAGGTTTATCGTTACTAAAAACAGGCAAATAATAATCCTTCACATAAAGAAGGTCTTCCATCTTGCCTTTCCAAACATGATAATTGGAACCATTCAAACTCACCATCCTACCTGTATTAGCTTCCATCGTTCAAACAAGCCTTAGCCCAAGAACAAGAGCCGAAGCTCTGATACCACTCTGTTGGGAAAAACGACCACCTAGCCACGAACGGTAAACTAAAAGTGCGGAATTAAACTTTGTTTGGCTAAACTTTTTCACAACCCGAATGAACCAATGAGGATGCAAACAAATAGGGTAAATAAAAGTAAATATGACACAATAATTTTAGCGTGGAAAACCTCTCAAGGCGAGAGTAAAAACCACGGGACTACTAGATCCGCTTCAAATCCACTATCACCAATAATGAGCAATACAAAAGCTCTTCTCTAGGTAAAACTAGAGGCATACACAAATCATCATATACTTGGTACAAACTAACATCAAGTATATGAAACCAAATACAAAAGATTAAACGAGTTAGAGGTATCACCAACGAGAGAATGAATCGATCTCTGGCACGTCTCTTATCTTCACCAAAATACCAAAAACCTTGGAGCACTCAAAAAGTTCTCTTGGTTTGCTGCTTTGCTGATGTCAATCAAAAGAAGAAACAAACCCCAACTTGTGTATATGTATTTCGGCAGAATCAGTAATGCTCCCAAAAAATATATGTTGTATATATATTTCCTTTTGTGTGAGACTTACGTGAAGCCCACGAAAAACAAATGAGCACATGGGCCCAAACCAAAAAACCAGTTTTTGGTTTTCTACATTCATCCGTCCAGGAAGCAACATAAAAAAATACATATTTTATTTTTCTTTTTTTTCTTTATTATTAATAATAATAGAACCCATGTAGGAATAAATTGTTGTTGGGTTTTCTCATAGAAAAAAATAACCCAACAATTTTATCTTTTATACTAATATATACAACCAAGAGAGAAAGGAGAAACCTTAGTCCACGAAGTGGGTGTCGAAACCAAGGTGGGCAAGCTTCCATTATAGTGCGTATCCTCAAACTTTATTGGACCTGTATTGTTCAAATGCATGTTTTTAGGAATTCCAGCAACAAATTAATACTGGCACGTGCATACGCTAGCTGATGATGAGTTCTAGCTTTATAAACAAAGAAAAGAAATACCAATCTCATATAGCAGGCCGGAGATGGAAGAACAACCCGGGCCGCCGGTAATCCAAAGCATGAGAGGATCATGGTCAGGATCATACTCTGACTTAATGAAATAGTAAAAAAGTTGTACATCTTCATTCTCATCCACACCAACATAGCTACATATATACAATGTATTCAATTATTCATATCTACACAGTTGTTTTGACTAAGTTTATATATAATTATATGAATTAATACCCGGTTTCAAGATAAAAAGGTAGCGGTCCTTGGAAGCCTGGAAGATACTCCACTCTCCCTGCTGACGAGTTTGAGGTTGAAGCATGAAAACAAATGATGACTATGAAAGTCAGTAACCAATACATCGTTTCAGTAACCGATCAGAAATATCAACATATATATGTGTCAGGTAGCTATCCCACGTGAAGATGCTAAATTAACAAACTAATAAACAAAATGGACACTGAAACCAACAATCTTATATCTTAATAAACAATAAACTATGGGTTGTGATATCTTTAATCTGATATCTTAAGAAGCAATGATTTGTGAGATGTTGAATATGATATTATATATAATAATATTGAAAGTTTTTAGCCACAAAACCAGCACATCATGTCACATCAAACATTAAATATAACTAATACAGAAACAAGTTGTTATTCATTTGTTTATATAATTATTAATACATTTTATATAACATATTAATACGATTTATATAATACTGTGTTTTGTTGAATGCATTGTCGGTGTGTTGACTTATTGTAGTTCATACTTATCCATGAATGATAACAAATTAGTAACACATGGTGTATACTAATTAAATAGTTACAAATTACTAAGGGAAAGAAATTTAACAAAGGTTTTCAGTTACTTTTTTAGGCCCTTAAAAATTAAAAGGGGGGGGGGGGGGGTTGTTATATGATTAGGTAATTTGGTCTTAAGGTTATGGCCATGAGATAATTCCTCCCCATAACTATGTATACCTAAAGATAATATAGCAATCAAAGACTCATGGGACGGTAAGATCCAAAAAATATTATGATCGAGTCGCTTACTGAAATAGTATTCCGGAAAAGAAAAGAAAAAAAAAACGTTGGTACTTCTAAAATGGATAATGTATTTAATTTTTCAAGCCTACAAAGTTAAATAAAACAAAATTAACACATTTATTTACAAACTAGCTTTTTAGCAACATGTATTACACGAATTTATTTAGATTCTTTTTAATGTTATTTTGAATATATTAATTTATATATTAATTTAATTAATTGTACGTTATAATGTTTTTGGCCTACATGTGTTATGGTTGGTGTGTGGCCTCTTTTTAAATAATTTTAAGGTGGCCTATGTGTTTATGGCTTTATGGTGTAAAAGACTACACATACTCTAACTAGGAGGGGGTCCGACCGGACATACATGCGTCTATTAGTAATTCGACGTTATGTCAAAAATGACGTAATTTTCATCTATCCTTTGTAATTTGGCGTTGTGTTAAAGAGATCTGGAATTTTCATCTGTTGGTTTTCCATTTACGTAGATCATGACAAGTGAATTGTTTTCTTTTTATATTATATATATACAAACTTATGACTCCTCTCCAACTTAACTATTGACAAATTATATTATTATAAACATGCTGCAGGTTGAAGATTAATTTGAGGATCTAAGAAAATTTAGTTGGACTTTTAGGTTATTATAAACAAATAATGTTTGTCTATTTCGATGCATTGTTATTTGATTTTGAGCAATTGTGTGCTTGTGATATGATGAAATAAATTAAATATTATTGTCACATTAGTAGTGTCTAGGAGCTATGAACAATTAACATACCGCCCCGGCGTATAATCCGTCTAAGGTCGTCGTATTACATGCTCTATTTTGATGTAGATGTCATGCTCTGATAAAAAACAAATAAATTATCGTGTCTTAATCACCTACACTAGTACGAACAAGTAAGGTTGTCTTCACATGGAATATTTGGAAAATAAAAATGTAATGATTAAATAAACTATGGATGGCAAACGATGTAAAGCGATTTAAGCAAATGATAGAAAACAAAACAATTGATAAGAGAAGCAATCACCATATGTTCAAGTTTATACAACCAACCACTTGAACAAATGTAATCATAGATAGGAAATCACGGAAGTATGTGATTTTGTTTAAACTTTTCGACTTATTACAGTTAATTAACCAACCAAAAATCAAATTATTCTCAAAGAAAAGAAACCAAGAAACGATTATTTAAATAAAAGTTAAACAACACAAAACTAATTAAATTAATTGAATAGACAATCGAACCCAAAAAGGGTTAACATCAAGGGCGCGGGGTTATTGGGGCCAGAGGTCCTCCCTCCCTCTCCCGTTTTCCGGTTAGTAGTGTATATTTTCCGATGTTCGATCGAAAATGTTTATAAATACTGAGCCCCCCACCCCCCTCCCCCCAAAAAAAAAACTTTTTTCCAAAGAATAGTATTGGTTCCCCACTGATTTTGTTTTATAAAAACCTAACGTTTGATTTTATTTTATATATAATCTGTTTGTTTATTATAATTCGCTTTTTTAAAGAAATCCCAAAATTTAAGGGCATTTATTATAAATATACTAAAGTCGTTAAAAACAATAAAATAAACCAATCTACGATTTGAATTAGGGCTCCATCTTCAGAACTTGGCGCCTACTCCACACTCCAACAGACCAAACGGCAACACCAACACCGGCGCCAGCCATCGCCCAACCGACTTCCACCTCTTCTCGCCACCAACCCCGACCGGAGCCCGACCATCTTAGCGGGTAATACTTAATTTGGGTTGAAATTAGAGTTAAATTGGGTTAAAATTAGGGTCGAATTTGTTCGAACTCATGGTCGAATTGGGTTAAAATTAGGGTCGAAATTAGTATTGTAATTTAACTGAAGCGCATTGTTGTTTTTTTATTAGGTAATAGATATATCATGGGAAAGACGAAAACTCTTCATTCTTTTTTCAAAAGAAAGGATGATGAACAAGAGAGTAAACGCTACAAAGCTTCAACAAGTGAGCCGGTTAATTATGAAGTTCCACAAACAGAGCCAAATACTAATGAAGCGGTTCAAAACCAAGAAAATCAATATGAAAAGAATGGAAATTCTAACACTTCACAACCACAACCAATTGATAATGATGTGAATCTTAACAATCTAGAAAGAAATTCGGCTAAACGAAAATCAATAGACAACATACGGTTAATGTAAGGGAAGAAGTTAGATGGGCTTATCTTTCTTTAGGAGCTTACCAAGTAATCTTACAGAGTATAAAGATAAAGGTTCAAAGAAACATACTCGTAGGTTCAATATGTTTGGTTCAAAATTTGGCCAGATTGGTTAGAGTACACTCCAAAACGCATTCTACTTATTGTTTTTTGTGCTATCTGTTTAGTGATAAACCAAACCAAGCGTGAGTCACGGTTACGATTCATTTACAGTTAAAAGGATTTGATAAATGGAAAAAAGTTAACTAAAAAGATTGTGCCTTCTTCAAGCACCTTAAAACTTCACAACATAAAATGCTTTGGTATTCGCTTAAAATTTGTTGAACCAAGATGCACACATTGATGTTAGCATATTGAAGCTAAGTGAAGAGGAAATAAGAAAGAATCGTTTACTTTTAAAAACTACAATTTATGTAGTTTGTTGGTTGACATTTCAAGCTTGTGCTTTACGAGGACATGTGAATCTTGTAATTCTAAAAATCGAGGTAATTTACTTGAATTGCTAAAACTTCTAGCTTCTTATAATGATGAAGTGACAAAGGTTATATAAGAGAATGCTCCTTACAATTCAAAATATACTTCAAGTGATATTCAAAAAGAAATTCTTAGTATTGTAAATGGCCATCGTTTTGAGATTTGTGGATGCAAAAGGGATGATACAAGAAAGGTTCTTGGATTTGGTTCATGTCCACGATACTTTATCAGCAACCTTGAAGACAAGTTTGTGGAGACAACTTTTGCATTATGAGTTTCATGTTAATAAAATCCATGGTCAAGGTTACGATGGTGCTAGCAATATGAGAGGAGAATGAAACGGTTTACAGGCACTTGTTCGTAATGATTGTCCTAATGCATATTATGTTCACTACTTTGCTCACAGGTTACTTGTTTATTTTTGTCTTTTTTTCTTCGGTTGACTAAAATACTCTTATGCTTATTACATTTTTGTGCTTTGTTTATAGGTTACAACTTGCCTTAGTTTGTGCTTCAAGGGAATTTATTACAGTACACCAATTCTTTAAAAAATGGTTTATATGATTAACGTGGTTTGTGCTTCTAGTAAGTGTCATGATGAGTTACAAATTGCCAAGGGAGATGAGGTTAAAAGATTACTGGCATTGGGTGAAATCAAATCATGATCAGGACCAAATCAAGTTGGGACATTGAGAAGAGTTGGTGATACACCTTGGGGTTCCCATTTTAACTCTGTTTGTAGTTTGCTTAACATGTTTTTTTTGTCACTCTTGTTGTTCTCGAAGAAATAACTGAAGACTTATCTCATACTACTTTTGCTCAACGTGGAGATGCCGATACAGCTTATGGTTACATGCAATTATTTGAGTTTGTGTTTATTCTTCACTTGATGAAGGAAGTATTAGGAAGAACTGATAAACTTTCTCAAGCATTACAAAAGAAAACCCAAGATATTCATAATGCCATGGAGTTAGTTTCATCAACAAACATTAGTCTAAATGATTATAGAAACACAAGATGGGTTTCATTTTTTGAAAAAGTTACTTGTTTTTGCAACAAACATATAATAGAAATGCCAGATATGAGCGCTCCATACACTTCTACTCGGTACCGGCCTCATAAAAAAGATCTCCATGTTATATTTGAACATTATTACCGAGTAGATGTCTTTACATCCACATTAGACAAACAATTTCATGAGTTGAATAGTAGATTCAATGCCCACACGATGGAGTTGTTATCTCTTAGTTCAAGTTTGGCTTCACAAAAGATAAATGTTAATGAACTTTGTCTTCTTGCTGAGAAGTATTATCCTGAAGATTTTACGGAGCCGGAGAGGACTCATTTACGAGATCAATTGGTGGTTTTTTTTAGCTGAAATGTCAAACAATACCAAGCTAATTAAGTGGTATATCAAATATTTCGGATCTTTGCAAAATTCTAGTGGAAACACATAAATGTGAGACATACTATTTGGTTGATAGGTTGATTCGGTTAATCTTGACACTTCTGGTTTCAGCAGAAACAAAAGAGAGGGGATGTTCAGCAATGAAAATATTTAAGAATTGTCTTCGCAATAAGATGTCAGACGAGTATCTCGCGAATAGTTTGGTGATTTACTTAGAAAAAGAAATCGCTAAAGCATTTGATTCGGAGTCCATAATCAATGAGTTCAAAGATCTTAAAGGTCGTCATACTGCTTTGTATTCTTCTACCAGATACTCACTCAATCACTCTTCCTCGCAATCTCATTCTCAGATCGTCTTAAATATTTTGGGTCTTTCATTGTTAAAAATTTATTTATTTGTTTTTTTTATAAGAACGCTCTTTTGAATGAATGAAGAAAAGTTAGTTATTTAGGTTTTATATTGTTTGAACCGACCCGCTGACTCGAATATATTTACATTGTTTGACTTTGACCCGATCCAAATCGAACCGCTGACCCGGAATTTTTTGGATCCATAACTCCCCCCCCCCCAATGATTTGCTCAAGCTTCACCACTGGTTAACATGCCCACAAAATTCAATCCAAATCCAAAAATGATAAAAGTTGCACAATTACTCACATAAACCTTACACCCGAGGTGATTATAAACGGTTTAGCCAATCATAATAATAGATAATTCATATACCATCGTCACTATTAAATTCTTCATTAAAAACAATTAACTTGAATTCTCACTTGTTCAAGTATCAATTTATAAAGGAAACAAATAAAAGTCTAACCCATATGCCAACTAAGTTATTGGCCTCTCCAAAACCGCCGTCCAAACTTGCGTGTCTCTACGTGCCAGCCTTTACTTTGTTATGCAACACCCCCAAAAGTCAAAAGCCATCCATCCAAATTGTTATTTTTTCCTTTGCGGTCTCTTTTTCTTTAATCACCATTAGGCCTTCATTTGGGCTGGTAAAAAAACATTGATGGGCTGATACTATGCTTTTGTTTGCGGGTCTCCTTGTATTTCTTTCTCTTATGGCCCAACTACTTATTTTATTGGCTATGGAACGATTTTGTTATATCACTATATGGTATATGCTAGTACCTTATTTCTTTTTCTTTGATGTTTGTTCTTTTCTCTTGCAATTATTATTTTCGCCTTTTTGTTATTTTCCTTATTTAATTCATCGCCTAAACTCAGCAATACTGCTTCATAGCTGCCAAATTAAAAGAAAGGAATAACAGATCACAACAAATTTAAGTTTCATCATTTGCTTATAATATAGTCATGTTGTCAACTTAATTCGATGATTAACATAATTTAATTGTTATAAATCTATTATATCTTACAACCTATATAATATAATCAACTTAATATAAAATTTATTAACAACATCGATGCATTTTACGCCCAAAATGAATCAATTAAAGATCAACTGATCATTATATCACATCACATCACATCACATCACATCACATCACATTCACTTTAAGGAAACGATTATTAACTAGACAACTTTCATAGTTGCATAATTACAATTTCCTTAGTCATGTATATGATCACGATCACATCACATTCACTTCAAGGAAATGATTATTAACTAGACAACTTTCATAGTTTCATAATTACAATTTCCTTAGTCATGTATATGATCACGATCTTTACACCGGTCATTATATTACCACATCAAATTCACTTCAGGGAATTGATAGAACCACAAAACTTTTATAGTTGTTATTTCAAACCCGTTTTACTAATTTAATAAAATTGTTACTTAATGAACATATATGAGGCGTGACAAATGGAAATTGTTTTATTTATCATTTTCTTATGAGTATATTTCTCATCACTTTATATAAATCAAGAAGTTATATAATCGAGTCAATAAGATTTATCGGTTTAAAATCTTTCAAGCTTTTTTATGTTTATAATGAGCTATAGAAAGTCTCGCATATCGGGTGTCATACCTTCACCTCAATTTATTTTTTTCAAAAAAGTAGTCATTTTAATGTGTAACTAGGGTATAGCCCGTGTTACACACGGGTGGAAACACATATCAACAAATCATATAAATATAGACAAAATATTCAACCAACACAAATATGTTTCTAGAAAGATGATACTTTTCTGTCACACCCCAGACCACGGCCTAGGCGTGTGACTCATATGTTAATACCACAATTGTAATTAAATCAGAGTTACGTTTTAATAGCGTAAGTCTTGAAAACTTGTGGATTTAAAATGTAATATTTACATATACAACAGACGGGATTTAAAAGTTTCCCGTTTGATGTTTTAAGGATTACTTGTTTTACTTTACAAAAACCACCATTAACATTATATTATGTTTAAACAAAAAGATCCGAGCCATCTGATATCTTGAGCACTTCGTCATTCAAGGCGCTAACCTTGATTACCTGCAAAATGTAAGAAAATAAATCAGCAACGAATGTTGGTGAATATGCTGACGCTAAAAATATTTTTTTACTTAATCACCCCTCGAGACTACGTAGGTCTCGACCCATCGTGGCTTAGGAATAATCAAGTTAAAACGATACAATTCATAAACTCAAGTCTCTACACTCGAATCACCCAACAAACACCACAACGTTCGACTAGTTGAGTGCCTATACGTATACACAAGGTCATACTCCCCGCAGGCAGCGTAATTGTGACCAGGAACAAACACCACAACGTTCGACTAGTTGAGTGCCTATACGTATACACAAGGTCATACTCCCCGCAGGCAGCGTAATTGTGACCAGGTGATGTGCCCATCACATATGTAAGGATCCAGACAAACGTACACGATAGCCTGAGGCTAGTGTTTATACCCTTGTTTATAAATGTTTTAGAGACATTTAATCTCATGTAAAGTTTTTTCATATAACACGTTTGAATCGTTTGAAAACAAGTTTGTAAAGTTGGGGCGTATTCACCCTTTTCAATATGGATCGGCTTCAAACACCGTCCGAGGGTCTTTCCCGTTGCTATCTCGCACCTATAGTACAAGTATAACTATTTGTTAGTCGGATATACAATCCGGCTTAAGACCTTTAGTCTTATTTTATAAACTTTACCCTGATGAACCTTTAGTTCAAAATCTCTTTTACTTTAAAACTTTAGTTAAAAAGTAATATTATAAACCTTTAGTTATTTATAAAACCCTATGTTTCTTCTTCTCTAAGAAACGTATTCTTTTCTTTTCTTTATTATTTAAGAATAGTTATTTATTACTTAAATAATATTTCTATAACAAAGAATTATTCACATATATATATATTCACACATATATAATATTATTCATAATTTCTTTCTTTTACTTTTCTTTGTTATATATATTTTTTTTATTTTATCGAGGTTTCGAGTATAATCTTGACTTAAGGTTTAATCCTTTATAATATTTTATTGGTATTTTATTCGAGCATTATGCCTACCTTTACTCGGCTTATAAACCTTAAATACTTGAGCAGCACTTCAACAACGTTTCACCTTCTTAATCTTCTTGCTCAAACTTCTTTCTCGTCACCTTTCCTTGGCACGCAAATCTATGAACACTAATACTTCACCACTCGTCGGCACGATTAATCATCATAATGTCGGGGATGGCAAACTCCTTCTTGGTTGATACGTCGGTGGAAAGTGGTACGAACAACGAAGAAATGGGCACGGAAATCGAGGTAACGATCGAGAATCGGCACGAACTTCGAGGTGGATCGATGGTATGCAATTAGGGACTTAGAGAGATGTTAGAGAGAGAGATGTATGTGTGATTTTGGTGTGAGAATGGATGATCCCAAGCTTACTATTTATAGGGAATGTTCGGAAGGGCATCGCGATACGCGATGGCCTTAAGCTGGCCCGTCGCATATCGCGACGTAGCCTCGGCCAGTCACCCCTTAGACTTGTGACGTGTCGCCATGTGTCGAGCATTGCGCCACGTGTCAACACGTGGCAGACGGTCCGCTACGTGTGTCCACGTGGCGAACGGTGTGCCACGTGGCACGCCACGTGCCTCGCTGTCAGACAACCCATCACGATACGCGATGGGTCTTCCTTCTGATCCATCGCGTATCGCGATGGGTCAGGAAAATCAGATTTTTCATTTTAGACCCTATGGTTTGAAATTTGACAGCTTAGGTCCTTTGACTTTGGAAACCTGATAATTTGAATCCGATATTTTCACGATGTTACATCCTCCTCACCTTTAAATAAATCTCGTCCTCGAGATTGCTTCTTTTGAGTAGATGAGGGTATTTATTTCTTATTTAGAATTCGAGTTCCCATGTATACTCAGGTCCTCTTCGTGAGTCCCATTTGACCTTTACGATTTTTAATGTTCCTCTTTTCAATTTCTTTGTTTTTGAATCTTCTATTTGAATTGGTTTTTCGATAAATTTTAAATTCTCGTTTATTTCTACATCCTTTAAAGGCATCGATAGAGATTCGTCGGCTAAACATTTTCGCAGATTTGAAACATGGAACACGTCGTGTATCCCTTGCATTTCCTCGGGTAGTCGCAAGCGGTATGCAACAGTACCAATTCATTCGAGTACCTCGAAAGGTCCAACGAATCGAGGAATTAGCTTTCCTTTCTTTCCGAAGCGAACGACGCCTCTCCATGGCGAGAGTTTCAAAAGAACTTTGTCACCAACATTTAATTCTAACGGCTTACGACGGACATCGGCGTAACTCTTTTGGCGATCACGTGCCGTCTTAAGTCGTTCTCGGATTTGGAGAATCTTGTTGGTGGTTTCTTGGACTATCTCGGGTCCAGATAATTGATTGTCTCTGGTTTCAGACCAACACACGAGCGTTCTACATTTAGACCATATAACTCCTCGAATGGTGCGGCTTGAATACTTGTGTGATAGCTATTATTATACGAGAATTCCATTAGGGGTAAGTGGTTATCCCAACTTCCACCTAAATCAATCACATAAGCGCGGAACATGTATTCCAATGTTTGAATTGTCCTTTTGCTTTGCCCATCAGTTTGTGGATGATAGGCGGTGCTAAGGTTTAGCTTGGTGCCTAAGGCTTGTTGGAAGGTTTTCCAGAAGTGAGACGTGAAACGACTGTCTCGATCAGAAATTATAGACAGCGGTACTCCATGCAAAGAAACGATGTTGTTCACATAAATACGTACTAATCTATCCATTGAGTACGATTCATTGATGGGTATGAAGTGCAAAGATTTTGTTAATCGGTCCATGATAACCCAGATAGCATTATGTTGTCTAGTCGTTTTCGGGAGTTTACGCCCTGTTCTTGAGTTTTTTAAAAGGAGCGAAATGAAAGGAAAACTAAGGATAGTTAAAAAATGGGTGTTCTTGAGTTTTTTTTAGGATGGAAAGGAAATGAGTAGGAGGAGTTAGGAGGGATTAAGTTAATGTATTTTCCCAATAAGTTATCCTCCCAAAAATGAGATGATTACTAAGGATAACTATTTTTTAACATAGTTATCCTTTCCTTTCCTCTAATTTCCTTCCAACTCAAGAACACACCTAATTAAAATAAATTTCCTTCTCTTCCCTTCCCTTTATTATCCTTCCCTCTCCTTTCCTTTGCTTTCCTTGGTTAAAAAACTCAAGAACAAGGCGTAACCCGAAGTTCGGGAAGTTCAGGTTGCTGAAGCAATCCCGAAGGCTTTTGGTGTTCAGCCTTGACCTTCAAACAAGTTAAACATTTCGCCATATGCGAAGAAATGTCCTTTTTCATCCCATTCCACCAGTAGTTTGGTTTGAGATTTTGATACATTTTGTCACTACCGGGGTGCATCATGTACTTGGACTTATGAGCTCCATTCATAATTTTCTCATGCAAGTCCCCAACGATTGGTACCCAAATCCTATTTCCGAGTCTAAGGATTCCATCGTCACCTTTGACTAGCAAGTCAATGGTGCCGTTACGTTTTTCATCGGAGATTTGGTTTTCATTGATCGCTTGAAGTTGAGCCGGTTTGATTTGTTCGAAAAGATCGACTTGAAGTTTTCACCTTAACGCTCGGACTCTTTTTGGTTTTTCATGTTCTTTATGACTTAAGGCATCGGCCACAACGTTGGCTTTGCCTTCGTGATAGATGATCTCGCAATCATAGTCGTTTAAAGTTTCCATCCAGCGTCGTTGGCACATCTTAAGGTCTTTTTGATCGAAGATATGCTTTAAGCTTTTATGATCGGTTGATGTGCGCAAAGTGGTATATAAAATTTTAGCAAATAATGACCAAGCACAACGAGTAATAAAAAATTAGAATACCCTAAACCAAACCACTAGCAACAGGCAAGTGAACCTATCTGGTGTAGAATAACTATGGGAAGACCGGGAATATCGAACCCTAGAGATACTATTTAATTAACGAGACTAGTTCTAAAAGCTAATTCAAATTAATAATTAAGAAAATATATAGTTTTGGATTTTTATTTATTTTATTTTAAAAACTAATAATTAATTAAACTAATTACTTAATTAAATTAAAGTAAATAGAAAATTAAATTACCGAATAAAAACTTTAGTAAATTCAAATGAGAGCAAGAGTTACCCACGCAAGGAATCTGAATTGTGACGACTCGGGCTCTTATCGGTTACGGGTAAATGCTACAGGAACCGGAAATCTAAAGGTATGAAGCTCTAGGAAACTTAATGGATCCTTAATCACTCTCAAGGTGTCGCTTAAAAAGAAATATTTGAGATCATGTAAAAACACCGGCTTATTGGTTCACCTGTCAGCTTACCAACTATGATTAATTACCCTAGAAAACAGCTAACCCGTCGGTTTCACTATCTCAATGCACCTAAGTACACGGGGTGGTTTTTGAACAATCTAAAGGACACGGGTAAACAGTGAAATTAAGGCAAAAATAGGCAAACCTCCTGTCAGATAACTTAACCTAAAACCCTAACAACGCAGACAAACCCGACAACTTATCACCCGTTGGGTATTTAAGCTAGTAAGAATATAAACTTCTAATAATATGTCAAAAATCAGTTTCTATGGTAAATGAGCTCAATTAATCATAAACAAGTTGCAAACACATAGTAAACAACCCTAACATGCAACCTATAATTGAAAGACAATCAATAAAGTAATATGTGAAACATTCATTTAGACACAAATTAAAAATAAATGCGCATGAGACACATCCAATAAATATGATCAAAACTTTTAATTAATCAAAATCCCGAGACAAAACCCAAAAACCGACAAGTCCAAAGCAATCAACAAAACATCATCACAAGCCTAGATAACTAAAAGTGTTTAGCCAATAACCATGTTCAGAATAAAACCAAAATAATTATAAAAGAGTTCATCGCAAAAGAATTAGAAAATAAGTTCAGCTACTAGCCTGCCTGGTTAAATTTATTAACCTGTGTGCTAGCCAGCTTAATTAATAGAGCAACCTGTGTGCCTGCTTCCTTTAATTCCGACTAACAGTGGGAAATAAAATCCTCTCGTGTGCGCTTGCTTGCTTCTCGTCCACACCAAACAATTGTATGAGAATAATAATTCTCTAAATCTGCGTCCTCCCAAAAAAAAACCTCACGTATGGTTTTTTTTCAATTCCTCTCTTCCAATTAATAATAGTAATATAATAATAATAATAATGTTATGCCCCTGCCATTTGTGGTTGATATGTATTTCGGCTCCCTTCAAAGAATATTAATAATGTTGACGGCGGTTGCTTAATGATGTCTCTCCCGTTTTGAGCACCAAAAACCCACGTAGGTTTTTTAAATAATAATAATAATCAATTGGCGGCTCTCCCCTTACGAAAACTCATGTAGGTTCTTTTTATAATTCTTTCACATGACCTACTTGTTGATGTTTACTTGGAAGACAAATCTTCTAGTGCGTCAGCCCACTAAACCCCTACATCAAACAAACTCATATAAATATAAAACATTATAGTGCTTTCATTCAAATTCGATCCAATTAAACTTTCTTTTACATGTCGTAGAATTCAATTGTTATTGTTTCATATATCAATTAACTTGCCTTTTCCATAAAAGCAAATATTGATAATAACAATTGATACATTTGCTTGAGAAAATATACTTGTCCGTTACAAGTTTGATAAAAGTATTTAATATGGCTCATTGTCTCTTGAAACCAATAAGCTCACATATGAACCACATAATAATAATATTCAATAAAAACATGGCTCAAAAGTAACTAAATATATAGGAAATATGAATAATAATATGTATATAATTTAGATCACATCATCGGTATACACAATAAATCTTACTCCATAGAGATAGTGCCTCCATATCTTCAATGCAAAGATTATGGCGCTAGATCGTGAGTTGTATAGTTCTTTTCGTGCACCTTGAGGCATAAGCGATTACTTTCTTGCGTTACATTAGTACGCATCCAAGCCGGAATGAGACGCGTCACTAAAGACAACAAAATCCTCAGTACCTTCTGGCAAGGCCAGTATAGGTGCTTGGGTGAGTTTTTGTTTGAGTATATCGAATGCCTCTTGTTGTTTTGTTCCCCATTCGTACTTGATGTTTTTGCGAGTTAAATAAGTTAGGGGAACGGCTATACGAGAAAAATTTTCAATGAACCTTCGATAATAGCCGGCCAAACCTCAGAAACTTCGGGTCTCGGTTGGCGACTTTGGAATTTCCCACTTCGAGATGGCTTTGATTTTTGCGAGATCAACTTGAATACTGTTTACATTTATGACATGTTCAAGAAATTGTACTTCGTGCAACCAGAACTCGCATTTTGAGAACTTGGCGTACAACTTCTCGGTTCTAAGTATTTCAAGTAAGGTTCGGAGGTGAATTTCATGATCAACCTTAGACTTAGAATTAATAAGTATGTCGTCGATGAATACGATAACAAATTTATCCCAGTAAGGTTTGCAGATTCGATTCTTCATATCCATGAACGCGGCTGGCGCATTAGTAAGTCCAAATGGCATAATGGTGAACTCATAATGGCCATACCTTGTTCGGAATGCTGTTTTCGGAATATCTTCGAATTGAACTTTGAGTTGATGGTAGCCGGAACGAAGATCGATTTTTGAAAAGAAACTTGCACCTTGGAGTTGGTCAAATAGATCATCGATTCGAGGGAGTGGATAACTATTTTTGATTGTGACTTTGTTCAACGCTCGATAGGCGATACAGATACACATAGACCCATCCTTCTTTTTGACGAAGAGTATTGGCGCTCCCCATGGTGATGAACTCGGTCGAATAAATCCTTTCTCGAGAAGCTCGTCGAGTTGTTTCTTTAGTTCCTTCATCTCAGTCAGCAAGACGATATGGTGCCTTTGCGATCGGAGCAGTACCGGGAATAATATCGATCCTAAACTCTACTTCACGATCTGGAGAGATTCCAGGAAGTTCATCAGGAAAAACATCAGAAATGTCGGAGACTATTGATACGTCCTTTATCTCCTTTGGTTTGGATTCTTCAGTGACGTAGGCCATGAATGCTAAGCATCCTTGATTCAAACATTTGGTACCCCTAATCATGGAAATTGTGCTAACTTGGCCAGCGTCTTTGTCCCCTTCAATCTGAATGGTTCGTTTATCAGGGGCTTGAAGTTCGACAGTTTTGCTATTACAAATGATACGTGCATGGTTGTTGGATAACCAATCCATACCAAGTATAATATCAAAACCAGCAAAAGTCATTGGTAAAAGTTGAATGGGCAGAATATAACCAGCTAAAAGAATTTTTCCGTTTTCAAGGGCTTCGGAGATTTTGACTATTTCGCCACTAGCAAGCTCGACGCTTAGAGTTTTATTTAATTTTGTTGGAGGTTCGTTTAATAGACTACAAAAGCTATAACCTAAAAAACTTAAATTGGCACCCGAATCAAACAAATCTCTAGCATAGGTGTCGTTGACTAGAAACATACCGGTGATGGTTTCCGGCATGTCAACAGCCTTTTTCGTGCCAAGGACAAAGACTCTTGCGTTTCCCTTCTTGTTTTGACCACTTCCACCAGCACCGCGAGTCGCGGGTTTGTTCTTGGGACACTCGAAGCTAGATTCCCCATCTCCTTGCAGTTATAACACGTCATTTTCTTCTTCCAGCACTCGGCCGTTGCGTGGCCAGGTCTTTGGCATGATTCACAAACGGTTGTTGAAGAAGATGAAACGTGTCGGCATTGCCCTCGGTGGCGTTTTCTACGAATCTTGCAAAACGGAGCGTTCGAATTGAATCCAGTTCGGCTTTGATTTGCACCCTTTCCCTTGAAGTGAGTGCTTCCACCTGTTCTCCTTGATTGTTGGTCGTCGTCATCTTCCATCGCATCGCAGAATTAGCCAATTCCATCGCAGAATCAGCAGTTTGAGGTAAATGAGACCTCACCATATCGCGGATTTCCCGCGGCAATCCCCATATGTATCTTGTGACTTTGCTGGATTCAAGGTTAACCAGCTGGGGAACAAGGCGACAGTACTCATGGAATTTCGTGTTGTACTCTCGGAGATTTGTCCCTACGACCTTATGGTTTAAGAATTTAGTTTGAATTTGGTTGGTTTCGTGCATCGGACAAAATTTCGCCATAAACATTGCCTTGAATTCTTCCCAAGAAATATTGTATAAAACTTGACGTCCTTTGCTCAAAATAAGTGTGTTCCACCATTCCAACGCTTCACCTTTAAACATTTGCGTGGAGTATTGTATCATCTCTTGATTTGAACACTTTCTTATGTTAACAATCGATTCCATCTCCTCAAGCCATCTTACAGTCGTGATAGCTCCTTTGTCTCCATGAAATTCTTTTGCCCTAAAATACTTGAAGTCTTTGAACGAGCAGCCACCAATATTCAACTTCTTAAATTCTTGACAGATTCCACCATCGGCATTCGAATCGTGAACACTCTCCTCAACACGGGATGGTTTCGGACGGGATTTAACAGATTTTCAGGAGAGTTCAACGGATTTAGAGTTTTTAGAGTTTTCTACATATCTTGCAAAACGGAGTGTTCGAATTGAATCCAGTTCGGCTTTGATTAGCACCCTTTCCCTTGAAGTGAGTGCTTCCACCTGTTCTTCCTTGATTGCTGGTCGTCGTCATCTTCTTTGGTGCGGACAAGGCCGCCCATCAAATATCCAGCCAATTCAATCGCAGAATCAGCAGTTTGAGGTAAATGAGACCTCACCATATCACGGATTTCCCGCGGTAATCCCCATATGTATCTTGTGACTTTGCTGGATTCAGGGTTAACCAGCGGGGAACAAGGCGACAATACTCATGGAATTTCGTGTTACTTGGAGATTTATCCCTACGACCTTATGGTTTAAGAATTTAGTTTGAATTTGGTCGGTTTCGTGCATCGGACAAAATTTCTCCATCAACATTGCCTTGAATTCTTCCCAAGAAATATTGTATAAAACTTGATGTCCTTTTCTCAAAATCAGTGTGTTCCACCATTCCAACGCCTCACCTTTAAACATTTGCGCGGAGTATTGTATCATCTCTTGATTTGAACACTTTCTTATGATAACAATTGATTCCATCTCCTCAAGCCATCTTACAGTCGTGATAGCTCCTTTGTCCCCATGAAATTCTTTTGGCCCAAAATACTTGAAGTCTTTGAACGAGCAGCCACCAATATTCAACTACTTAAATTCTTGACGGATTCCACCATCGGCATTCAACTCGTGAACACTCTCCTCAACACAGGATGGTTTCGGACGGGATTTAACAGATTTTCGGGAGAGTTCAACAGATTGAGAGTGTTCAGAGTGTTTGGGTTTAGATCTAGCCATAGATTCTTCCCTAACCGCTTCCTTAATCAATTTTTGTATTTGATTCATGTATTACTGTCGGGAATTGGTTCATCTTGTTTATTTTCAGGACCTTTTCCTTTTTCTTTCCTTATTTCATCATCTTTTCGTGCATTCTCTATATTGTTACTTTGTTGAGAAATTTTAATCTTTTCAAATTTTTCTTTGTATCTGAAATTTTAACAAATTTCTTTCCTTAAACACAGGTTTTATTCATTATAACTTATATATATATATATATATCGTCATTTGATATATATATATATATTTTCCAATCTTTAATACTTCGGATGTTTTAACGCCCTTTATTACATCACACATTTATACACATATTTTATAACAACATCACACACACTTTCAACACATCTCTCATCTTCAATCCTTCATAAACTTTCTCACCACCCTGGTCAACTTGTTACATTTCTGAAGAAGCTTGTCTCCTATCTTCTTCTTTTTCTTCTCTTCTACCGATATCTTCTTTCTCAATTCATCCGTTTTATGCAAGGCTCGGTCCAGATGTTCTTCCTGTGACAGAGGAATTTCGTTGGGTCATCCGTATCTTGGCGGTGGGTCGCGGTAACCCGTCATCACTACATCATAATGGTTCTTCGGAGCTGGATACGGAGATGCGGTCACATCATATGATTAGTTGAAGAATGCCTCAGTAGCTTCATTTTGTTGACAGATTTCATCCGCTTGTTCTTCCTCCTTCGGAATCGTGCCTTGGAAGGGTGGAAAGCTTGATGATGCTTTGTTTCGGAGTTCTTCAAGATATTGCACATAAGGATCAACAGAGCCATAGCTTGGGTTTTGGGGAGAGAGTGAGTCCTCCATTGGTGTTGACACTTCATTAGGATTCTCTGGGTATTCCTCTTCCGGGTCCTCTTCGGATTCTTCCTCTACATCCTCTTCTTCCTTAGGGTCCTCGTCTTCCTCAGGTTCCTCTTCTTCCATAAGTTGAGCACTCTCTTTCACAATTAGGGGCATTCGAAAACTCTCATAGGGCATCATTACTCTCATCTTGGGCTTGCAGAATGGTCCTTCGCCATTGTTGGGATGGGAGTCAACCGAGTCAAAGGTAGAGCTTCCAGTTTGCCATCTACGTTGGTCAGAATGGCATTGCATCCAGTCAGATGAGGGAGATCTTGGTTCCTCCTTGATTGGTCGGTTGGAGAGGAAAGCGTATGAAGGATGGGGGTTCGAAGGTAGATATGTAGGAACTCCATTTGGGTAATACGGTGGTACTTCGGATGGTTGATATGTTGGGATCTCAGATGGGTGATATGTTGGAACTTCGGATGGATGGTACAAGGGGATACTTGGCGGATGGTAGCTTGAATGTCTCGGCGCTTGATATCCTTGCCATGGTGTATCGTCGGGCAGATTGATCGGATTTTCTTCAGTACTGGGGAATTGAAATGGTTTGGTTAGATCATGTTCCACGTCTTGATCGAAAAATTCTTCATAATAATCTTCGCTCATATTATCTTTGGGTAGAGGTTCAACAATGCTAGCCTCCTTTGCTTTACGTACATAGTTCTCCATCATGCTCTTGAACGACATCTAACATTTTGGGTGGTTTAGAGTGAGGATGGAAAGAGAAGGTTTACAAGCCTATCTTATCCCTATTCAAATAAAACAAGAAATGAAAATATTTTTCCTATACATGGATCGAATCTTATGTATTATCTTGTAATACATAATTCGCTAAGATCGATGGATCTGATACCAACACTTGTCACACCCCAGACCACAGCCTAGGCGTGTGACTCATATGTTGGTACCACAATTGTAATTAAATCAGAGTTATGTTTTAATAGCGAAAGTCTTGGAAACTTGTGGATTTAAAATTTAATATTAACATTTACAAAAGACGAGATTTAAAAGTTTCCCGTTAATGTTTTAAGGATTACTTGTTTTACTTTACAAAAACCACCATTAACATTATATTATGTTTAAACAAAAAGAACCGAGCCATCGGATATCTTGAGCACTTCGTCATTCCAAGCGCTAAACTTGATCACCTGCAAAATGTAAGAAAATACGTCAGCAACGAATGCTCGTGAATATGCTGACGCTAAAAATATTTTTTTTACTTAATCACCCCTCGAGACTATGTAGGTCTCGGCCCATCGTGGCTTAGGAATTATCAAGTTAAAACGACACAATTCATAAACTCAAGTCTCTACACTCGGATCCTCCAGCAAACACCGCAGCGTTCGACTAGTTGAGTGCCTATACGTATACACAAGGTCATACTCCCCGCAGGCAGCGTAATTGTGACCAGGTGTGATGTGCCCATCACATATGTAAGGATCCAGAAAAACGTACACGATAGCCTGAGGCTAGTGTTTATACCCTTGTTTATAAATGTTTTAGAGACACTTAATCTCAAGTAAAGTTTTTTCAAATAACACGTTTGACTCATTTGAAAACAAGTTTGTAAAGTTGGGCCGTATTCACCCTTTTCAATATGGATCGGCTTCAAACACCGTCCGAGGGTCTTTCCCGTTGCTATCTCGCACCTATAGTACGAGTATAACCATTTGTTAGTCGGATATACAATCCGGCTTAAAACCTTTAGTCTTATTTTATAAACTTTACCCCGATGAACCTTTAGTTCAAAATCTCTTTTACTTTAAAACCTTTAGTTTAAAAGTAATATTATAAACCTTTAGTTTATTTATAAAACCCTACGTTTCTTCTTCTCTAAGACACGTATTCTTTTTTTTATTATTTAAGAATAGTTATTTATTACTTCAATAATATTTCTATAACAAAGAATTATTCACACACATATATATATATATATATTCACACATATATAATATTATTCATAATTTCTTTCTTTTACTTTCTTTGTTATATATTTCCTTTTTTATTTTATCGATGTATCGAGTATAATCCCAACTTAAGGTTTAAGCCTATATAATATTTTATTAGTATTTTATTCGAGCATTATGCATACCTTTACTCGATTTATAAACCCTAAATACTTGAGCAACACTTCAACAACGTTTCACCTTCTTTATCTTCTTGCTCAAACTTCTTTCTTGTCACCTTTCCTTGGCACGCAAATCTATGAACAACTAATACTTCACCGCTCATCGGCACGATTAATCATGATGATGTCGGAGATGGCAAACTCCTTTTTGGTTGATATGTCGGTGGAAAGTGGTACGAATAACGAAGAAATGGGCACGAAAATTGAGGTAACGATCGAGAATCGGCACGAACTTCGAGGTGGATCGATGGTATGCAATTAGGGACTTAGAGAGATGTTAGAGAGAGAGTTGTATGTGTGATTTTGGTGTGAGAATGGATGATCCCAAGCTTTCTATTTATAGGAAAAGTTCGGCAGGGCATCGTGATACGCGATGGTCTTAAGCTGGCCCGTCGCGTATCGCGACGTAGCCTCGGCCAGTCACCCCTTAGAATTGCCACGTGTCGCCATGTGGCGAGCATTGCGCCACGTGTCGACACGTGGCGAGCGTTGCGCCACGTGGCGGATGGTCCGCCACATGTGCCCATGTGGCGAACGGTGTGCCACGTGGCACGCCACGTGCCTTGCTGTCAAACAACCCATCGCGATACACGATGGGTCTTCCTTCTAATCCATCGCATATTGCGATGGGTTAGGAAAATCAGATTTTTTATTTTAGACCCTAAGGTTTGAAATTTGACAGTTTAGGTCCTTTGACTTTGAAAACTTGATAATTTGAATCCGATATTTTCACGATGTTACATTATCGGCTGGCAAAAGTAATTAACTAATTATTAATCTTAATACAACAGGGAATAAGAGATCAATAAGAAACTTTAAAAAATATAACCAACAAGTTACCAAGATTAGTGTGCAAATCTTGCAAATATTATATAATGATGTTGATTTCAAAAACTCTTCATCAAGAGATGACAACAACTTTAATGGAATTGGTCTGCGAATGTTCAAATCATTGCCATTTAGCAATCCAAACATACTACAAATGACATATATTGCTATTAAATAAAAGTAACATATTCAAAAATATTAATAAAAATATATAGGAAGAAAAAAACATACAGTAATTGCTAACATCATTACTTTATTTAAAATCAATTTCATTATATAATTATATTTTTAATTGTATACATTAATCTTGATATTTATGCGTAATTAAAAATTATTCAAATATTAATTAAATGATAACTGCATCATTTGAAATTAAAAGTACAACTCTAATACAATTAATATGTTATAAACAAAATGGATTCATATATTATAAACAATTACAAAAGTTTAAATACACATACATATCTACCTATACTATGTAACACCAAGGCTAAAGCGGGATACGCCCGAGTGTGACGTACAGATTGCTCAAAACACATGTGACACTATTAGGTGACAATAATATCATTAATTAATTTAAACTTCAAGTACACAAGTTTGTAACAATTACTACAAGGAAAATACAAAGAAATACACATTTAAACAATTCGCCCATTTAAACTGAATATCCTAAGAACTAATGTATTTGTCACGACATCATCCTCTAAATAAGGTACCTGTAGCAAATATATAAAATAATGTCAACTAAATGAATAGTTGGTGAGTTCACACAAGTTTTTATATAATACATAAAAAGTATATAATTCCATGAAAACTCGTGAAAGAAAATAAGGTCCTTTCCAACTGGGATTGTGCACCAACGTACTCGGATAATGAGGCCCTTTTCCACTCAAAACAACAAATGTATTGAGCACAAGGGGGGGGGGGCATATGATCCTACTATCTTGAAGTAATCCATGAGCAAGTAATTTGTAGCAAGTAACAAGTAGACACAAGTCTATGTAACGAATTGTAGTTTGTAAAAAATGGATAAACGAAATTGTAATTTGTATAGGATATATATGCTACCCCCAAAAGCAGTAAAAGAGTAAAAAGGGGGTGTGAGAAACTCACCTCGAATGCGGTTTAAAATAAAAGTCACTGCTTTACGTCACAAAATGTTCTAGTGCCTAAATCATACAAGCACTATAAGTATTTGCTAAGCGATTCCTAGAATCCTTAGTATCCAAACAATCCCACGAATTATAAAAGTTTGACCAAAGTTTGACTTTCCGTTGACTTTGACCAAAGTTCGACTTTTCGTTGACTTTTGACCAAAAAGGTCCACATTGTTGACGGTTGACTAAAAATGTTGATCGTTGACCAAAAAATTGATCGTTGACCCTAAATATTGACCATTGACCCTAAATGTTGACCGACGACCCGTTGGTGACATTTGAAAATTATCTAGACTTAAAATAGTCATAAGATATTCATAATCGCAACCTAACAATCGATCATGTAATTTGCAGTTAATCATTTTTCATGCAACCCTGTGACTAAGTCACACTTTTACCAATTTCATTTCTCATAAGTAAGAACACACATTTAGTCAAATAATTTCAAGTTGACCAATAAAGTCAAATTCTAAAATAACACAACAATCTTTGTACAAACTACAACTATTTTTACCAAACAGCATGCTGGACAAATTTGGGCAGGTTTTAAGTCACCAAAACCTATTTTTTTAACCAGCCAAAACATGCAAATAATTTACGAAATAATTTCCTCATATACTTTCAAGTATTAGCTACAACATAAAATTTTCTTGAAATTTTCCAGCACTCATGAACATCATGAAAATTAATACACTACAACAATCTATTTTCAGCTACCATATCAACACAATAGAATGTAAATATTTGCTAAACATTCCTTATATGTCCAACTAATTCAAGGCCAGTTGGATTGGATTCCCTAATTAAATTTATAGATTCTAGAAGTTGAATCACACAATTAATCATTTTCAATTACAAGTTACATAATTTACAAAATGAATTCGAGAATTACTTTTTCAATCAATATTGCAACCCGATTTTGAAAATTCATAAAAATTAATCAAACAGAGTCCAAAAATTATTATTTTTAACTTTTTGAAAACTAGACCCAAAGTAATTGACCGTAGCATCAAGAATCAACAAAAAAAACTAATATATTAACAAGTTATACAATTAACAACCTAGGTTACAGAATCTGTCAGCAATCAGATCTAAACCTATGTGCACTACAATCATGACTTTCATATCTATATGATCCAAAATCACCAATAAATCATTTTATAAAATCAAAACTCATGTTTTTCCATTATTAATCTAAATCCATAAATAATATATATATATATATATATATATATATATATATATATATATATATATATATATATATATATATATATAAGATATTCAAACTTTTATACCAAGACCCAACAAACACTTTTAACCAAATCAAACTTTGATCATCCTTTATTTATCTCTATAATCCAAATCATTTGGATACAAATATCATGTTTCTAAGATAAAAACATAAAGAAAAACATAAAGCAAATATATATTAAATATGATTACCTAGTTGCTTAATCCAAAGATTCAATCCTCTTGCTTCCAATAATCACCGAAACAATACTTGTGTATGAGGATAATTTGAGAGAGTTTTTGCAAAAGTGTTTTATGTGTGTGTGAATGATGAATTTCGGCCAAGAGGGATAAAAAGGAAAGGGAAAAGTTTGATTACCAAGAGTTTTTAACTCTTTGTTGAATTAATAACAAATCTTTAATCTCACTTTAATAAAATTCATCCTTAGGTAACTTTTATAATAACATAGGTGTCATGATACAACTTTTTAAACCATTTCTATGTATTATATTGTCTAAAGTTTATTGGTCTAGCTAGGGAACATAACATAACATATCATATAATGTAACAAGTTTAATTATCTAACTTTCTTATAAATCACATAAGTATATAACAACTAGTCATGTAACATATTGATCATATAACACATTATACCTATCGTAAAAAGTACATGTAACATATTATTATTATACCATGTGTAACAAGTTACTTTTGTTTAGGTCACCAACGACAAGAATAACTCAAATGTATGCATACATGACACTACATGCATGAGAGTTCATTAATGAGAACTAACTGGGTTTACTGACACAGTCAACAAAGTTTACTGACACAGTCAATAGGATTTAATTGGGTTTAGTTAACGAAGTTAACCTGAAAATGTCGGGTGTCACATCGGGGATTAGAATGTTGAATGTATATTTTGTTATGGAGTTGGATATTATAATATGTTTTTATACATATATTTATAAATACAAAAACCAAAAATTTAAAACAGGTCGGATTTTCGGGTTTGAAAAGTAATGAATGTTACATACTATGAGTTGGACAACAAAACCTTGTCAGTTATCATAATCTACATATATAATATGCAAGTAAAACATAAAAATAAAAGTTATAAATTTATCTAACTAACATCGTAATTGGTATATATTCATTCATTCCTACGTTTATATAGACATTATTGGTTATAAACTTGGTATTAAACTCTTTTCTATTTGATTAATTTTGAGCTATCACATGGAGCTAATGTTCATATATATTTATCAAATAATTGTATTTGTAAAACAAAGAAAGTGTTATGGTCAAAGACATCATAACTAATAAATTAATTAGTGGTCAACATATATTGCAAAAACTTATATTCAAACGATTTACACATATAAAAAGTATAAATTGTTTTGAAGCTGCCAATGTAACATCCCGAAATTTCCAAAATGATATTAATTATATTACTTAATAATAGAGGGAAAGTTTACTCGGGTTATCGGGAAATAAATAAATAGAGTAGGAGTTGGTATGGGTCGGGCTAGTGTTGGGTAATGGATATGGGTTATGGACTTGGGTTATGAAAGAAGGAAGGAGAGTCCATGGGCTTAAGCCCATGATCCCTAAATATAAATACCATTAACCACCATTTAATCCTCATTCTCACATATTCCATACACCACCAAAACACACACGACCTGAACCAAGATCCGAAGGCGAAAACCCGAGCTTGTTGGTGCTGGAACGTTGTGACGGACCAAAACAACATCAAGGCTTCCGTGTTCGTAGTTCGACTCATTCAAGGTACGTTTATAGTTAGAAATCGTTCGTGTAGGTTCGGGTTGGTTTGAGAAATGATAGATCTGAGTTTGTATGGTAAAAACGAATCCAACAAAGCTAATCTTACTGAAAATGGTTATGATTTGATGGGTTAATCGATTGATAAAAAGAACCCGTAACCTATATGCCTAAATCTCACCCTTTAAACATCGATGTTAGGTCGATTTGATGGTTGGGGTTTGTAGGCGCTGGCCAGACGATCCCGTGGGTACCTAAATTGAGTTATTTGGTTAAGAAACGAAGGTGATTAAGGGATTTAAGAACGAACAGTAGCTGCAGACGACAACTTCGCCTGTAAAGCTAAGTTCGCCTGATGACAACTTCGCCTAAGCTAAGTTCGCCTGATGACAACTTCGCCTAAAGCCAAGTTCGCCTGATGACAACTTCGCCTAAAGCCAAGTTCGCCTGATGACAACTTCGCCTAAAGCCAAGTTCGCCTAAGGTTTAACTTCGCCTAAAGCTAAGTTCGCCTAAGGTTTAACTTCGCCTAAAGTCAAGTTCGATTAGAGAATAGATTAAAACGATAAGTAAAAGTAAGCTAATACTAGGCCACCAGATTAGATCAGGCGATTATTGATACGTGTAACTTATACAGTCAGCCGAGCACAGTTAAAAAAGGGATTTACAACTATCAGAGGAAGAAGCAGAGTTCAGGTGAGTTTCTAGCCCCATTCCTTGTTATGTTTTCGGGGCTGTGTGCATACTCGATGTGTTTGTTAATACATTTATCCTAAGTGATAAGTGTATGCCCTATGTGATATATGTGATGGATATGAATGATTGCTTGTCGGTACGCGAACGATCTTCGGATATTGCGCGTACTGTCAGGTAAAAAATAAAGTACGAATATTATATATCGAAGATGTACGAATATTATATATCGAAGATGTATACAGGTACACGAATGGTATGTGAGTTCTACGTTCGACATAGTAAGTTAGGATGGCAAATCCCTCTAACTTCTGTTGGACGTAGACTTGGCAGGTGATGGCGTAGTTAAGGACTGCGAGCCTTATACGTGATCTAGATGATAGATGTAGACGTAGATAGGGACGGTGGGACTTATACGTGTTATAGAAGATAGACGCCAACGTAGATAAGGACGGCGGACCTTATACGTAACGTAGATAAGGACTGCGGACCTTATACGTAATATAGATAGGCTTCAGCACAGCAAAGGACTGTGGACCTTACACGTGCTTTAGCATAGGGGAGGACTGCGGACCTCGTGCGTGCTATGAATTAGGTTGCAACATAGGGAAGGATCGTGGACCTTGTACGTGTTGTGGATGTATGATGGTATAGGGAAGGACCGCGGACCTTGTACGTACCATAAATGGTGAGCATAGGTCCGGACCTTTTACGTGTTCACGATCGTGAGTACAGGTATAGATGGCGGACTATGAACGTACTCTCGGTAGACTGAGGTTAGTGATTGTAGATATGTATGTATGTATGGTAGCAAGTATGTATGTAGAACAGAAGGGTAACTAGTGAAGTATGGATATGTATCTTCGGATATGTATGTATGTGTTGTATTGTATGGCGTACGATTAACTAGAACTCACTCAGCGTAGCTGACTTTTAGTATGCACGCAGGTGAGTAGGATGAGGCAGCTCGCTTGAGGAGACACGTGGCACTGAATAAGAGGCTGGCATCGGAAGACTCAAGACGTTTAAGTTAATGTTCGTTAATTTTGAAAGACAAAATGATGTTTTAAGACAAGACATGTTTTGTTATGAAATGTTTTATGAAAGTTTTTATATTCCGCGAAAGTTTTAAAGAACTCTGATTTGTACGAACTGTGTTTATGAGTAAATCCGACGCTAAAGTAGGGCTACCGGTAACGGGGCCTTACAAGTTGGTATCAGAGCATAAGTTCGAGAGATTTAAGCATCCTACATGCTTAGACTCGAACAGAGAATGGGATTTAAGTAAGAAAAGAAAGAAGATGCCAGTCCAAGAATGCCATGTGTCGCTCAAGCAAGATCAGTAAAGGTAAAGTGTATGATTAAATGATATATGTTAATGAGAAAGAAAAGATACGTGAACGGCAGGGATAGGAATAATTGATTGTTTGATTTGACTAACTGCTTAAGTAGAACCAGCACAAATAGACTCATAAAGGGAAGTGTATAGGATACGGAAAGCAACGTGATCAGCTAGTCACAGCTGGCCACTGTTATTACCTGTTAGCCTTGCTATCCTTGTACTAAATAGTTCCTTGAGTGATGATGTTTGTGTTTTCCCTTTTAGAATACTAATGGCTGGAGCTGGAGAATTTGTTGGAACTGGGGGTCGCACTGGACGTCGTGGCAGGCCTCGTTTTGTCCGGCAACCCTCGGTAGAAGAAGCTTCCCACACCGAAGATGAAGGAAGCGCAGCTGGAGGAGACCAGAACAACAACGAAAAGGTTCAACTTAGCCCTACAGTTCAAGCAGCCATTGTTCAAGCTGTAGTTGCTGCTGTGAAGAACCTGAATCCCTAAATATCTGCTGGAAGCCGTGAACGAACTGCTAAAGGGGCAGGTGGTGATGGTAGGAAGGATGGGGGAGGAGAAAGAGAGGCCTCGAGTGAGGATAAGTCTGTGAAGGTCGATGACAGGAAAAGAGGCCAAGATGGGTGCAACTATAAGTCCTTCAAAGGATGCGACCCGCCAAAGCTGACTGGGTTGGGAGATGCAATCGCTACTCTCTAATGGATAACCACTATGGACAAGATTATCCGCATTAGCGAATGCCATCCCGACCAAGCTGTGGGTTATGCTACTCAGTCATTTGAGGAAGAAGCCATGTATTGGTGGGAAAGTGTGGAGCAGAGAAAGACTATGGATGAGATCAAGGCGTTGAGATGGGACGATCTGAAAGAGTTGGTGATGAAGAAGTTTTGTGCAGATGCCGAGGTTGAAAGGACGGAGATGAAGTTCCTGAATTTAAAGGCCGATATGATGACGCATCGTGAGTATACTACTGAATTCAACCGACTATCTAGGCTGGTGCCTGATATGGTTGACACTGAGGTCCAGAGAATCAAATGTTATGTGAGGGGATTGCCACAAAAAGTCCGCATGTTAGTCAGAGCAAATAAACCTGCTACTTTTGACTCTGCTGTTGAACTTGCAGAAGTGGTTTACGCTGACCTGGCTGAGGACGATGTGGTGGTGGAGGAAAAGAAGGAGAAGAAATGGGCTACCTCTGCTAAGCGGTCTGGCGAGATGGTGACAACAACTGATGAGAGGAAGGCCAAGGTTGGGAACAAGGATCCATGTAAGACATGTGGGCGAGTGCACCGGGGAGAATGCAGGACTGGGACAGACATGTGCTATCGGTGTGGAAAGAGTGGGCATTATTCTCGAGAATGCCCTGATCGTCCAAAGTGCTTCAAATGCGGAAAAGCTGACCACATGGCTAGGGATTGCAAGGAATCAGGGGCGGGAGGTGCGAAAGGATAAAGACTTGGGGAAACTGCAGAGAGGAACACTTGATGAAGGAATAATTGCTCATGCAATGGTTTTATTAAGTTACTTTTGCTTAAGGACTTGTTTGGTGTTAAGGTTTAAAACTTATGTTTATCAGTGACGTGTAATATGTTGAGTTTGGTTATGAATGATTATTATGCTATGATGAGAGGTTGTTTTAGACTATAGTGTTAAAAGTACTAATCGAAGCCTTGGAAGGATGAGATGAGTCGTGGTACATCGAGGGTCTCATGGACGAGCTACCTTAAATAGCTAAAACACATGACCACCATTCGATGGCTGCAAAGTCGGGAGTAAGAAGGATAACCCAGAAGGCAAAGGCGATTCGATAAAGTGTGTAGATATAAGAAGTTTTCCTTTTATAGGGAATAAGTTTGGTTTCGGGGACGAAACCTCTTTAAGGGGGGAAGACTTGTAACATCCCGAAATTTCCAAAATGATATTAATTATATTACTTAATAATAGAGGGAAAGTTTACTCGGGTTATCGGGAAATAAATAAATAGAGTAGGAGTTGGTATGGGTCGGGCTAGTGTTGGGTAATGGATATGGGTTATGGACTTGGGTTATGAAAGAAGGAAGGAGAGTCCATGGGCTTAAGCCAATGATCCCTAAATATAAATACCATAAACCACCATTTAACCCTCATTCTCACATATTCCATACACCACCAAAACACACACGACCCGAACCAAGATCCGAAGGCGAAAACCCGAGCTGGTTGGTGCTGGAACGTTATGACGGACCAAAACAACATCAAGGCTTCCGTGTTCGTAGTTCGACTCGTTCAAGGTACGTTTATAGTTAGAAATCGTTCGTGTAGGTTCGGGTTGATTTGAGAAATGATAGATCTGAGTTTGTATGGTAAAAACGAATCCAACAAAGCTAATCTTACTGAAAATGGTTATGATTTGATGGGTTAATCGATTGATAAAAAGAACCCGTAACCTATATGCCTAAATCGCACCCTTTAAACATCGATGTTAGGTCGATTTGATGGTTGGGGTTTGTAGGCGCTGGTCAGACGATCCCGTGGGTACCTAAATCGAGTTATTTGGTTAAGAAACGAAGGTGATTAAGGGATTTAAGAACGAACAGTAGCTGCAGACGACAACTTCGCCTGTAAAGCTAAGTTCGTCTGATGACAACTTCGCCTAAGCTAAGTTCGCCTGATGACAACCTCGCCTAAAGCCAAGTTTGCCTGATGACAACTTCGCCTAAAGCCAAGTTCGCCTGATGACAACTTCGCTTAAAGCCAAGTTCGCCTGATGATAACTTCGCCTAAAGCCAAGTTCGCCTGATGACAACTTCGCCTAAAGCCAAGTTCGCCTAAGGTTTAACTTCGCCTAAAGCTAAGTTCGCCTAAGGTTTAACTTCGCCTAAAGTCAAGTTCGATTAGAGAATAGATTAAAACGATAAGTAAAAGTAAGCTAATACTAGGCCACCAGATTAGATCAGGGGAGTATTGATACGGTTAACTTATACAGTCAGCCGAGCACAGTTAAAAAAGGGATTTACAACTATCAGAGGAAGAAGCAGAGTTCAGGTGAGTTTCTAGCCCCATTCCTTGTTATGTTTTCGGGGCTGTGTGCATACTCGATGTGTTTGTTAATACATTTATCCTAAGTGATAAGTGTATGCCCTATGTGATATATGTGATGGATATGAATGATTGCTTGTCGGTACGCGAACGATCTTCGGATATTGCGCGTACTGTCAGGTTAAAAATAAAAGTACGAATATTATATATCGAAGATGTATGAATATTACAAATGAATACTTGTCGGGGCGTGAACGATCTTCGGATATTGCACGTAACGACAAGGGGTAGGGTTGTTAAATGAAGGATGTAGAGAACGCCTAGAGTGTTCTTATGCTATAATGTAATTATTGTATATGTGAAGTATGTGTATACAGGTACACGAATGGTATGTGAGTTCTACGTTCGACATAGTAAGTTAGGATGGCAAATCCCTCTAACTTCTGTTGGACGTAGACTTGGCAGGTGATGGCGTAGTTAAGGACTGCGAGCCTTATACGTGATGTAGATGATAGATGTAGACGTAGATAGGGACGGTGGGCCTTATACGTGTTATAGGAGATAGACGCCAACGTAGATAAGGACGGCGGACCTTATACGTAACGTAGATAAGGACTGCGGACCTTATACGTAATATAGATAGGCGTCAGCATAGCAAAGGACTGTGGACCTTACACGTGCTTTAGCATAGGGAGGACTGCGGACCTCGTGCGTGCTATGAATTAGGTTGCAACATAGGGAAGGACCGTGGACCTTGTACGTGTTGTGGATGTATGATGGTATAGGGAAGGACCGCAGACCTTGTACGTACCATAAATGGTGAACATAGGTAAGGACTGCGGACCTTTTACGTGTTCACGATCGTGAGTACAGGTATAGACGGCGGACTATGAACGTACTCTCGGTAGACTGAGGTTAGTGATTGTAGATATGTATGTATGTATGGTAGCAAGTATGTATGTAGAACAGAAGGGTAACTAGTGAAGTATGGATATGTATCTTCGGATATGTATGTATGTGTTGTATTGTATGGCGTACGATTAACTAGAACTCACTCAGCGTAGCTGACTTTTAGTATGCACGCAGGTGAGTAGGATGAGGCAGCTCGCTTGAGGAGACACGTGGCACTGAATAAGAGGCTGGCATCGGAAGACTCAAGGCGTTTAAGTTAATGTTTGTTAATTTTGAAAGACAAAATGATGTTTTAAGACAAGACGTGTTTTGTTATGAAATGTTTTATGAAAGTTTTTATATTCCGCGAAAGTTTTAATAAACTCTTATTTGTACGAACTGTGTTTATAAGTAAATCCGACGCTAAAGTAGGGCTACCGGTAACGGGGCCTTACAGCCAAATATGATATCTTTAATTATAGTTATATCATTTTGGTCAAATGATAGTTAGTTATCACAATATTTGAAATCATTCATAAAATACATAAATCTTTGTAACAATATTATTAGTGTAATTAAAATAAATTTGAGTTTAATAATTTAATTTGACTTCCATAATTACTCGATCTTTTGGAAAGCGTTAATAATTTATTAATATGACTTATAAAAATTAAGTAATTTAATTTGACTTCCACAATTAAGTAAAAGAAAATCGAATTGTAAATTAATTAATTACCTTAAATATCTTTATACAAAAAGCAACTGTCATAAATTGAATTAAAGTTAATTAATTTGCAATGATTTACGTGAACTTAAATGTTGGTTATTACATTTTTAATTTAATATGGTTACCATACCAAAAAACTAACCAAATAAAAATTAATATTTAATAAATGATTATATTAATAAAATACATTTAATATTAATCAGAAATAATATATAGATAATATAAAATTGTAAAACACCATAGGAACTTCACTTAATACAAGAAACTTTTGAAGAAACTTTTAAATAGAACTTGACCAATAATGAAAATCATGAAAATGTGAAAATAACATGGAAACTTAATTATTGTATTTATGTAATTAATCATTAAAATACATTGAATAAATGCAAATGCTTATTTGCAATAAATTATTATATTGCAAATCTTGTAATTAAAATCATGGATACTTTATAACTTTTTTTATTGGGTTTTCCGTATCTAACGTAATTGGTTATATATAGAAAATATAATGTATCTTACAATATAATAACAGAATAATGTTTAAGTCAAAGATATTGAAATATAAAAATGGTAAGGTGTAAATGTTATTATTTCTGTCAAAATAAGATGTAATAACTAATTAGAAAAGGTAATAAATTAATAATAACAAAATTACTAAATTTATAATAATTATTATAAATTATAGAGATTATCATTAATAAATAGATAAATATAAGATACAAATAAATTTTTATTTAATACATCGGCTCTGATTAAAATATATTAAATGGACTTTGACCAACAACAATATATGATTGATTATATAAAAATAAAATAAATTACATGAATTGCGAAAAATACATAAATACATGAAAAATAACAAAAATATACATCAATATTAAACAAAAAATAAGATGTCTTTTCAACAAATTAGCTATATCAAGTTGGGAACATAACCTAAAATGAAAAAATCAAATATTAATATTAATATCACATATTAATCAAATTATCAATTATGGAAGATTTGAATTATGTAAACAAATGTAAAATTGATGTTCTAATTGATAACCAGAATATTTGAATCACGTTACCGGAAAAACAAAATAGGGAAAATATCCATTGTATCTTCGATTTTGATATAGAACCTAAAGAGATTATAAGAATATCATATAATAATTAACATAAATACAAACAAAAACGGAAAACAAAAATCTTATTGAAAAACCTTACCTGAAAACCGTAATAACTTCAAAATATCAATTCAATCTTGGATTTTAATATACAACCTAAAGAGATTATTACAATATCATATAACAATTAAAATAAATATAAAACCATATCAGAAAACCTTACCGGAAAAAGATATAACCTTGCCAGAAAATCATATAACATTGTTGGCCATTAGAGTATAATATATAACCTTACTGGAAAACAACAAATCCTGATCTACATTACCGGAATATAATAGATGTTGGATGGTGGAGTTAGTAAGTCGAGAGAGAGAGAGAGAGAGAGAGAGAGAGAGAAGGGGGGGGGGGAGATTAAAATGATTAGGGTGGAAAATCTTAAGGTTTAAATATAGTGTTGCGATGATTTGGCAATAATAGGAAAAGAAATAGATGACTTGGCAATGATATGGCATTGATGTGGAGAGGCTAGTTGAATGACATGTGGACAATTGGTGTGGAGAGGCTAGTTGAATGACATGTGGACAATATTTTTTTCTTTAATAGTATTGTTAGATAGAGGGGCTACAAACTGGGGCGAACTGTGGCATGTGACGCCCAGTCAACAAAGGGTATGTTTTGTTTTTGGAGGTAATGGTGTTGTAACCCCTCCTTTGTCACGTCACCATTATTTTCTTTCTATTATTAAATTAAACAAATACAAAAACCATTAAGTTATTAAATAATTAAATAAAAGAAAAATAAATTAAAATCAAAATAAAAAACACAAAAAAATACTAATCTATTCATAATTTTCGTCTTCGTCCTCCTCCTCGTCTTCATCTTCGTCTTTGTACCCGTCCTCTTCCTCGTCTTCTTCCTCATCTTCAACTTCAATGGGACGACTATCCCAAACGTGTTGAACAAAATCCGTCATAACTTGGTTATGTATCTCACTTGATGTGAGCTCGTGAATGTTTTGTGTTCGTTGTTCTTCGGTTGGTTCGGGAACGATCCCTGGTATATAGTGTTGGCATATTGCTCTGCCTTTGTCCTCTAAAATCATATTATGCAGTATGATACATGTATTCATGGCATCAGTCGTTTTTTCCTTCGACCATACACGAAATGGGTTTTTCACATAATGCCAACGTTTTTTTAGAACCCCGAAACACCTCTCGATATCCTTTCGTGCGGACTCTTGCTTCTTTTTAAAGTATTATCTTTTTTCTTCAATCGGGTCTTGAAACGTTTTGACGATGATCGATTACTCCAGATATATCTCATCTCCCAAATAGTATCCGTGACGATATTAGAAACCGTTGGTATAAAACGGTAAGATCGGTATGCTACGACTGATGTAATACTCTGGCACGGGCGACGCGTTGAGAACGTTTATGTCGTTGTTGGACCCGATGGAGCCGAAGTAGGCCGACCAAATCCAAAGGTCGTGTGAATATCGTATATTGACCTCGCCACGAGTGTATTGACCACGCCATGTGGTTGGACATTTGGACCACTCCCAATGCAAGCAATCTATACTCACGATCATGCCAGGAAAAGAATGTTTGCTTTCGTGTACATCGTATATGCAAGTTAGGTCGTTTGAAGTTGGAATCCTCAAATAACGACCATCGTGTAATTGTATTATTCCTATACACATAAATTACTAAAAAATATTTATATTAAAGACAATAATTAATATAAACAATTTAATTTTTCACCGATGCAAAAATCCTCCAACGAGTCTCGCTTCGTTTTCTCAGCCATCTTTAAATACTCGCCATTGATGTCGATCGTGTTGCCGTATGCGAGGATGCGTAGAGCCGAAGTACACTTTTGGATGGCGGTGAATCCTAAATATCCTCTTGCGTCGGGTTTTTGTTAAAACACGTATAATCTCGTTCCAAATTCCCATGATTCAAAAAAATAAATGTCTAAACATCA
Organism: Bidens hawaiensis; assembly: GCF_021521415.1. Lineage (NCBI taxonomy): Eukaryota > Viridiplantae > Streptophyta > Magnoliopsida > Asterales > Asteraceae > Bidens > Bidens hawaiensis. The sequence continues at coordinate 311,782 of NW_027492612.1, read as the reverse complement.
GAAAATGACGTTAAAACGTAACGTCGTTAAATGTAAGTCCAACAATGAAGTAGCCCTTCATCAAATGATCGTTCGCATCAAGATGATCCCAAAGGATATACGATCGCCAACATTGCGACGAAGAACTAGTAGAGCCAAACGCTATCTTATTGGTGACGGCCCATATTGCGCTCATGACCTCTTCCCCCTCCTCCAATGCTCGTTGCTGCATCTGACGAATTTTCTGAGTCTCCTCAATTACTTGATCCTAAATGTCGGAAGAGTTCGGGGAATTCAGGGGATCCATTTTGAGAAAGTATGAAATGAAATGGTGAAAATGGTTGAATTGGTTTGGTATTTATATTTGGGTTTGTATATGAAATGGTGAAAATGGTTGAATTGGTTTGGTATTTATATTAAGTTTTTGAGATTTTTTTTAATTGTTTTGACTGTTCCAACGATCATTTTGTGAATTAATATTATTTAAATTGTTTTGAACTGGCGACTAATATTTCTACCCTATTGTTGCCTGGGTGGGGGGTTCTGTAAGGCCCCATTACCGGTGCCCTACACTTGACGTTGGATTTACTCATAAACATAGTTCTACAAATCAGAGTTAATTAAAACTTTACGCAGAATATAAAACTTTCATTAATCATTCATAATATTTCATAAACTTGTCTTAATCAAGCATTCTTTTCTTTCAATTTAAACATCAATTCATAAAAACAACTCGAGTCTTCAGATGCCAGCCTCTTATTCTTCTGCCATGTGCCCCAGCTCAAGCCAGCTGTTTCATTCTTCTCACCTGCGTGCATACTAAAAGTCAGCTACGCTGAGTGAGTTCTAGTTAATCATACGAAATAAAACACATTCATTGCTACAAGTTTTCGTACATACTTCATACTTTCATACTTTCGTTTCTAATATGCTTACTTACCTTCATACCTTCTTTCTTTCATATTCATACCTTACGTTTAAAGAGCATTGCGCCCTATAACCTTCACATACATTATTAGGGTATGCAACCCTTTAACCTTCACATATATTATTATGGTATGCAACCGTTTAACCTTCGCATATATTATTAGGGTATGCAACCCTTTAACCTTCGCATGTATTAACCCTCTAACCTTCGCATATATTATTAGGGTATGCAACCCTTTAACCTTCGTCTATATTATTAGGGTATGCAACCCTTTAACCTTCGCATATATTATTAGGGTATGCAACCCTTTAACCATACATTACTTTTCATTATCATTATCATTATCATTATCACATGCATACACATCTTTCATAATATCATACATACCATATTCATACATACTTCCTTTTCACATACTCATATCATACATACTACACTATACCTTCCTTAACAATACGTGCAGTATCCGAAGATCGTTCACGTACTATCAATCATGCATTCATAACATAAACATAACTATCACATTCATCATTAAGACATACACTTACCATTTAAGGTAAGTGTATTAACATTCACATTGAGTATGCACACAGCCCCGAAACATAACAAGGAAGCGGGGCTAGAAACTCACTTGGATCATGTTTCGTTCTCCGTTCACTATTATTCCTTTCTTTAACTGAGCTCTGCTAACTGTATATTAATCACACATATTAAAACTCTTCCTAATCACATAATTCAAGTTCAGCCAAAAAGGCTAAGTTTGGTCTATTATAATGGTCTTGTTTTAGAATACATATACTTAGAATATACTTTTACTTTCAACCCTAATGTATCCGAATATAGGGTTTTCAAATATTTTAATATTTCTTTCTTTCTTTTGGTATTTGAATGCATATGTACATTCATATGGTAGTGTATCCGAAACACAACATGTAATACATCCCAGACATGTATTCAAGTCCTATAAGCATTCGATTAGACATATTGCTTGCGGGTCACCCATGTAATCGATCATGGATGAGAGTGACCATGTAATCGTTTATATATATGTGTATTCGAATGTATATAAGTGTGCATGTATCCGAACATTCCAATGTAATCGAAGATCATCATTGTATGTGGGTACAACATTTGTATTGGAGTTCGTTATATGTAATCGGGTTACATTATATGCGAATGTATCTCATGTATGCGACTGGTCCATTGTATGCAAGTTTACCCGTGGTATTCGAATGCATCACATGTATGTGAACTTAATATTGTAATCGAACATCGTGCATGTATTCAAAATGTATGTATGTATTCGAGTTCGTCCATGTATCCGTTTATATTGTATGTATTCGAACTCCATAATGTAATCGAGTCTCACGATGTATTCGAATCATGCTTATGTAATTGAATTAAGCATTGTATGCGAATTCCTATATGTATTCGATTAAGGTCCTTGTAATCGAATGTCTCCATGTATGCGAATCTACATAGTGTAATCAAATAGGACCCTTGTATGCGAGTTAACATTGTAATCAAACATACTATTGTATTTGAGCTTAGCCTTGTAATCAACCTTGTCATTGTAATCGAATACAATGATGTATTCGAACGACCTGTAGCTCATTGGATTCGAATGGTCTGTGGGAGACGATTTTGGTCCTTTATTATCGTTTTACATGTATGTCTTAACCATTAAACCCTTATTATGATATTATATTACCCCGTAAACGTTCCCACGACCATTTCCGGCTAAGACTTGACCCGTGTAGCCATAAAGTTTGGACCTTTAGGGCTTAAAACGTTCAAAACTAGAAATAGGGTTCCTTAAACGAGCCGTACATGCCCATAGGTTCGTTATGTCCCCTTCTAACATCAAGTTAGTAACCTTATGGTTCATTTAGACCCGATCTACTCTAGGTTTAAGTTTCATGGCAAACCATTCATAAAAACATAACCTTTAAAGATAAAGAACGTACCTTTACTCGTTTTTAGGTTACGGTAGAGCTTGGTTATAAACTTTAATCTTGTATCTTGCTTAAAAATCCAAGATCTATCAACCTTTATCATGGTTTTTGGTCTCGGATTACTCCCTTGCTTGCGGCCGTGAGTATGGTTGTGTATGTGTGTGTTTGAGTGTGTAGAGAATAAGGAAGGTAAGAATGAGGGATTTAGGGTTTTAGGGAGGTTTAAGGGAGTATTTATACCCTCTTAAGCCCATCGACCTAAGGCCCATCCCATCCCTTATTCCATCTTTCTCCACCTAAGTCCATACTCTTCTTTATATTTAATTCCAATTAAATATTAACACACAATAAACAAACGTAATTCTTTTATTCATTATTATAAATTTTAGGATGTTGCAGGTTCCAGCCTGATTTCGCCCCCATATCGCCCAAACAATTCACACACTACACTAAGCCTAAGCATACTTATAAGTTTTCAAGAGAATGGTAATAATACAGAACTTTAATCTTTTAGTGTTATAAATAAACCATAATGTGGGCACTCCATACATACATAACCTCCATCCTTCAATAGGATTGTATTAATGTTATATCCCTATATATAATGGGTCTTGTTATTGTATTAGATTGACATATGAATGAATTAGAACTTCCATTTTTCTCTCTTCTCTAACATTACATTCATATTTGATGTAGTTAATAGGTCGTTGTTTTACAACATGTTATCAGCACGAATTGTAACATCCTACTTTTTGTTATAATAATAAATGAATTTCGTCTATTTTTATAGTGGGTCGTTATCGGTTTAGATAAATAGAATAGGAGTTGGGCTTGTGTTGGTTAAATGAAGATGAGTCATGGACTTTCGTCATAAGGTTCAATTGTTAACCAGACCAAGCGAATGAGTATGATTCGTTATAAAGTAACGAATGGGTTCATTCGTTATGAACCCCATTCGTTAAAGGACTGGGACGAACTAGAAGTTTAATAAAATGGCTGAATGGTCCCTGGACTTATAAGGGAATGGATTAATTACAAAGAAGTCCTCGAACTTTTAAGTTAGCAAATTTAATAATGATTCAAAATCCTAATGGAAAATGTGACAAGACAATTAATAGAAATATGCCAGGGGCTTTGCCTCTTGGATCCTGCTAGGGGCTGCCACCCCTAGACCCCGCTGCCAGGGGCGCTGCCCCCGGACCCCCGTTCGTTGAGGGTTATAACTAGACTAGAAACGCGATGTGAGTAGTGATAGTTAATTGATATGCGTAACTGTTATACAGTTAGTCGAGCACAACTAAGGAAAGGAATAACAGTTAACGGTGAACGTAATTGAGTTCAAGTTAGTTTCTAGCCCCACTTCCTTGTTATGTTTTGGGGCTGTGTGCATACTCGATGTGATAGTTAATACACTTACCTTAGGTGATAAGTGTATGCTTTGTATGTTTTATGTATGATGATTGCTTGACGGTGTGTGAACGATCTTTGGATATTACACGTGCCGTCAAGTGGTGGTTAAAGGTATGATTGATATTTGTGATGTATGAATGATGTATGTTTGAATATATATGATGTATGAACAATGTATGTATGATATGTTGATGGTACGTGAACGCTCTTCAGAGATTGCACATATAGTCAACGAAAGTATGTAAAGGACAGGTATGTTATAGTAGTACGAATGTAGGGAACCGAACCTAATAATATCAGCGAATGAAGGGAACCTACCATAATAGTATCGGAGAATGTAGGGAACCGACCCTAATAATATCGGCGAACATAGGGAACCGAACCTAATAACATCGGTGAAGGTTATAGGGCGAAATGCTCTTTAAACATATATGTATGAATGAAAGTATGAATGTAAGTATGAAAGTATGTGTGTATGTAAGTAAATATGGAGGGATGTACCTTCGGGTGCATATGTAAGTATGTGAATGTATCGTATGTCGTCTAATTAACTACAACTCACTCAGCGTAGCTGACTTTTAGTATGCACGCAGGTTAACATATTGAGACAGCTGGTTTGAGCAGGACACATGGCAAGATTGAAGAGGCTGGCATCTGGAGATTTGTCGTGATTTTTGAAATACTATGTTTTATGTTATGATTTGGAAAGACAAGTTATGGATGTTTGTAATGAATGGTTGACTTTATATTATTTCGCGAAAGTTTTTATTAACTCTGATATTTAGAACTGCGTTTATGAGTAAATCCAACGTCCAAAGTAGGGCACCGGTAACGGGGCCTTACACGAATTGCATTGGGAGTTGGACCACACATCATAAGATACGTCGGTATTGTCTAATTAACATATCATTGTTCTTTATATTCTCAAACATGAACCATATTGTAAGTTATACAATTTTAGGTTATATCAAATTTATTTATAAATAAATAATTTTTGCAATACAATTATGATTAGTGTTGTTCTTCGATAGTATTAAGTTTTACTTTAATTCATCATAACCTATATTACATATGAGTATATCTTTGTATATTTATAAGAATGCAAGATAAATAATTGAATAAATATTAAGATACAGTTATATATATGATGCGGCGAATAGACTAGTTTATGAAATCATCGACTTCGTTAAAATTTTGGTTATACTATAAGGGGAATGGTTATATATGGGTATTACCTATGCATCAGTCAATCTTGAACTGCCACATCATTTCTAACATTAATTACCCACAAATCACAATAATACATGTAGCACATATCAACAACTACCCCTAGAACTTTATTAATTCATTTTAATTCTTCAATGATCAACAATGATTCAAATTTATTAAATAATTAAATAAAAGAAAAATAAATTAAAATCAAAATAAAAAACACAAAAAAATACTAATCTATTCATTATCTTCGTCTTCGTCCTCCTTCTCGTCTTCATCTTCGTCTTCGATATCCTCCTCGTCTTTGTCCCCGTCATGTTCCTCGTCTTCGTCCTCATCTTCGACTTCAACGAGACGATTATCCCAAACGTGTTGAACCAAATCCGTCTTAACTTGGTTATGTATCTCACTTGATATGAGTTCTTGAATGTTTTGTGTTCGTTGTTCTTCTGTTGGTTCAGAGAATTGTTCTGGAACGATCCCTGGTATATAGTGTTGGCATATGCTCTGCCCTTGTCATCTAAAATCATATTACGCAATATGATACATGTATACATGGAATTGCTCATTTTTTTCCTTCGACCATGCACGAAATGGGTTTTCACATAATGCCAACGTTTTTTTAGAACCCCGAAAAACCTCTCGATATCCTTTTGTGCGGACTCTTGCTTCTTCTTAAAGTATTATCTTTTTTCTTCGATTGGGTCTTGAAATAATATCCGTGATGATATTAGATATCATCTTGAAACGGTTTGACGTTGATCAAGTACACCAGATATTTCTCATCACCCAAATAGTATCTGTGACCGTTGGTATAAAACGGTAAGACCGGTATGCTACGGCAGATGTAATGCTCTGGCACGGGCGACGCGTTGAGTACATTTATGTCGTTGTTGGATCCGAAGGAGCCGAATTAGGCTAACCAAATCCAAAGGTCGTGTGAACAAATGGCTTGAAGACTTACCGTTGGTTTTCCATGGTCACCACGAGTGTATTGACCTCGCCATGTGGTTGGACATTTGGCCCACTCCCATTGCATGCAATCTATACTCACGATCATGCCGGGAAAAGAATGTTTGCTTTCGTGTAAATTGTATGTGCGAGTTAGGTCGTTTGAAGTTGGAATCCTCAAATAACGGCCAGCGTATATTTGTATTATTCACATAAATTATTAAAAAATATTTATATTAAAAAAATAATTAATATAAATAATTTAACTTTTCACCGATGCAAAAATTCTCCAACGAGCCTCGCTTCGTTTTCTCAGCCATCTTTAAATACTCGTCATTGATGCCAGTCGTGTTGCCGTATGCGAGGATGCGTAGAGCCGAAGTACACTTTTGGATGGCGGTGAATCCTAAATATCCTCTTGCGTCGGGTTTTTGTTAAAAATACGTATACTCTCGCTCCAAATCTCCCACGATTCGCAAAAATAAATGCCTAAACATCTGAAAACGATGTTGAAACGTAACGTCGTTAAATGTAGGTCTATTGTTGAAGTAGTCCTTCATCAAACGATCGTTCGCATCAAGACGACCCCGAAGGATATACGATCGCCAACATTACGACGAAGAACTAGTAGAGCTAGACGCTATCTTATTGGTGACGACCTATATTGCGCTCATGACCTCTTCCCCCTCCTCCAATGCTCGTTGCTGCATCTGACGAATTTTCTGAGTCTCCTCAATTGCTTGATCCCAAATGTCGGAAGAGTTCGGGGAATTCGGGGGATCCATTTTGAGAAAGTGTGAAATGAAATGGTGAATACGGTTGAATTGGTTTGGTATTTATATTTGGGTTTGTATATGAAATGGTGAAAATGGTTGAATTGGTTTGGTATTTATATTAACTTTTTGAATTTTTTTAATTGTTTTGACCGTTCCAACGGCTTTGAAATAATATTATTTAAATTGTTTTGAATTGGCGACTAATATTTCTCTCCCCCCTTTTCTAGCCCCTATTGTCTCCGGGGGGTGGGGGGGGGGGTGTTCCAGCCTGATTTCACCTCATATTGCCCAAACAATTCACCCACTACACTAAGCCTAAGCATATTTAGAAGTTTTCAAGAGAATGATAATAATACGCAACTTTAATCTTTTAATGTTATGAATAAGCCATAATGTGGTCACTCCCCACATACATAACCTCCATCCTTCATTAGGATTGTATTAATGTTATATCCCTTTAAATAGTGGGTCTTGTTATTGTATTAGATTGACATATGAATGAATTAGAACTTCCCATTTTCTCTACTTCTCATTTTCTCTCTTCTCTAACATTACATTCATATTTGATGTAGTTAATAGGTCGTTATTTTACATGTTATCAACACAAATTGCATTGGGAGTTGGACCACACATCATAAGATAAGTCGGTATTGTCTAATTAACATATCATTGTTTTTTATATTCTCAAACATGAACCATATTGTAAGTTATACAATTTTAGGTTATATCAAAATTATTTATAAATAAATAATTTTTCCAATACAATTATGATTAGTTTTGTTCTTCGATAGTATTAAGTTTTACTTTAATTCATCATAACCTATATTACATATGAGTATATCTTTGTACTAGTTTGAGACCCGTGTACTATATGGATAGTTATTGAAAATACAATATTTAATAAATAATCAGTATACAAGAAACAATAAACTCGTTAAACACTATTAATACAGTCGTTGTATAATAGTCTTTAAAACAATTTTAAAGTAAAAGATAATTATAAATACCAAATGTTTGAAAAAAATAGCAAATAAATATTAAATTAACAAATTTTGAAGCATAAATTTTAAGAATGATAACTATTATAAATTTGTTAAAAAAGATGAGGTTTAATATAAGAGTGACAAGTGACAAAACTTGTAGCATTTTATTAGAGAGTATAGATGTTTATAAGAAATGCAAAATAAATAAATGAATAAAAATTTAGATACAGTTTTATATATGATGCGGTGAATAGACTAGTTTATAAAATCGACTTTGTTAAAATTTTAGTTATACTATAAGGGGGAATGGGCATATATGGGTATTACCCATGCATCGGTCAATCTTGAACTGCCACATCATTTCTAACATTAATTACCCATAAATCACAATAATATAGGTAGCACATATCAACAACTACCCCTAAAACTTTATTAATTCATTTTAATTCTTCAATGATCAACAATGATTCAATTTTGTGTGGCAAACCTTTATCATTGACTGAAGCCATGCACCTTACCCACATAGGATGGGGTGGTGTTTCATATGGTTTAGAAGCCATATACCCTACCCATATGGATGCCCGTTCTCTCTAAAAAAATGATCATTTTTTTTAATTTATTAAACTCGTCATATAATATGAACGTATATAAATATAAGTTATGGTCTAAACTCATTGCTAATTAGTATAAAGTAAATCTTTGGCGCCACAAAGTAAAATTTGTACGTTTTTGTATTTCAGTATATAGTTTTAAGCATTATCAATAGCTTTAATGTTGGCCTGATGGCTATTCTAATTAGAGGTGCACAAAAAACCCGAATCCAGAACCGGACCAAAAAAAAAGAAAACCCAGAACCGGTTTTTCTAAAACCCGGGTTTTTAATTCCCGAACCCGAACCCGACCCTACCCGTAGGGTAGGGATAGGGTATGACTTTCAATGTTGAAACCCGAACCCGAACCCATACCTGATCTAAACCCGATAATACCCGAAACCCGGTTCTAAGTATACCCGAAACCCGGTTTAAACTTTACTCGAAACCCGGTTCTAGTTATACCCGAAACCCGGGTTTTTGCATACCCGAACTGGATTTTTTGCATGCGAGGATATTAGTGTTTATGCACATGTTTTTGTGTGGTTGTACACAGATCTATAGTTGTTCTCCAACGGATCCTTTTGGAGCACGTATATGATATAAATATTTGTTTAGAGCAACACCTTTTGATATAACAAACAACAACTGAAAACACATAAAATATAAGTTTTTTGTATCATTGTTTTGTTGTTTATGTATGTTCGAATGAACTTTGAAGTTTATATGCAAAAAGATAGAGTTAGGATAAAAAAATGAAGCAGACCCGTTAATAGAAGAAAACTGTAGAAAATGGGTTTTTTTTAATACTCGGAAAATAGGGTATTCAAAACCCATAAAACAGGTTTTTTTCAATACCCGAAAATAGGGTCTTCAAATACCCGGGTATTGAAGACCCGGTTCAATACCCTACCCGAACCCGGTACACAGGGTATGGTTTTTCAAGCCAATACCCTACCCGAACCCGACCCGATTATTGTTAATACCCGATTTTTCAATACCCGATCATACCTGAACCCGGTTCCATACCCGAACCCGGTTTTTCATAATACCCAATTTGTGCACCTCTAATTCTAATATCTGTGAATGTGAATTCCTTGATTGGTATTTCATTTCATCTGGGTTCGAGTCTCTAAGACTGCATAAGGTAGTTTTTGTTTTTAATGTTCATTTTTTAGTTGGGCTCATGGCTGTGCGGAGTTTTCGTGTTTTTTTAGTTCCAGTATCGTAACGAAAACCTACCGAATCCTAATTTTGAATTTTTAGTTTCGGTACAATAACGAACGTGACGGAAACCTTCGTAGGCTCAACGCCCGGGATTGACAATATTCGGGTTTTACCAACGCTGAAGTTTTACCAACCGACGTCACCCCATTTGTCCACCTCATATTAATTTATTTTTTGTTTTAGTCCCGGTAGTGCACATAATCGATGCCGACCTAATTCACCTCGACTTACCGCCTTAACGCTTGGAACCGACAACACTTGGATTTTACCACCACCCGGTTTTACCGACCTGCCCGGCGCAACGCCCCAGGTAATCCTCTAGTTTATGGATATTATGTACCTAGTTGTATGCATCATAGGCATAATTATAATATTGTTTGTTTTTTTGAGTTTCAGGTTTTTCGGGTTTCAAAGTTTTAAATCTTGACGCTAAACCCACCCAAATCTTCCACGGGTTTTTCAGTTTGGGTTAATCGGGTTTCGAGTATCATAGAAAACAAAACAAAAAACAAAAAAAATTTAAAAAATTACAATGCTAAAATTAAAACAACATATTCTTCTTTGCTCGTAATGCAAATAATCAAATAATAAACCAATATAATTTGATTAAACAATTCAAAAGAAGTATAAAACTAGCTCGAACCATAATCGTCTTTAGTCGGGTTTGACTTGGTTGTTCAATTACGGTTGCTATTAGTGATAAACGGAAAAAATTAATTAACAATAAACAATCGATCCATAATAGTTGGAATGGCAAAAGTCGATTAGGATCATATTATGATAACTTTAGTGACTAAGACTTAGCTTATTATATAAAAAAATATATTTAATTTCAAAACTAAATGCTAATTTATTCGGGTTTTTCGGGTTGACCTCTATAAATTAAACCCGAGAACCAACCCGAATTACTTCGGTTTGGGTTAGTTTTTTCTCAAGTTCGAGTTTTTCGAGTCAGGTCAGTTCGGTTACGAGTTTTCTCGGGTCGGGTTTCGGGTAAAAGTGACGTCACTAATAATATTGATACCGGTATGGTAACAACCATATTTTCAAATATTAGATTGCTTCTTGAGTTGTTATTCTTAAAATTTTCTATCGAATGAAACTTGGATCTTCGCATATATTAGATTTGCAAATTTTTCTACGCAATTGGTATGCCACCCAATCTTTATTGATCACATTATTTAAAAGTTATTGAATTAATTATGCATGTTAGTTTTACTAATTTTTCCTCAAGAAATTACGTTTTTAGTTAAAAATCTAAATTACATTTATAATTGACTATAAATAATTTATTATGTGATTTGAGTTATGATTGTGGAAATGATGGGAAACTCATTGGTGTTGTTACATGAAAAATTTTAATTGATCAGTTAATTAGTTATTTACAGTTTTAATGCATTATAGCATATTTTGTCTTAATCTTACATACATATGAACGAAACCTTCCTGAATTCTTTCAAGTCATCATATTACTTTATTTGTAAACTAGTTTTAGAGCCCGTGTAGCACACGGGATGATCAAAATAATTAAGTTACAAATAAATTAATACATAATGTATATGGAAAAATATATTACATCTATGTATCATTATACATAAAATGATTTTATTTATATCACAAAATGATTTTTCAAAAAAAAAAAATTTTACTTAATAAAAAAAATACTGCAGCTGCAATAACATCTTTAAGAACACTCAATCTATTGAAAATTTATTCTTAGTGTCATATATGTATAATTGAAAAAAATTTGGTATCAAAACAATTTCAGAAATACTTCTCATATAATAATATTTTTGAGCTACACTGTGAAAAAGATTTTGATAAGTTTGAGGGGTTTATCGACTTTGCCAATTGACAAAAAAAAAAAACAGATTAACCAATTCAAATTTGTGAATGTTTTGCTTCACTTGAGCATAATTTTGTACAACATGTTTCACATACAACATTCTGATCACTATTCAAGGAAAAGTCAACGCTAACACAAATGTTTCTAATTTGATAAAAAGTTAGAAGCATTGATAGGTCTAGAGGTGGCATGTCGGAAGTGTTTGTCAATTTTTATTAAATTTTAGTCATGGGAAATATACTCAGTGTGCAAAATCCTGAATCTTTTTACTATTTCCAAAAATGTCATTAAAACTAAATTCGAAATTCAATCACAATTAAAATTCTAACTTTCATTTGTTTTACAATTTCAAGTTAAAACTTTGAACCCATAACAAGTTTGACGATAAATCTATTTACACTCTCAAATTTTTAAAAATATTAGATTACCCCCATTTTACCCGTAACAAATTTGAGCCAAATGTAGTTAATTTGTACCAAAATAATCTATTTACCAACTTTTAACCCGTAACATCAAATTTAAGTTTCACAAAAAAACCTTAAGCAATCCTCGATAAAAAAACCTAATAAACTAAATATGATAAACTGTATTATATTTTAAAATCATTCGTATATACTATCCTTACAATTTAACACATATTTTATAATATTTGAAAGTGTTTGTTATATATTATCTTTACAATTTAACATATATGTATAGTTTACTAAATTAACCGAAAAATAAATAGATAGATTTAAACCATATATTAATTTATAAATTTATATGACAATATACAATAAAACCAATAAATACATGGATTTATTTTTAAAACATGGATAAACTTTTAAGCATATATTTATAATTTAATAATTAAAAAAATTACTTCGTAAATTGAAAGCATATTAGAATTTTTTTCTATTTTTTTATTTACAATATTTAACAATAAACACAGTATAATATATTAATAATAACATTTAAATTATATTTTTTAATATTTAATAAACACAATTTGTTGTTGATTTTTGGATTTCATCAAATATGTTGTAAAATATATTCTATCAATGTATAGAAGTATAACATGTAAATGTTTTTTTTTTTATAAAAGTGTATAGATATAATAAAATAGAGTTTAAAGAAAAATAAATAATTTAATCATGTTATAGATATAATATAAATGAAGTGTAAAAGAAAAGTGAATAATTATTTATATATGACGTATATTAGTTTTGGAGGGAAAAAAATTGTAAGGATTAACAATAAACTGACATGCGTCACAATTATTTTACTTTATTAGAATAGGTAGATGGAGGCTTCTCATGCATTTGACCCGAAATTACGGGTATGAGTCTCACCAAACCCAGATTGCCCTTAAACGGGTTATAACATCCCATTAATTTAAAAATTAATCTCACCAAATATTTGACATAAAAATCCATAAAATAGAGATATACTAAAAATTAATATCCAACTAAAAATAGATATTAATTATAATTAAGAAATAATTTTATAGTATAAAAAATAAACGGGGGTCATGAGTCTCACCAAACTCATAGCTTTTAAACCGGATTATAACATCTCATGTATTTGTGAAACCCTTTAATTAAAAACACTCTAAGTATATTATTAACTTCCTTATAATAAATAAATTTAAAAATCCAAAAAAAATAATCTTAGACACGTGTCAGTTTGTTAATATTATGTTTCATATTAATCTACCTATTCTAATAAAGTAAAATAATCTTAGTCACGTGTTAGTTTGTGGTTAATCCTCATAATTCTTTTCCCTCCAAAACTAATATATGACATAGATAATTAATTATTCACTTTTCCTTTTACACTCCATTTATATTATATCTATTATATGATTAGACTATTCACTTTTTTCATTAAACCTTATTTATATTATCTCTATACACTTTTATAAAATTAAATATTTACATGTTATACTAATATACATTGTTAGAATATATTTCACAACACACTTAGTGAAATCCAAAAATCAACAACAAACTTTGTTTGTTAAATATTGAAAAGAATACAATTTCAAATGTTATCATTAACTTATTATACTATGTATATTGTTGAATATTATAAATAAAAAAAAACTCTAATATGCTTTCAGTTTACAAATAATTTTTTAATCATTAAATTTATAAATATATGCTTAAAAGTTGATCCATTTTTTTAAATAAATTTGTTTATCTATTGGTTTGTTTGTACATTGTCATATAAATTTATAAATTATAAATATATGATTTAAATATATCTATTTATTTTTTCGGTTAATTTAGTAAACTATACATATATGTGTTAAATATAATGAAGTTTATCATAGTTAGTTTTTTATGTTTTTTTTTATCAAGGACTGCTTCAGGTTTTTTGTGGAACTTTAATTCGATTGATACGGGTTAAAAGTTGGTGAATAGATTGTTTGGTACAAATTAACTACATTTGGCTCAAATTTGTTACGGGTAAACTCTAAATATTTTTAAAAATTTGATAATGCAAATAGATTTATTGCCAAACTTGTTACGAGTTCAAAGTTTTGACTTGAAAATGTAAAACAAATGAAAGTTTAAATTTTAAATGTGATTGAGTTTCGAATTTATTTTTAAGAACATTTTTGAAATAGTCAAAAGATTCGGATTTTACACATTGAATATTTTTTCAATGACTATTAAAATTTAAGAAAAATGACAAACACTTCTGACATGCCACCTCCAGGCCTATCAATGCTTCTAACTTTTAACAAATTAGAAACATTTCTGTCACTTTTCCTTGAAAAGTGTTTAGAATGTTGTATGTGAAACATGTCAAACAAAATTATGCTCAAGTGAAGTAAAACATTCACAAAATTGAATGTGTTAACATGTTATTTTTTTTGTCAATTGGCAAGGTCAAGAAGCCCCTCAAACTTATGAAAATCTTTTCATGGTGTTGCTCTAAACTATTATTATATGATAAGTATTCTCCGAAATTAGTTCATAACCAAATTTCTTTCAATTATACATATATGATGGTGAGAATAAATTTTCAATAGATGGAGTGTTCTAGGGTATGTTTTTGTACGTGCATTATTATTTTTTTGTTAAGTTCATTTTTTTTGGAAAAAAATCATTTTACGATATAAATAAAATCAATTTATGTATAATGATATAAGCATAAATGTAATACATTTTTCTATATATATTATGCATTGTTTTATTTGTAACTTAATTATTTGGATAATCCCGTGTGTTTCTCGAGCTCTAAAGCTAGTATATTTTATATATAATCATTGATGTAAATTGTGGTCAACAGAAAATATATTGCATAGCTATTTAGTTACTAATTGAGACGATTTCTTTTCTTTGCCTATAACTATAAATGTTTTGTTCACCTTCACTTATATATTCTTGTAATTGATGTGTATGCTATAACTTGTTTTATATGACATGTTATGACGTCATATATTTAACAATCTAACTACTTATGATATATCTTGTTTTCAATTGAATATTACATACTAAAATTATAAGTCCTTAGAGAAGTTTTCCTATCCAAAGAAAAATTTGTCACATGGGAAAAATAGTTTTGTGAAATTTGGTCTTATGTAAAAGAAATTTTGTTGTTTTATTACATGTAGAATGTGAACATAAATGGGGAAATCAGTTAAACGAATTTTTTATGTGCTTCATTGCGTCATAAAATGACGGGTAATAGTTTGTATCTATCCTTTCATTACAGGTAATGTCTTTGAAATGGAAATTACAAATGGATTTAGTGAAAACCATGAAAAATGAAGGAAGTTGGCGAGTACCGTATATATGTAAGTCAAAACTTTAATTTGCATCCAAACATGTCATTATTAGTGGTTGATGTTTCTATACATTGTGATATGACACCTAGTAATAACAAAGTGTATTGTATCATTTTTTCAATACCTTGTTTTGTGTAGTGAAGGGGCTATAAACTGAAACAAATTGTGACATGTGGCGACACCCAGTCAACGAAGGGTGGATTTTTGTTTTTGGGGTGTAAGACCATCTTCTATGGTGAGGGGCTTCGAAGCCCCTCCACAATACCACAACAGCGCCACATGGGCACTGAGGGCTTCAAAGCCCCACCAAAAGATGCCCCTCTATGATGAGGGGGCTTCGAAGCCCCTTTATTTTATTAATTTTTTTTATAAAACCAAATAACCAACAAATTAATTAAACTTAAAATACAATGATAATAAAAATCAAACTAAATTAAACTAAAAAACATAAAAATAATAGCGTACAAATAAAAAAAATAGAACTAATATTCGTCGACTTCGTTTGTGTATTTTGCCAATATCCTTGTTTTTTTTTTCTCTCCAAAAACACCCTTGTGGCCCCATCTAGATGCGAGAGATCCTTTGCGAGGAGCTTGAAATCCTTCTCTCGTTGCCGCTCCGATTTAGCCTTCTTTCTTTCCTCATGCATGGCTTTGTATTCCGCAAGCATCTCTTTTCTTTCTTCATGAATTATCTTGAGTTCATTTTTTGAGTGTTTTTTCTCATTGCAAAACTCTTTAAATGCAAGCTCCAAGTTGTCAAACTGCGCGCTCACATCGGAACTCATCGAGGATGTCGTCCTAGAAGAAGATCCCCCACCTCTAGCCGTTGCCTTGGCCTTTTCTCTTCCTACTGGACGTGGCAACTCATCCGGTTCGTCAAAAAGAAAATAGGGATCAATCTCGTTTAAGTTAAATTGAGAACGAGTAGCCGACCCGGCTTGAGACGGTGATTGATTGGCCGAAGCAAACGTTGTTTTTGACCGTTTGGACGGCTGTGGTGAAGATGTCGGGGCCGGATGCCACTTTGGCAAGCTCGTGCATTTCCTCCAAATTTCCAACATACCGAACTCGTGACCTTGAAGGCCCCTGTATTGTTTCAAGAAAGTCTCAATGAGGTCGACATCGTTCGTGCCGCTTCCTTTATTGTTTGTAACGCGAGTGTGAATTTTGGAGAAGTTCATTTATAAAACCATTGCCTCCCATTTGTTGGAGACAGAATCATCCCCGCGGTAGCGACCTCAACCAATTATCTTAAAGAACTTACTACGTATTTCTTCCGAAAATAATATGTTTTGTTTATCGGCACCTACGATACATATAAAAAGCTTAGTATTAGTAAACAAAAAATAAAAAATAAAAAAATAAAACATGAAATATATATATATATATATATATATATATATATATATATATATATATAATTTGATGATTTACCTTCAATTGAGTCTTCGGATGAGTCAATCCATGCTTGCGCCAACGCCGCTTCCTTATCATCTTCCCAATTTTTTCTTTCAACCCGTTCGGTTGTTGTTTGACCGACATCAACCGTCTTTTAATGACTTTGTTTACGAAGAACTGGCGGTTAGTTTACTTGGGTTTCGGGTATTTGGGATTGTGGTGTTTGTGTTTGGGTGTTTGGGTTTGGGTTGGCGGAGGCATAAACGACATTGGCATTCGATACAACATATTGTTGGGAAACGATTGCATGGTTGGAGGCATTACGGGTAGATGTTGGTTGGCATAGTGATGTATGGTGTGCGGTGTGGTAAAATATAAAGGGATTGAATTTTAGGTTTCGCACAAGATCATGTTTTAAATTTATAAGGTGATTTATACTAAGACTAAACACACACAAAATAGGCAAGTGTACCTATCGTATATGTAGAATAGTATTGGTAAGAACCAAGTATCCATCCGTGAACAAAATGTTTCTAATAATAAATCTCCGTTTTACTTTAATCGGAGAGTATAATCATTTTTGGGGTTGATTTTCAAACTTTAATATAGATACTTATATATAATATATAGGTGACAAAAGAGATATTCTAAATGAGTAAATCAATTATATGAAGGTTACCATCTAAGATCAAGAATCCACTCCATTCTTCTTTGATGATTATTAAGTAAACAAGTGATCAACTTGCCCTAATAATATATGATAGAATAGCCCCTAATTTCTAAGTGAACATATTCTATGAAATAAAAGAAAGTAGCATGCATATTTTCAAGTCCATCCTTGCTTAATATCACACTACCACGAGAATGTCAATTTATGTGGGCAAGTAGTTTAGTAAAGTAGAAAGATTAGGATTGACTTCGATTTCTCAAATACCTATTCTAACAACTTTGGGTGGTTATAGTTTAGTCACACAACCTCCCATTGGTTGATTTAATTAGGTTATAATTACACAATCCTTTAATGTATGATTTCTTTAACTAGCATGATAACCTAAGCAATCGTGTTAACAATGTTATTTCAGAATTAGCAACACTAGAGAAATAGATCGTAGCCAGTGGCGGATCCCAAAAATTTAGCCAGTGGGTGCAAAAAAAATTTCAACGTAGAACTCGTCAATTCAAATTAAAACAAGTCAAACCAAAATGGGTCGGGTTAAACCGAAACGGGTCGAATAAAAAAATACATTAAACAAACCACGTATAGAAATGTAAACAAAATTTCATTAAAGATAAACAAAATACATATTAATTGACCTCTATGTGATTTCATTTTATGAAAAACGATCAATTACAACTTCATTCGTAATCCTTAAAAGTGCTTCTTTTTCAACACTACAAATTACACTATACTCTAACCAATTACCGTATTTATCATACCAACCCGTGCTGAAATGCCGTTCTGTAGACCCTATCTTTCAATATGGAAAGACATGACCATGTCCACCTGGTTGGCAAGGTCCATTAAGCCAATACTTTCTCCGTATCTCGTCTCTATGATTAGGGCGACAATCTAAAATTCTTTTTCTATCGACATGATCCCAAGGAAGATTATCTAGATCAACTAAACTGGGTCCGGCAGATGGTGTTTGTCGTTTCAATAACAAAACCTTTTCATAGTTGTCATAGCTAAAAGTTCTTACTGTACAAAGAAAATGGATTACAAAGTTAAATAGTGTAGAATACTAAAAAAAATAACAATAATAATAAACGATACACTCATACAATGAATAAATTAGAAAGCTAGAAACCAAATAATCAATCATCATAAGACAATAAAGATCACCCTAATCTGTTCGTCTTTTGAATTTCATGAAAAGGGCATTATTTTTTTTTAAACAAAAGATCGAAACCGGTTACCGCCTAGTAGTTGTAGAATTCAAATACGAAAGTAATAAATTAACAAGTGATGAACCATGAATCATGAATGTTTGTTTTATATTAGAATAAAATCAAGAATTTGGAATCGCAATTTATAAAATAAATCTAATCTGAGATGCCACATGTGAAGCCGTCATCAACCTAATATATTCGTCTCCCACTAATTCAAAATTTTCAATTAAAGTGGTTGAGTAATTAAACTAATATGAGCTTAATTCTTATTACTATTCATAACAAAATTAATTTTGGGCTTAAAATTTAAAAAGTTAAGTTTGGGGCACTAAAAAAATCATTAATGGGCCACTAAATTTTTTTTGGATGGGTCACTTGGGTCTTTGGACCTAATATATTACAAATTTATAAAGAAAACTATAGATTTCAGTGGGTGCAAACGCTCCCCCTGGCCAAACACTGGATCCGCCCCTGATCGTAGCTTATATCTCATTATTTTTATGTACAATATAAGGATCCATGTTTTATATTGAATAAGTTATCAAGGTATTCTTTTTACCATTTCTAGTCTCCAAGAACATGAGTGAATCATGAATGATTGTTAATCATCAACCTTGATTTGTTGAGTTAAAGTGATAAAACATTTTTCATCAAAGGATAATTGCAAAATAACCATGTACTTTACTAAACTAAATCACATATTTAATATAATCATCAAGTGAAACAAAGATTCTTCATAGAAATTAGATTGTAAATAGAGATTAGCTCATAATGAGCATGATTATGAACATCAAAAGAGATGATGATAACAAACACATGATCAAACTAGAACAATCTAATCAAATGTGGATAAATCTTCATTCTTCAATGGTGATGGATGATGATGATGATGATGATGGATGATAGTGATGATAACCTCCAAGATTTCAAACTCTCAACAAGACCTTCAATATGAGTGTAAAGTGGGTGTTTTTATAAGAAAAATTCGTATAGATCTCTATGCAAGCACACTTGTTGAAAGCAACATGCTCCACTATTTATAGGCAGCCTGGGAGATCAGGCACGACCCCGTGATCCATGAGGCACTCCCCCGTGTCCATCTTCCCTCTAGCATTTAATGCTCGGTCAGATTCACCATGGGGGCGTGCTTCATGTGGCACGGCCCCGTGTTTTTAGTGTCTTGTTACATTTTCTTTTGTCTTTTCTGAAAGGTGACCACGGCCCTATGTCTTCTGAGACACAGCCCCGTGTCCAGCTGTCCAGTATTTTGTCTTTTCTTGCAGATTTTTGTCTTTATTTGCACAGTAAAGCATGGGGCGTGTTCCATGAGGCACGGGGGCGTATTTAACTGTTTTCTTGTGTTTTCTTTGATTTTTATTTGGCTTTCCATTCGTTTCTTCATTTTAGGCTTGGGTTTCCTGAAAATACATTTTATCATGATAAGTAGCTATTTGAACTATATTATTTGATAGAAGTTGCAGTTTTTAAAGATTATTTGATGCTAAAAAGATTTATAATTTTGTATACATCAAACATCCCCACACTTGAACCTTGCTTGTCCTAAAGCAAACTATTTATAAATATTCTCTAAAAATAGTAAGTTATGACCATAACTTAAACATCCCCAAAAGAGTTCCAAGAAAATGGAAACAAAATAACCAGCCTTAACTCATAAGAATATATGTAGTGATATATAAAAAGGCGATTTGTTTTTATGAGCTTCTTTTTATGCAAAACGTCACGTTCTCACAATGTTCACTCACACTCGATTTTATATATGATCATACTTGTGATGTATGTATGTGAAAACTGTTAGCCAAAATGTGACCTGTGATAAATAAGATTGTAACAAGTTCAAATCTCCACCTTTTTGAAGGGTTGCATAAATCAGAAGGTAATGTGGGTTGGTTTTGTGTAAGTAGGGATTTTGTATTTTGTGGTGGTTCAAGGGTTTAGGTTAATGATGGTGAATATGGTAAATACAACTTCTGCTGATTGTCATGAGTCTTAATATGTCTTCAATGGTTAGCTCCTTTCTCCTGATTGCTGATTTTTTTTACAAACCTAGTGACTCTATTAAGGTCAGATTGTCAAGACCAGTTTTGTCGAGTGTTTGAACCTCAGTTAACCCTTACTAACACAGATCTCAGATCTGAGTTTTATATAATTAACTTCTACTATGAATCTAGCTCGTAATTGCCATTGATCTATATTTAATACGTTATCTATATATATATATATATATATGTATTAGTTGTATGTATGTGTATAATGTTAATATGAAGATTGAGAGAGATTCGGGCAGTGATTCGTTAATTAACTCTCAAAAACTTATATTAATCTGTGAACAGTGTTCACTATAAATAGACGATGGACTTAGTTCGTTAACATCCCCTAACGAACTAACGTCCAGTTCGTTACATACATTAAAAGGAAAATAACGTAACGAATCACCCCCTGATTCGTTAAACATCCTTAACGAATCAGGAGGGAAATAACTTAGATCTAGTTCGCTAAACATCCTTAGTGAACTAAGCTATTACATTAACGAACTACAAGATAAATTAATTGTTTATTACATTTAAACAAAACGACAAATACATTAAAGATAAATGTGCACTAACAGACACCCCCTCGTCTTGAGCTCTTTGTCTTTAAATTACTTGAAACGCTTGGACTGCCAGTCTCTGCAACTATGAATTCCGTTCTCATAACATACACGCACAACGCATTGGAATTGCATAGCCAGGTCATAGTTTTCATTGCGCTCAATCAGAATCTTGTTCTTGTGCAGCACGTCATTATCGGTCTCGGTTAAATTAATCAGCCACATTGGGTCGATGATCTTGATCAGCTCAGTCTTCAAACCCTTTCCCAACACAATGACAGCCTCACCGGTTTTGTTGTCGTAGTATCAGCGGTGGAAAGATAACCATATGTGTTGGTTCATCATTTCCACTGGCACACGCTTCATTGTCTTCGGCGGTTTAGCCTTAAGAACCAATTTCTTCCAACCTGTCCTTGTGTCAATCTCGTTGAGACGCTTATGGATGGGAATTTGTGGTTTAAAAAATTTGAAACCGTGGTCCACCTCAAACAACAGATGTTGGTGAAACCAACTTGCATGTTTATCCCCACCTCGATTAATAAATGGACGATACGCTAGAGTACATACGTCCCATCTCGGTAATGAGAGAAGATCAGACATCCTTTCGTAGTACTTGACGCCCTTCTCCCATTTAACAATGCATACTCTTAAATCAGAATAATAAAGCCAAGAAATTATATCACCTTGAACTCTCGACACGGCCTCGAAAGTAGTCTTTTGATTGGCTTTGGCGCGTGCTATGGCTTCTAGCGATTCTTTATCAACATACCTGTGAGCATTGATAATCTTACCAACCCTGTTGTCTTTATGAGCAAACCAGCTATGAATGTCAGCCAATGATGGATCAGCCCTAGGATCAACACTTGTCTCAACTACATTCTTTCCCTTGGACGTCTTCTCAAGATGGTCTTCTGCTTCTTTAACCACTCTTCATTAAATACTGGAGCACCCTGATCAACATTTGTACGTTGAAACAAATCGGGGTAATCCTCAGCAGTCACATCCTCCATCTCGACTTCCTCATTCTCATAAATAAAATCCGTACTCATATCAACAGTAGGATCATTTAAGATCTCATCATCATTAATTACCTCAACATCGGGCTTTCGTCTTCATTCAGACCAAGCAAGATCGCAATTTGCTCTCGTGTCAGTGATCTATCAACAAACTGCCCTTCTTCAATCTCCTCTCTATTCACCATACTCCTGACCATCCCCTTCTCATCCACAAAAATAACCGTATCGGCCTCGATCATCTCAATCGGTTTGGCAGCCGAATGGTCATGATAAACAATGATCTGTTTGCTCGAATGATCAATAGAACTCGTACCCAAACCAGAAGCTGGGTCTTGAGATTGTTTAGTCTCACCACCAGCATCAGATTCATCTGGATCCTCATCGTCATTCTTGAGCTTTTTCAGCGCATCATCTTTGCATGTCAGTTGCAGAAAGAGCTCCTATTGTTCTTTAATTTTCACCCCTTAAGACTTAACAATCTCACGTGGGGCTCTTGTTTCCTTTTGACAGAAAGAAACATAACTGATCAGCTTCTTCTGGTTCTCCATCAGACGTTCCTGATTCATACGGTCAGCAGACATTTGATTTTCATACAAATATAATAGATTTAAAAGCATATCTGTCTGACGATTCGGTGGCATATCATACAAAGATGGATGAACTGGTTGGACTGGTCCCTGAGGCCTTGTAATTCTCATAAATGGGATATCACTAGGCGGAGGAGGCCCCATGGACGGTGTTGGAGGAAGAGTAGAAGGTGTAGCAGAAGGCATTGGTATCTTAGCTAAAGCCGTTGGTGGAATCTTACCAAGCCTGTCGTGAGGAACCATCGTCGTTGTCAAAGTAAGCGCCGGAGTTCTAGTAGTAAGCGGCACTGCCAGGCGTTGAGGAGTTGCAGGACGAGACGGTTGAACACCAAACGAGATGCCAGCCCCACCTGACACTCTCCGCTTCGAAGAACTTTCAGTTGCTAGCTCTTTCCCTTTTCGTTTTCGTTCTCGTTGATCTGCAATAGTAGCAGCTAACGCAGCTTCAACTGCAGCTTGTTGTTCTCGAAGAGCTGCATCACCATTACCACCATCACCACCATTACCTCCATCATCATTATCATCATCATCATCATCGTTCCCACCTACTCCTCCCTCACGCTCGGAGTCCGAGTCATCATGGATCCAGCGATCCTCGGGAGGACATACATAATCAAGATTAGCAGGATGACCAATCAATCTCTTGAATCTGGGAGGACGAGATTGACGGTACAATTTCATTCTTTTCATGGTGTCTGCCTTCATGTTTTCTAGAATAAACTTATCGTTCACATCATTCGGGCCGATCACCAAATCCCTGATAGCATCATTGACAAACAATTGGATGAAACACTGATACATCAAGAACTTCACCCGACGTTTTCCAGGAATACAATTTTCTTTCATATGATCGAAAGAAAAATTGTAACGTTTGTTCAGAACAAGTGCTACAAATGCCACAGGTAATGCAGCGCGACATTCATCAAACCCAGCCTTACGTTCACCAAGGCAGTGAATAAGAACATGAAGTAAATACTTGTATTGGGGACACAAGTATGCCTTGTTATACATAGACGCAGTAAGACTGATAGCATAAAACAATAGTCTAAACAGTCCCTTGATCAATTCTTTATCATATTCGCTAGGATCATCAATGGTATCATCAAACTGTAGCACTCTTCGAATTGTTTCAACTGAGACGTTAACTGGTTTGTTATTAACCACAGCAGCAATATGATCCTCAACTTCTACATACTGAGCAGTGTTCCAGAATTGACGAACGATGCTGAATCTAATATCCGGATTAGCAGTAACAGCGTAATGGATACGAGATCGGCGTATAAATGCCAGCATACCACCAAAGACATCCTCATCAAGAAAGTCTGTATCAACGAAAGCACAAACATTATGCCGAGGGTCAAAGGGTAGTAAAGGAACTTCCTCAGCTGGTTGATCAGCATCTTGAACTTGTTGTGCGTCCTGAACTTGTTGTGGTGCATCAACAGGCGGATCTTGTTCCATGTTATTAGCCATATATCTGAATAAATAATGTTGAAAATCAGCCATAATCTTTATATACTTTAAGCATACATATGTAAACTATATGTAATTATAGTTTTATCCCGTGTGTATAATCAATGTATCGACGTGGTTAGACCCTTGGAATATTTTATTTAATTACATTATGTAAAATAATTATTTAAAATATTTTTTTAAATGTCATTCGTTAACACACAGTCTGATTCGTTCTTGAATCAACTGATTCGCTATCAAGTAAATGAATGACGAATCAGAACTAGCGAAATACTAAATTAAGATGACGAATTGGAAATTAATGACGAATTAGAAACTAATTTGTTATAAATAACCGCTAATTCGTTTATAAGTTAATGAATTCAGAGGTAATTCGCTATGTATATTATTCGCTATTCTGAATCGTATGAAATACTTAACGAATTGGACACGAATGACTTCCAATTCGCTAAGTGTAACGAATGGTCAATATTTGACTTAATCTTTGACTCTCTAGATCAAAGTCAAAATTAATCAAGAACACTGAAAGCCAACAGTATAAATCCAGTATCGATTATCCCATAATCATCGTTGAATAACCGAATGGACATGCTTAACGATCTCGTAAACACAATACGAAGCAAATGGTGTTGATTTGAAGTGCAAAAGCATAAAATAAGTTAGAGTATTAAGGATGTATAAACACCCGAAACAATAATCAATCAATTGACCCAGCAATCGATAATCAAAGTTTGATTAAAGACCACCAAGGGTCTCGGAATTACATTCCGATCACAATGATATCAAAATAAAATACATAAACAAAGTATGAATCCAAATATGCAGGGTTTCAAAAACTGTAAAACCCTGATATCAAAATCACATAATTAGCATATCAAAGTTGTGCCATTTTTGATGAAAATCCCAAAGAAGTGATCGTCTATACCTTATCAACACACTGGTATACTCAAAAGTTCAAATTTCGATGTTCGAAAAATTATGAAAAATTTTGGCAGAATAACGTTATGTGTAAGGAGGAAGATGAAGAGTATAGGACGGTTCGTATACACGCCGTCCTATATACGCTGTCCTTACACGCTTCCCTAGGCACGAATTAGACTAATTCGTTTGAAATTTGAACTAACGAATCAGCTAATTCGTTAGTCAAGCTGAACACGTGGTATAGCGAATTACACTTGATTCGCGTCTGGATTCGTTAAATATGTATAACGAACTAGATGGGTTTCGTTACAGAGCGCGGAAGCGAATTAGATGAACGAATTGGAGTGTAGTTCGTTAAAAACACCTTAATTCGTTATCCATAATTAACGAATTAAACATTATTTAATTATTAACTTTAAATAAAATAAATAAGTCAAATAATTAAATCAATTAAATTAATAATAAATTAAATGAATTATCGAGAACCTTTATCTTGATAATCGAATAATTTAAAAACGTTTCATGTTTTCGAAAACTAACTTAAAAAAAATTAAATAATATGTAAAGCGAAATGAAAAATATTTTTGGTATTTTGTAATATATAAAGAATGTATTTACATGAAAAGAATCCGAAACAAGAAATATAAAGTCTTTTTGTGTTTTGAAATTTTTGACATAAAAACTAAATATTTACCAGATTATTATTCGAGAATTAAAAAAAAAGAAAAATATTTTTATGGTTTTGTATGATTTTTCAAAAACAGTACATATTTTTGGATTTTTGTTGAGCTTGAGCAGGGAATCATATTGACCAAATTGCCCTTCCATCACAGTTTTATATTTCAGCAATATTTTGACTGGTGTTAAGTCGGTCATTGGTATTGTTGTCCACTTAAATCTAATAACAAACTTTCAAGTGTTTTTGTGATATGATTAATGGTTCAATTGAAGCACAGAATATCAGAAAATATCAACCTCTAATCTCGGTTCAAGCTTAATTTGATTTTTGCCATATCACCCCAACTTGACTTAAACCATTATATTGTTGATAAAAATTTGATTTATTATAGAAATTCATGAGCAATGCATTGATTTTCTGTTACTATGAGTGAATATGCACGAGTCCATCTGTCGGCTTACATACATTGTATCCCCTGGGGTCCGTTTCTTAATGGTATTAAGACGCGCGCAAGGGCGGAACAATGTATGACTAACAACGGATTTTGATCAAGTCAGTAATTTAGATTAGTATGAAGTACAACAGTGATCAAGTTTAATGACTTTGGGTTTGCTCTAAAAGCGAGTGAAATATTCATGCATATGAATACCCAGATGATTAAGCCGCATAAAGACTCATAGTGTTCAGAACCTCAAAGCTTGTTATTTGCTTTATTTTATTTTTGGGTGATCAAACAAGTATAAGGCTTGAGTATGACAGGTTATTACGTTTCTGCCATCCTCACCGAGACTTTTCTAGAGACTAACACCTCTTTCAGTTTGGCGTTTCTTTATGTTTATATCACATACTTTACTCTACTTGTTTGTTTTAAGACCTTCCAATGCACCAATGCAGTTAAGCACACAGTCTTTTAAGCTTACTTCTTGCTGGATTTGGAGTCAAGATAGTCAATATACTATCATTTTCTCTTTTTGCTTCAAAAAAAAAACTCAAAATTTTGAGTAGCATTAAACAAAAATAAAGATAAATTTAATCGCCCCAGTTAACTTAAGTCTATAAATAAATGGCTAACCTATCGATTCACAAGTGAATAATAGGACCAAGACATGCAAGCATGCTTCACAGACTTAAATAAACTGACATAATTTTCAGCAAGAAAATAATCTAAAAACGCATAACGAACGCTCCAACTATTTTCCATTATCAGGTAAATGGCTATCCTGAAGATTTACAAGTAAATATTAGGACCAAACATATAAAAATATATGTCCTTCAAATGTATATAATTGACATAATTTTCAACGAACGCATGCAAAAATCTTTTTGGTTTTTCTCTATACATACATTAAAACACAATCTTTTTGTATTTTCGGATTTTTCTGTACAAACTGAAATCACAATCTTTTTGGTTTTTCGGATTTTTCTGTACATACATAAAACACACAATCTTTTTGACTTTTTCAAATTTTAAAATGTTTTTGGTTTTTAACTATACAAACGATATAAAGGAAAACATAAAAGAAAAGAAATCACAATATTTTTGATTTTTCTAAATGTTTAATGTTTTTGGGTTTTAACTATACAAACGAAAAACACAATATTTTTGATTTTTCTAAATATTTAATGTTTTTGGGTTTTAACTATACAAACGAAAAACACAATATTTTTGTATTTTCTAGTATTTCACCCCCTAAAACCAAAATAAATTTTAAAAGAAAAATTGACAGAAAATAAAGATAGTCATCCTTGTTTAAGGATATCAGCAAGGGTATTCAATCCATTTAAATCAAGTAAAAAGTGAAAACGCGTTTTGTCAAAGGCTTTGGTAAATAGATCGGCTTTCTGAAAGTCAGTATGTACTTTCTCAAGGTCAATAAACTTCTTCTCAAAGCAATCCCGTATAAAATGATATCGAATTTCGATATGTTTTGTTTTTGAATGTTGTACGGGATTCTTTGTGATAGAAATTGCGGCAGAATTATCAATCAAAATAGGAGTAGTAAGAAACTTCAAACCGTAGTTGATGTGCTTGAAGTAGTCAAATAATTATTAACTAAAAATAAGCTAATATAGACACTAAGTAATAATTCTAGACTCTTAAACTTAACTTAAACTACTAACCGGCAAGTATACCGGTCGACTCTAGTACAGCTAAGTAAGTCCGGATATCGAACCCACGAGACTCTATAAATTACGTATACTAGCTAATTAGACTCAACTACAAGACGTGACTATTTAATAATAATGTTTGAAGGGGGGTTTTAAACTAATTATTAATTAACTAAACCTAACCCTAATTAAATAAAATATAATAAACTATTAAAACACTTAGATTAACTCAGATGATGAAAATAACTACCTAGGCTAGAATCCCCAATGTCACGACAATCAATCAAATGGGAAACTTAAGTTACGGATCTGGGATCGTAAAATAGACCATTGACAGAAAACCCGAAAAGGATCCTTGAAATTCAAGAAGACACCTATGGATTTCTAACAGGTTTTAAGACTCACCGGTTTTATAAATTAAACTTCCTTACGGTTATTTAATAATTTATGTCTAAGTATCTTTATGACGAAATCATACCTTACAGCGCGGAAATCAAAGATAGTTAAGAAGACTCAATTGACTTAATAGACTAAGCTGACAATCAAACCTAGACGGACTCCTTACGAAGAACTAAATCTAGCAATCCTGACCAACAAAGATCTATCAATAACCTATCACCTTACAGCTTTCTAGGCTAGCAGCTCACTTTTATCTATTTAATTGATTTTATTGTTTCTATGATTTTAATGCATATCAATCATAAACTAGTCAAGAACACACAGTAAATGACCTAACAAAACCCTATCCTATGAAACAATCACCAAGGGTAATGTGAAACAATAAATCCAAGTAAATAAAACAAGCAATCAAACGCATCAATTAATTCAAACTAACAATTTACTTAGAACATAAAATCCATAACGAAAAGAAATCCCAATCAAAATCAAACCGAACAAAGGTTCATCACGACCTAGGTAGTTTATGAAGTTTAGCCTAGCATCATATAGTCTAAATCAAACAAAGCAAATAAAACTGAAAACATGGTGAAATAATGAGAAACGAAAGATTAAAGGCGATAAAACCCGTAGTCTTCGATCTTGAACGTAAAGCTCTTCACCGGCTGTTCTCGTGCCTTCAAAATCACCAAAAAACTCGTAAAATAGCTCCAAGAACTCTCCAAAATCGTCTGGTGGCTTCAGGTTATGTCAGGTTTAAGTTAAAGGTGTTTAAATAGCAAAAACAAGGCCCGACAATAACCAAAAACGAATTAAAAACCCATCAGTAGTGCCTAGACGCCGCACTAAGGGCTTTTTGCCTTTCCTCTAGGCGCGGCGCGGCGTGCTTCTTTAATGAGGCCGGTCAGACCGGCCCGGTCTGACCGGTTCTCTGTTCAGGTTCTTCCTGACGCATTCCGGATCTCCGTTTCGGCTCGTTTAAGCTCGTTTGTCGTCCTTTTTAATCACGATCAAATCCCGGAACCTATAACACACAAAAATGTTAGTAGTATACAAATCTTGACTGAAAACGAACAAAAACAATTAAAATATTAAATAAAATAAACAAGGGAAACATATATATTTAGCATTATATCAAATATCACCACACTTATTCTTTTTTCGTCCCTGAAAAAGTTTGATGCAGTTGGATCAGAATCGGAAAATTAAAGTCTAACAAACAAATAGGTTAATTTTTAAAGCTCAGAAAAAACGTAAAAACCGCGATCACCGATATTGTTGTCCACCTAAACCCATGCCTTAATCTTTACCGGGACAAATATGATCCGACAATTTTTTACTCAATGGTTTACACAATTAAGACCCGCTTATTTTCAGCTTTTACCGGACCAGACCACCCCAACTTGACTTAAACCTCAAAATTAGCAGATTTAAAACTTTTGTTGCTCTATTTTTTCATGAATAGATAAGACGATCAAGGGTATTGTTTATCCACCTAAGCTTAAGCATCAAAGTCTACCAAGCAGCCATTAGATACGATTAAGGTTCAATTAATTTATAGCTAGTGTTCCCCACAACATGACATACCCCCGTTATCAAGCAACACCCCAAACCCTTCACCATAGGTGAGTATGAAAAGTTCATCTGTAGGGCTTACATGTAGCGTGTCCCTTGTGGTCCGTTTCTTAATGGTAATGAGACGCGAGCAAGGGGACCCCACATGGCTAACAGCGTGGATGATCAAGTCTGTAGTGAATTTTGTACTTTTGTACTCTTGTGATAATGTTTATAGACTTATAAGGGTTTGCTCTTTTTAGCTTAATTTTAAATATTCACAACCCCATTTGGAATTGTGAATACCCAGATGAATATTCGGCATACAGACCCATGGTCCCCGGACCCGAAGCATCCCATCAATACAGGATTTAAGGTTATAAAACCATATGCCGATGAGGTGTAAAGCACTAAACTAGCAGTTTTATGTTTATATCACAGGCTACACGGCATACTCTAACGTTAAACTTACCCAAGCATCATATGATAACGTATTCAGATTTTTAAAATTTATAATGTTTCCACTTTTTCATACCAATAACTGAGGCTTGAGTATGGCCCAACCTTTCATTACTTATTTTCCACGGACAAAACGCTTTACCCACAAAAGATTTCCGTTTTAACCATTTTATCAAATTTGCCCTTTCATTTTCAGGGCTGAGCCTACCGACACATCCCAAGTTAAGTGCGCTTTCTATTATTTATCTCATATTATTAGTAGTTTGAAAAACCAATTTCCCGATAAAATCATCAGCTCCCACTTTAACGCAAAAAACTATATACAAGAGGCATTTTTAAAACTTTTTTTTTTAAATATTTTTTTAATTTTATTTAATTTTATTTTTTTTAATTTTTAATTTTAACCTACGACTAAAATATCCTATCCCCAAACTTAAATTTTGCATTGTCCTCAATGCAAGGATAAAGACGACTTAAAATTAAAATAAAGATAAAATAAAGTCGGACTACAAAAAATTATGAACCTAAAAAATTTGAAAATAAAACAAAATAAGAAATAAATAAGCAAGATAATGGAAAATACTTAGCTGGTAATATACGCATGAAATATGATGTCAAAGTCTTCTGCCAAAAATGCCCTCCAACTACGAACGTGCTCAGCAAATGGTAACTCCTTCTCTCACACACGAACGTAAGCGACAAAAACAAAACAAACATATCTATAAATGTATCTTATCATAATGATAAATATTATGCAAATTAAAGTACGTCAACCCACAAATAAAACATGAATAATTAGCAGCAAATAAATAAATATAAAGTATACGGCTCCACTGCTACTCCATCCCCACACTTGTCTTTTTAAATATATTCTTCATTGGGGATCAGGAGGTTTCTCTTTAATCTGGACCCTATCTAACCCGTTTAGTTCCACCCGGAATTTATCAAACAGTATTATATCAATGATGGAACCGCAAAATATTAACTTAGAATTAAAAATCAGTAACGGTTCAAACCACCTATATTTAAACTTACCTGGCAAGAGCCGAATGCGTTGTAAGTATCGAGAAGACTGGTCGTGTTTGACTTTTAATTGCTTTTTCACTCTCGTAGACCATCTCCTAAAATATACGCAACTTCGGTTTTCAGGTAACCTATCATCCTCGACATTCTCCCGTGGTTTGATTCCTGATAAGCATTCAAAACACAGTCCACGGGCCATAAATAGTGTTCTTCCTCTAACACCACATCCTCATCTACACTATCTTCTACAAGGAGGGCCTCGAAAAACGCAACATCCTCATTAACGTCTAATGTGTCTCCCCCGTCATAATCCGACAATCCATCCAACTCCAGATTCTAGAATTCATCTTCCTCATTAAGCTCATTATCAACCTTAACCCTATCCTCAACACCAAACATTAGCTCGAGTGACTCTCCCAATTCTATCTCTTCCTCAAACACAGGTTTCACCATATCTCAGATATGCAGCCCACTCCTCCTCGTCACAATCATCATCGGTGTAATAACCCGGTTTTTCTCGTTTTGATTTACGAACTAGAACCCGAGCCGTTTTGTTATTCGCATTATTTTAATCAATTAAGTTAGTGCACGTTTATTACTTAATCGTTATTTATTAAATAAATGTATCTAACCCGTTTATACTTGGATCCAAACCCAACCCGAACCCGAATTGATTAATTATAAACCCTAACTTGTTCTTGATCCCAAATCCATCAACCAAAGTTTAATTAGGTGTTCCTAAACCCTAATTCGCATCTAGCCGACCCTAATCCCTCGTCCAATTTCGTTTAGAAGGATCCAGAAGCGGGCCTTAACTTGTTATTCACGTAATAAACCCTAATATCGGATTTATATATAAACAATCATATAATCACAATTAAATTCACACACATCATCCTCTCTCTCCATCGCAATTCATAACCCTATAAATAATTATATCATCATCGCCGTTTACTTGCCGTTCGTCATCATTTTTGGCCGAAAACTGTGAGACCTCGTTCACCCTCCATTTAAACGAGTTAAGGTAATTAATTTACATGCTTTTGATCGCGAGAGGGTACTGATTAAAAGCCCTATGGTTGATTTGATTAACTTCATCGGGTTGGATCAAATCAGTTTGTTAGGTTTTATAAGCAAATTTGATTAAATCTGTCTCTGTATATATTGTTTTGGGTTCTTGGTTATATCACGGGTTGCTGGGGAGTCCAGCTGGTTAACACCTATGGCTATGGTGGCAGAGGTCGCTGGTTCGATCAGATGCTACCCCGAAACTTTTGGGATTTTTTTTAAATTTTCCTTTTTAATTAATTAATGGTTATATTAATAATAATAATAACTATTTAAACTTACTTTAGTGAAAACCGACTTTACAATACTCGTTTAACTCTCGTTGTCGTTCGTATATATACATATATGTAAGCATATAAGTATACATGCATATATATATATAAACAAGCAAATTTTATATAAATATATTTACATAATTTAAATTGACAAACTAATAATACTTTTTAAATGTATTTTACTTTTATATTTCAACATACTTTATATATTTATATACTTTTATTTAAACAAACTAATGATTTTGAATATTATATCTTATCATATTATTATATAAACTATGATAAAAAAAAAGAATATAATATAGCTTTATAATTAGCGAGCTCTTATAATTGATCTAGTTCGTTTACTTGAGCATATCCGTTACTCCTCTTTGTTCCTTTTAGGCTTTATTGTCAAACGTGTGATTTCCCGCATTCTTATTATCTCAATCACCATTGTTCGTCTATCGAGGTGAGTACCACATTCCCCTATTTTACTTGTTTTTCTCACGTTTTGGGGACATATGCGTAAACATACTTTTCATATATACTTATACACAAAACTGCAACTTTGTCTTATGTGTTAACAACTTATACCTTACTTGTTTTTGTGCTTATTTGCTTTGTATACTTTCGCATTCGGAGAGGTCCAACATAATCTCAGTCTAGTATGATCATACGCCAGTCGTTAGCCTTTGTGCTTCTCGACATCTCAGTTATACTTGCTCATTTGGTTAATTTGTTATTCTCATATGACTTGTTGCAGCTACGTATTTTGTTATATATACTTATGTACAACTAAACTTGTGTGTTGCTCACTCAACATGTGTTGTTGACAAAATTCTATTTTAAACGCATATGCAGGTTATCGTAGAAATTTAATGCAGGCTGGTGAAGACTTAGTGATTAGAAATGATACGATCAAGAATTTAATTTGTAATTGTTGTTTGTTTAATAAGTTGGATATTTGTACTTGAATTATTTGAAATTATTAAATAGATATTGAAACTTATATTGTGCATAATAGTAACCTTTGAAAAGCTGTGAGCAATCAATCCGCTCCAGCATTTCCGCCGTAGGTTGGGGTGTGACAGATTGGTATCAGAGCTGAAGGTTTAAGATAGGTAGTTAGAAATTGCTCTAGACACATGTTTAGGAACCCTATACGTGCCTATCTGTTTACCTTTATGTGTTCAAATTAAATTGTTTACAGCTTTCTTAGATAATTATTATTTATTATCTATTGTATTGTTATGCACACACACACAAACTCCGAGGCTATGCTTCAACATTCAAAGAAAACTTTTCGAAATTAGATTGCTTTTATTTACGGGAAATTCCTTAAGAATTCCCACCTGTTGTTTTCACTCGTACACCTTAAGGCTAGGTTATGTGGCATGTCCCTACGATAAATGAAAAGGGAAGAGAAACTGTGAGTTGGGCACTGGCAAAACGGTTCCAAGATCCAAAGATAAGACGCTATTCCTTACCTGGGTGGTAACCTGACCACAGTACTCAACCCTATGGACCCGAGCGAGACCCATAAATGCCATATGATCGACACCTTAGGTTGATTTTAACCGAATTCACGGTGATTTCGTGGCTAAACTCAGTTTTCCCGATTATTGTGTTCCGTTATTTAAATGGTTAATTGGGTGAAAAATCCATGGAACCCTTGGGCACTCCTACTATTCATTTCTTAACTTGATTTCGTATTTTTGTTGGAGTAATCAACGTGGTGATTTCACAAGATTCTCCGACTACCCATATTGATTTCGATAGTTCATTATTTAGTTTGGTCGGTTAAAACGCCGTGTAACACTCATTGGGCTGACAAACTTCATTGCATTGTTAATTCGTTAATTAGTTGAGACGCTCATGGGCTGTCCAACTCAGTTGTTTTTCGTTAGTTCGTTGGGCCATTCAAATTGCCATGGAAATCTCATGGGAGGCCAACACCCACAATTTATATTTCGTTAGTTTATTATAAACTTAATCAAATCTAAATTTTAAACTGACTTAACTCCTCATGTAATCATCACACATTAATCTTATTGACTACATCATTTAATAACTATTTACTCTATGTACCCCCTCATCTTATAAACTTTTTACTTTTAATCCTCATGACGCAATTCCTCACTTCTTAAGACAATTAAACATTTTACTATTCTTACGAACCCTTAGTTTATCCTTCATCTTATATAACCTAATTTTTGGTCCCTAGAGTAGTATCATTCAAGAAACCAACGTTATCCTCAAAATCAATCGTATGATTCTCAACACCACCGTATAGCTACTTGTATAGCCGAAGAGTTAATTGCTGCGATCCCTAGGATAGTAACTCAAATTCGGAACCTCCATGCAACCTCATGTTTCTCAAGCTTTTCCCATCAATTAAGGTCAACCTTATTTAACCCAACACTACCAAACCTCGCAACCATAAGCTCAAGTTTACCAAACAACTCTCTTGCAAACCGTTCAAGCTCCAGCTTTTCAAGCAATGTTGAATCAACCTATCTCAACTACTCCTACTCCTGCAACTCCTCATGGTGCCTCAAGTTACGCCAATTAAGCTACTCAATGATCATGAAGACCTATGCCGTTCCCTTTATCTATCTTACCTTATTTTATCTTTATCTTAATTACGTATTGTAAACACCTCTTTATGGCTTTGAATTATTTCCCCATTTGAACTATTTATCTTCTATCTCTTGAATAAAGTTCATTTTTGTTTCAATAGATTGTTTATTAAAATTTATTCTTATCTTATTTATTTACCCTCAAAAGTGATATCTTCTTCAAATACTTATATTTTTGCGATATCTTAATAAAAAAATTTCCATTGCAAATTTTTGATATATTTATTTTCTAAATAAAACTCCTTAAATTTTTTGCTTCTTAAAAAAAATGTCTTACATAAACGTTTTGTAACCCACACAATGGAACGAGTTATGTGGACCATCCGACGATCAAAGTAATTATGGATGCATACATAATTACCAAAGTCCTCGCATGGAAATCATGATCCGAACAGTTGTGTGTCATAATATATAACCGTAAATAGTTGAGATAACGGTACGAATGCAAAGATGATAAGGACATGGTGGATACGCCGCTGGTACATCCTATATATAAGTGCCCTTATCGAATTTTCATTTGGAGCGTTACTTCAACTATCTAAAGTTCCGTATTATGTATTTTTTATTTTTGTTGCAACAGTATTCCTTAATTTCGGGACAAAATTCCATAAAGTAGGGGAGACTGTAATAACCCGGTTTTTACATAATTTAAATTTTACATGCATATATATATAAACAAGCAAATTTTATATAAATATATATATAAACAATCAAATTTTATATAAATATATTTACATAATTTAAATTGACAAAATAATAATACTTTTTAAATGTATTTTACTTTTATATTTCAACATACTTTATATATTTATATACTTTTATTTAAACAAACTAATGATTTTGAATATTATATCTTATCATATTATTATATAAACTATGATAAAAAAAAGAATATAATATAGCTTTATAATTAGCGAGCTCTTATAATTGATCTAGTTCGTTTACTTGAGCATATCCGTTATTCCTCTTTGTTCCTTTTAGGCTTTATTGTCAAACGTGTGATTTCCCGCATTCTTATTATCTCAATCACCTTTGTTCGTCTATCGAGGTGAGTATCACATTCCCCTATTTCACTTGTTTTTCTCATGTTTTGGGGACATATGCGTAAACATACTTTTCATATATACTTATACACAAAACTGCAACTTTGTCTTATGTATTAACAACTTATACCTTACTTGTTTTTGTGCTTATTTGCTTTGTATACTTTCGCATTCGGAGAGGTCCAACATAATCTCAGTCTAGTATGATCATACGCCAGTCGTTAGCCTTTGTGCTTCTCGACATCTCAGTTATACTTGCTCATTTGGTTAATTTGTTATTCTCATATGACTTGTTGCAGCTACGTATTTTATTATATATACTATATGTACAACTAAACTTGTGTGTTGCTCACTCAACATGTGTTGTTGACAAAATTCTATTTTAAACGCATATGCAGGTTATCGTAGAAATTTAATGCAGGCTGGTGAAGACTTAGTGATTAGAAATGATACGATCAAGAATTTAATTTTTAATTGTTGTTTGTTTAATAAGTTGGATATTTGTACTTGAATTATTTGAAATTATTAAATAGATATTGAAACTTATATTGTGCATAATAGTAACCTTTGAAAAGCTGTGAGCAATCAGTCCGCCCCGGCATTTCTGGCGTAGGTTGGGGTGTGACAATCGAAGCCACTACAAAACTCAGTACAATTAGTAACACATACCTGTGAAACCTGAGGTGGGACTTCATCAACCACTCGTGTCTCCGTATCCGGGATGATCTCCTCTTCTTCAACTACATATTCCATGATTGGCTCTTTCCCTTCTTCTGGAAACGTCGAGAACAACTCGCCCAACCGATTCATGTATCCCAAATAATAGCATTCCACATCATACTTATAACCAGGTGTCGGTTGCTCCTCCAGCTGCACACTTTCCTCTTTGTTTATCTCATCATCAGAGTCACTCCAAAAATCAATAATAGCATGTGAAACCGGAGGTGGGACTTCAACATCCATTTTTGTCTCCGTTACTTGAATGATCTCCTCATCTGAGTGCTCAACATATTCCAAGGATCTTAACCTCTCCATTTCATCTTCTTCATCCAGTCTTCAAGAAATTTCTTCTACTTGACGTTGGAGATCTGTAATAATATCCTAGTGATTTTTGAAGATGGTATCATGCTCAACGAGCATCTTTTGGGTATCTGTAGCCATGTATTGGACCAACATCTTTTCTATTCTACCCATAGAAGCTACATCCTTATCAGAAAGGCTTTTAGAAAATTGATCATAACACTGCTCCTAGTTTTGCTGAGGTCGCTGATACGAATTATCAAAATAATACGGAAAAGGTGCCTGTGAAAAATTTTGCACCGGCTGCACAGAAGGGTTAGTACGATTATATGGACATGCACGAGTCATATGACAACCAGCACATCTATATCAAATAAAGCGAGAACCCTTGTATGGACATTCATAGTGTATATGAGGATCACCACACGTATCACAATTAAGATTACTATTGTATGGACATTTAATGGTAGAGTGAGGTCCATTACAAATTTCACACATAATTACAAGAATCTAAACAAGCAAAAGACACGGACAATTAGACACCTACGACTCAAAGAAAAATAACTAAACAAATAAATAAACACGTAATTATCTAATTAACTAAAACCCTAAAAACACAAAAGCAAAAGCACAATAGCACGTATATAGCAAGTAAGTCCAATCAAAGCTAGCAATGCAATCGCCAAAATTCCCCGACAACGGCGCTAAAAACTTGATGTGCTTGAAGTAGTCAAATAATTATTAACTAAAAATAAGCTAATCTAGACACTAAGTAATAATTCTAGACTCTTAAACTTAACTTAAACTACTAACCGGCAAGTGTACCGGTTGACTCTAGTACAGTTAAGTAAGTCCGGATATCGAACCCACGAGACTCTATAAATTACGTATACTAGCTAATTAGACTCTAGTACAGCTAAGTAAGTCCGGTTCCTATAAATTCTTGATCGTAAAATAGACCATTGACAGAAAACCCGAACAGGACCCTTGACCTTCAAGAAGACACCTATGGATTTCTAACAAGTTTTAAGACTCACCAGTTTTATAAATTAAAATTCCTTACGGTTATTTAATAATTTATGTCTAAGTATCTTTATGAGGAAATCCTACCTTACAGCGCGGAAATCAAAGATAGTTAAGAATACTCAATTGACTTAATAGACTAAGCTGACAATGAAACCTAGACGGACTCCTTACGAAGAACTAAATCTAGCAATCCTGACCAACAAAGATCTATCAATAACCTATCACCTTACAGCTTTCTAGGCTAGCAGCTCACTTTTATCTATTTAATTGATTTTATTGTTTCTATGATTTTAATGCATATCATTCATAAACTAGTCAAGAACACAACAAAACCCTATCCTATGAAAAAATCACCAAGGGTAATGTGAAACAATAAATCCAAGTAAATAAAACCAAGCAATCATACGCATCAATTAATTCAAACTCAACACTTTACTTAGAACATAAAATCCATAACGAAAAGAAATCCCAATCAAAATCAAACCGAACAAAGGTTCATCACGACCTAGGTAGTTTATGAAGTTTAGCCTAGCATCATATAGTCTAAATCAAACAAAGCAAATAAAACTGAAAACATGGTGAAATAGTGAGAAACGAAAGATTAAAGGCGATAAAACCCGTAGTCTTCGATCTTGAACATAAAGCTCTTCACCAGCTGTTCTCGTGCCTTCAAAATCACCAACAAACTAGTAAAATATCTCCAAGAACTCTCCAAAATCGTCTGGTGGCTTCCGGATATGTCAGGTTTAAGTTAAAGGTGTTTAAATAGCGAAAACAAGGCCCGACAACAACCAAAAAC
Source organism: Bidens hawaiensis (assembly GCF_021521415.1). Classification (NCBI taxonomy): domain Eukaryota; kingdom Viridiplantae; phylum Streptophyta; class Magnoliopsida; order Asterales; family Asteraceae; genus Bidens; species Bidens hawaiensis. The sequence goes on along the minus strand of NW_027492612.1, from coordinate 272,180 downwards.
GAATTAAAAACCCATCAGTAGTGCCTAGACGCTGCGCTAAGTTCTTTTTGCCTTTCCCCTAGGCGCGGCGCGACGTGCTTCTTTAATGAGGCTGGTCAGACCGGCCCGGTCTGACCGGTTCTCTGTTCCGGTTCTTCCTGACGCATTCCGGATCTTCGTTTCGGCTCGTTTTAGCTCGTATTTCGCCCTTTTTAATCACGATCAAATTCCGGAACCTATGACACACAAAAACGTTAGTAGTATACAAATCTTGACTAAAAATGAACAAAAACAATTAAAATATTAAATAAAATAAACAAGAGAAACATATACATTTAGCATTATATTAGTAGTCGCGAAGATGTTGTTGTATCTACAAAACCTGGGAACAGCAAATCGAGGCTGCAACATACTCAGCTTTGGCGGTTGAAGTGGAGACCGTTGTCTGCTTCTTACACTGCTAGGAAACAAGCCGGTTTCCCAAAAATTGACATCCTGCAGTCGTTGATTTGAAGTTGATCTTGCAACCTCCATAGTCCGAGTCTGAATAAGCAGTAAGATCGAAAGTATCATCCTTGGGGCACCACAACCCGATGTCTGGATTTGGCCTCAGATACTGATGTATTCGCTTAACCGCAGCTAGGTGAGTCACTCGGGGACTTTCTTGAAACCTAGCACAAAGACAAACAACAAACATAATGTCAGGGCGAGAAGCCGTTAGATACATTAACGAACCGATCATGGCACGATAGAGGGTAGGATCAATGGTATCCTCCAATTCATACGGTGATAAATTGTGACCCACGGGGAGAGGAGTAGAAAGGATTTTTCCGGCAGATATCTTGAATCGGCTCAAGACATCGTTCACATATTTGGTCTGGTGAATTAAAATTCCATTTGCAGACTGTTGAACTTGCAACCCTAGAAAGAAATTCATCTCTCCCATCGAGCTCATTTCGAACTTTGTTTGCATGGACTTCTCGAACTTCTTACACAACGTGTCATTTGTAGACCCAAAGATAATGTCGCCGACATAAATCTGGACTAGGAGAAGATCGTCACCAACAGTTTTATGAAATAAAGTGTAGTCGAAAGTCCCTTTTTTAAAGCCGTTATCAGTCAGATGGTCGGCGAGCGTGCCATACCAAGCTCTCGGGGCTTGATGTAGAACATACAGGGCCTTGTTTAATCGGTAAACCCGGTCCGGATAATCAGGATCTTCAAAACCAGGACGCTGTAAAACAAGCACTTCCTCGTGTAAATCACCATTTAGAAAAGCACTTTTAACATCCATTTGATAGACCTTTTTATTCTTATAAGCAACATACGCCAGAAAGATTCGAATCGACTATAATCTTGTTACTGGAGCATATACTTCTGTGTAATCAATACCCTCTTACTGGTGAAAACCTTGCACAACCAAATGTGCCTTGTTTCTTACGATACCCCACGATCGTCTTTCTTACATTTAAATACCCACTTAGTTGGGATAGCTTTCTTGACTCGAGCAGGTTTGTCGATTAAATCCCAAACACCCAAACGTGCAAATTGCTGTTATTCTTCTTGCATCGCTTCTACCCAAAAAGGATCTTGAAGAGCCATACGAGGAGTTGTAGGCTCAACTTGGGATAGAAAGCAAGTGAATTTAGCAATATTTACAATACCAGTGGAATGTAAATCAGCATAAGCACACAATACGTTATTTTCACTTGACGAAGCAACTTGATGACGTGTTTGAACGCCCACATCAAGTTCTCCAATGATGTTTTCATGTGGATGATAACCATGAATCCGAAGAGTTAGATTCTCTGGAACAACCACATTTTCAAATAAATTTGTGTAATGTTCTCCAAGCTCAGGAGTTGAAACATCACTGTCAAGCTCAATAACTTGATCATCAAGTTGATTGTCATCAGAAGAAGTAGATACATTATCATCCTGATTATCATCACTTGGAACTTCAGTTGGAGAAGAAATTGGTGCTTCAACATCATTAGAACTTGAAAATCTTGGATTTTCCAAATGATCTTCAAAATAAGCACGAACCAGGTCTACATCAATGTTCTCAGTCGATGGAGCAAATGAATTAAATAAGCCATCATAATCAAACATCTAGTCGGGACCTTTCCCTTGAGGAGGAGTGGTGTACTTTTGACAATCCACATGATACCATTCCTCAACACAACCAGACGTGAAGTTAAATACCCTTTTCTTTGAAGATTCATATCCCAAGAAATATCCTTCGATAGCCTTTTCTTCAAATTTACCCACATCCTTCTTCAACATTGTACAAAGACACCCAAATTTTTCTAAGTACTTTAAATTAGGCTTCCGATTGTTTAAAAGCTCATAACTTGTTTTCTTGAGTTTCTTAACAGTTAGAACTTGATTTAGCGTATAACAAGCTGTATTCACCGCCTCATTCCAGAATTGGACGGGAAGATTAGAATCAGCTAGCATAGTTCTTGCAGCTTCAATCAAGGTTCTATTCTTTCGTTCAACAACACCATTTTGTTGTGGTATATAAGGTGCACTATATTCTCGATGAATTCCCTTTTGAAGACAAAAGAAATCCAATACAGTGTTCTTAAATTCAGTACCATTATCACTTCGAATTCTTCTCACCTTGTGTTTGTATAGTGATTCGATCTTAGTGATAAGGTTTTGTACCAAAACGGGCGTTTGATCTTTCAAACTTATAAATAACACCCATAAGTATCTTGAATAATCATCGGTGACAAAAAGACAGTACCAATCCCCGGAGATACTCGCACGATTCACAGGACCAAACAAATCCATATGAAGTCATTCAAGAGGAGTATCAATGGAATTCAATAACTTAGACGGATGTAATTTCTTCTTCTGCTTGCCTTTCTTGCATGCAATGCAGTGATCAGATAACTTAAAATTCTTCAACGAGACACCCTCAACTAAGTCATTAGCCATTAAATAATTCATCTTTCGAACATGTATGTGACCCATTCTACGATGCCATAGAATAGAGTCTTTCTCGGTTGCTTTGGAGGCAAAACATGTTTCGATAGATGTTGATACTTTAGAACTCATATTTAAGACATAAATATCATTTGATCGAGGTGATCGCATGACAACCATGTCCTCGGGAATCACATAACCTAGTTTCAAAATCAGACATTCTTTATCAGTAAAGACTGTAGTGTATTGCTTGTCACATATTTGAGACACACTCAATAAATTATGATCTACCTTGTCACAGTAGTTAACTTTCTCAAAAGTAATATGCTCATTCGAAACATCACCTTCTTATGTAATCATACCCCCAGAATTCCCAGCCAAAGCCACATAACCCCTTGAATATTTCGTACATTTGATAAGAGGTTGAGATTTCCAGTAATATGACGAGAACATCCACTATCCATAATCCAGTTTTCACCATAAATGGTCTTGGATGTACCCTACACATAAAAGAAAATGATTAGTTCAAAAAGGCAGCCCAGGCCTCAGTCTTGGGCACCTTTTGATTTTCTTGAGAAATTTTAAACTTAGCATAATTCAACTGTTGTTCAGCCAATTGTAAATAAGTTACCGGCTTCTTAGACCTTTGTCTTAAATAAGCTGCTTGAACCACATTTGAATTTTCATTCTTGCATAACGGTGCAGTTGGAATAAACTTTGGTTTTACTTGTCCATGTGTCTTATTTACATGAATAACCTTTTGGGGATTCACGTTTGAGAACATTATGTGAGTTTCATCATCATACGATACCGGACGTTTCGGAATCTCTTTTATCAAAGGAACTGGTTTCGATTTCTCCTTCACAAAAGGATGAAGATTTTGAAATTTATGTTGTCCACAATTCCTCACAACGTGACCCTGTTGACCGCAAAGAAAGAAGCTTCGCATGTCCACATGATCGCTTTGAGGTTTAGCAGTAACATATGACAAAGAGGGTTGATAACTCACATTTTTGGTAAAAATTTTAGCTAACTCATCAGATGACATTGATTTTTTCTTTAGATAAAAATCCAAATTAGAACTACTAGAAAAACTTTGCAAAGTATCCATTCCAGTTGATTTTACAAATTGAACTTTCTTAGCTTGTTTTAAAACTTGTTTTGCTTTAATCAACGGATTAGATGTCATTGATGTTTTAGCTTGAGCATACCGACTTTCAAGTTCTTGGATCTTAGAAGTTTCATTATGAAAAACACTTTCAATCAATTCCGGTTTACTGATACTAACTGGAATGTATTTCTCAGTAAACATCGTGTCAATTCCTTTCAACTTGAACACATGATCAGTTGTCAGTTTTGAAACAGTAGGATTGATAAAGCGCATCAAATCCTCATCAGAAACTTTAGGTTTCTCTGTTTCTTCACCTTAACCGGTTTAACCTTATAGGAGTATTTTGTTTCACCTGAGTTGTGTGCGAACCATACACAGCCTCCTCAAATTCATGAGGTTCACACAGTATGTGATTAGAACTTGGAATGTTCTTGTTTTTGTGTATAATTTCAGATTCGAACACATCTTCAATGATGACTTTGTCTACATTTTCAACAAAGACTTTGTTGCTTTGAACATGAGGTTTTTGAATTATAGATTGGGCTTTAACAGTTTCAGGTTTTACTAGGTTTGCCTTTTTAGAAATCACAAATTCTTTGACAATCACATCCTCTTCCTTTCTAGCAGAAGGATTTGGTTTGTAATCATTGTGAAAAGGTGGAGGAATTTCTACAAAACCTATTCCTTTCTTTGAATCTTTTTGCTTACTTGAAACTTCAATTATCTCATTTAGTAAAAAATGAAGAGTTTCTGAATTTTCCCAATTTGTTCTTTAACTCCAAAACCTCATTTTCAAGCTCGAATATTTGGTTCTATGTTTCAAGATTTCTTGAAACTTTTGATCATTGATCGTCATTTTAACCGATAACTCAGCCTTAAGATCATGATTGCTTATAGTTAAAGCCACAATTTTCTCTCTTGAATTCATTTGAGAAGTTAAGGATTGTCTATAAGTGTCCTTTAACGAAACTATCTTTTTTTAACAAATTATCATTTTGAAGTTTTAAGGAATCTATATTAGGCTTGTTGAGTTCACAATCATCAAATGAAACATTAAAAGAGAGTTTAGAATTAGAAGCACTAAACTCATTTGTTTAGCCATGCAAGCTGAAGAGGTTGAGTCACTGATTTTAGCCATACATGCAAAAGTGGTTGGAAGCTTTACACTTGAATCATTAGAATCAGACTCAGTATTAGCATCAGAAGATAGCTCGCTTCCACTAGCATTTTGAAAATTCTCAGTAAATCCAAACATTGCCAATTGCTTGATTGTTGTTACACAGCAATCGTTGAGACCAATCATCTCCATCCAGGTTAGATAACAGTGCCTGACTTCCAGAAGACGTTGGTTTTGTACCAGAATATTTTCCCGCATCACTCCCACTTTTACCAGACGAATTCTGATCTTGCTTTCTAGGACCAGTGTACTCTTACTTTGGCTTCTCACATTCCTTTGCAAAATGCCCAAACTCTTGACAATTGTAGCACTTGACCTTTAACCTATCAAACCCCAATTTCTTGTTCAATGAAGGAAGATCTTTACCCGTTCTCTGCATAAACTTCTTTAATTTCCTGACTATCATAGCCATCTTCCACTTTAAATCCATAAGTTCTAGATCATCGGGATCAATTTGATCATAGTCTTCATCGGTTAAATCACTTGTTGCAATCTTGCTATTAACCAAATTCTTGTATGAAGACATAAAGGCAGACAAAAATGCAAAATTTTGTTCAGCCTCCTTTATGTTTACATTTTTTTGAGATGAGTATTGATTTGTAGGTGATGAATTTCTAAATCCTCCAGATGAACCAGAAACACCAGAAGATCCAGTATTTCCAGTTGTGTAGAAACATGCTCGTGGATCACTATATATTGTCGTTGCATTCTCACTTGCATTCTGTGTGAGAAATGTTGTGATAGGAGAAATGGTTGAACTCAATGGCATACTTCCACCATACAAAGCAGGATCTTTACTATCCTTTGAAGATTTTTGACATTTAAGATCGTATTCTCGTGCCTCGATCTTTTGCATAAATTCCGATGCTGTCAAATCTTCATTGTTGAAATAATTATTTTCTTTCAGAACCATCAAGAAAGTAGAGCAGGAACTCGGTAGTGCACTTTTAATGGTATCAATTTTATCAATCTCTGAAGTTTCCAATCTCATCTTATCCATTTCATCTATCAAATGATTAAACCTTGTTATCATTTCTTCAAAAGTTTCACCCTTAAGCAGATTAAAGTTTCTGAATTGAAACTTGAGCATAACCTTTTTGCTTTCAGCGGTGTTTCCCATACTTCTCATACGGATATATTGAAACAAAGAAGCACAAATATTTATACTCCCTACTTGGTGAAAGATGTTTTCAGGTAAAGCCATAGTAAGAGTTGAATAAGCCTTTGTCTCAATTTCCAAAGCTTTCTTTTCTTCAAACAAGTATTGTGAGATAGCCTTAGGTGTAAAACGAATAGTCTCGTCCCCAATCATTGGAACAGTATAAACCTCATCCAAACAGTACGAACAATCAGGGTGAACTGACCCTAGATAAGCACGGAAACGAGGTTCCTATTTAGCAAAATCGCTAAATTTCATCAGTCTTGGACATTTCGAATGTGAACCGATCTCGGTGTCCAGTTGTAACATTTGTTGCATCAATATGTTTTGAGAAGCTAATGCATACATACTCGCCATGTTTGAAAAATTTTAAACTCTAAGGACTAGAGTTGAAAATTAATATTAACAAATGGGAAACAGTAATGGTAACGAACTGTGAACAGTATTTAGAGAATCACAATTTAACAAAATAAAGTGTGATCAAGTAACGAATCAGAAATAGTTTAAACTAATCCGATGATTAATGAATTAGACGGTCAATGAATCAGTCAATCAATCGAATAAGTTAAACGAATCAGATGATCAACGAATCAGAAGGTCAACAAATCAGTCAAACTAACGAATTGATTAAACAAATTGTTTAGCGAATTAGAAAGTTTTCTGTAACGAATCACAAGCGAATTAGATAACGAACCAGCTACTGTTGATTAACGAATCAACTAATAACGAATCAGGTTGTTACAACAATTTGTAACAAACTCTGACATAGAATGACACGTGGCACAGGTTGTTATAAAACAGTTTCCAAGGTATAACACGTGTCACACGAATCAGTAGACACGAATCAGAACTTGTAACGAATTGATTAACGAATCAATCAAATTCCATAACGAATGAGCTTAAAATTTAACGAATCAACCAACGAATTGATGAATAGTGTATAACGAATTGGTCAGATATTTATGAATCTTCAAATTCGTTTGAAGATCTTCAAATCTTCAAACGTGATTTCCAGAAATCTGGAAATCGTATGAACGCAAACCCAGAACCAAATCAGTAATACTTAACCACTACTCAACCAAATCGCACACTTAAACCATCAAATTTCTGGTAATCACATCGTGAATCCATTCGCATCATCCAGTAAATCAATTAACACTTAACTCGTAACCGATTTGACCAAAACCAAACCCCTGTTTACGGCCAAAACAGATCCAAACCAATTTCGATCCAAACTCAATCCAAACTTCAATTCCAATCAACCACAGCTCACAATTACCTTATCCAATCCAAATCTAATCCAATCCTTCCATAATAAAACCAAATCAACCTTAATTCGATTAAAAGTCAAACCGAACATAAAATTAACACAAAATAACAATTAAACGTCTATTATAACTAATTAACTATCAAATTCAAGAGCAAAAGAGCACCGAAAGCTCTGATACCACTTGTTTGAACCTCAGTTAACCCTTACTAACACAGATCTCAGATTTGAGTTGTATATAATTAACTTCTACTATGGATCTAGCTCGTAATTGCCATTGATCTATAGTTAATACGTTATCTATATATATATGTATTAGTTGTATGTATGCGTATAATGTTAATATGAAGATTGAGAGAGATTCGGGCAGTGATTCGTTAATTAACTCTCAAAAACTTATATTAATCTGTGAACAGTGTTCACTATAAATAGACGATGGACTTAGTTCGTCAACATCCCCTAACGAACTAACGTCCAATTCGTTACATACATTAAAAGGAAAATAACTTAACGAATCACCTCCTGATTCGTTAAACATCCTTAACGAATCAGGAGGGAAATAACTTAGATCTAGTTCGCTAAACATCCTTAGTGAACTAAACTATTACATTAACGAACTACAGGATAAATTAATTGTTTATTACATTTAAACAAAACGACAAATACGTTAAAGATAAATACAAAGACTCGAGACGCAAAACCGTGCACTAACATCGAGGATGTGAATCAGTTCTTCCTCAATCCTGTTCTGAACACAACTCCCAACTCAAATGGATCGTTTGACTTTGAGACTAATAGATCCCACCCTCATTAGTTGGGTATATTCATATTGAGACTGAGTTTGACTTTTTCTACATCTTCCTTCGTGGGACCAATTTCCGCATCCTAAGCATTGTTCGTATTTTTTCTATTCTTTTCATTGCGCTTTTTGAAACTCCACAAAATGGTGGCCTTTGTTCGTCTTGGCACCACTTTTTCCTCACCTCATTGCTAAAGAGAAATATTATCTCCATAAGTTCTAGAGGCAACCTAGGTTTTGCGAAATGTATGCAACAAAGGAAATTGAAACCAAGAAAATGCATTTCTAGTTCTTTAGGTTCTGCCGTTAAAAGACCACTGTTGTATTTTATCGGTGAGAGAGATAAAGTGGTAAGGTTTTTGGATAAGGTTTTTGGGTTTGTATTTTGAAGAATGGTTTGAGGGGTTTTTGACAATATTACATTCTTTTTTATACAACGCTTCATGCGGTCTTCAAATGAACACTTGAGACAAGTTTTAAATCACATGAAACATATGACTCACTCAAAGCTTCCGAAAAAATATTTATATGGCATGAGGTTTATCTCACAGTAACAGAAGGATTTGATATAAACGCCATATTTTTCATAAATTTATTCTCAATATTACAAAACTTCCTTTTACTTTTTCACTTTTTGGTTATAGTAGATTTTTTGTTAGTTATTTGAAAATATATTTTCTTAGATTTTCTTTTGGTTTTGTCATCAAACTAGTCTTTATTTGCTACAAACAATTTGTTATTAGAGAATCTTATAATTAGTTGAGCAAACAATTGGTCAAGTAATTACCCTCCCCACACTTGAATCTCACATTGTCCTCAATGTGAAAAGATTCATAAAAGTGTTCATAATAAGATTCATATGAAGTTTGGTGGGTAAAATGGAAAGGAGCTTCCCTTTGAGCTCACGAAATTTCGACAGAGTGTCCCGTGTTTTTCGTCCGTTTTCCTGTAGTGTATATAAATGATAAACTGCACACAACCAAAAAACAACCAAAGCAAAATAGTACTGAAATTTGGGTATGGAATCATCCACACCCTGCCCACACAGACTAAATAAGTCCATAGTCAAATGTCTCGGCACACCCGGCCATAACAAGCACCAAATAAACAACTAAATAAAATTGTCTCAAACAAACATAATAATAATAGTGTTATCAAGTACTACCACTCATGTCCATGCCCATACCCAAACCCAAACCTACCATCGCCGTCGCGCGTCAGTTACCTGGATGTTCCGGGTCAAAGGGTCCCCAGTGCCGATCCATGCGCTCACCTAGCTGGTGAATCTCCCGCTTTGTCTCTACGCACTTTGTGGCACATTGTGCGTTAGATGCAGCGATCTGTCATTTTAACCTGTCAAAGGAAGCGGTAGTGTGAGTCTGAAATCGGTCAGTGAGCCTATATAGCCCCGCGAAAACGTACTGGCTATGATATGACGCGCAGGGGCCGACTCTTGATGATGATGGGTCGTCCTGCTAAGAGTAAGTGCGGCGGTTGGTCTGTCATGGTGGCGATCCGGTCCTCATCTCAGGTATGTCCTGAATGGTCATCTGAGTGGGGTCCTCAGGTTCCCAGATCTGGTTGAGGGCATCCTGAAACCTCCACTGTGGTGGATTTCGTTCAATCTGTTGGACCGTTTGCATACTGATACAGAGGTTAAGATAGAGTGGTATTGGGCTCGGGCTTCGTGTTCCCTAGCGATCTGCACCATAGGCCCTGTAGAGCTTATATATTCAGGCACCACCAAAGATCGGGGTATTTGGGCTTTTTGCATTCGCATTTGTTTTAAACAGTTGACAGAATAGGTACGTGATGTTACATGGTACCTCATTCTTGATGAAATAAAGGGCCCACAAATCTCTTAACCCCATGATCCCCTCGCTATGGCCACGTTGTGTCACTGTGTGGCTTAACAAGCGGTGAATCATCAACGGGTCGTGTAAAGCAGTGCTTTTGGTGCTGCTTGGATAATACTATTCATCTCCATAACTCAACTGTTCCTATGCTTGCATCCTGGTATTTCCCGGTTCACTTGTTTCCTAACCATCTTCGTCTGCAAAAGTCATCCCTGCCTAATACCATAAAGAAGAGTCGGTTTCATCAGATGTGTAAATGCCAATGTTGATTCCCAATTTTGTGACTGAAGTATTATACAATGCTCCCCCGATTCTAAGCTGGATAGCCTCGTTATCCCACATATACAAGTCCTTCGTTTTTGTCAAGAACGAAGCTAAAAATTTCTTAGTCAGTTCAGCTATTGATTTACCCCTTTGCCTAAAACACTCACCTATGGCCCTTTTATGAAATTTTTGTACCTTCCCAATTGGTTTACTTGCTGTAATGTGTCGGTACATCCGTAGAAGTTCAGTTCTGGGCATCGGTTGTTTAAGTACCCCAATCTCTGTCGGACAATCCTATATCGCATCATGTCCTCGGGGAAAATCAAGAAAGCATGCTCGTCCCATATTCAGCCATATGCAATTTAGAACAAGATTAGGCAGATAATCACAAAATTTCATTGAACATATGGAACAGAGACTGGAGCACGCCCCCTATGCTTCTAGAGGCACGACCCCGTGTTTATGGAATTTTGGAATATTTGACTAATTTGACCATTTTTGACTTTCGGTTGACCTGCAGTTGACCACGGGGCGTGTTTTGCAGAAACACAGCCCGTGTTTTTAATCAGAATTTTGAAAATGTTAAGACTCAAACTTGCATTTCAACCCGGTTCTTAAGAAATATCATCCGCGTTCGATTCATAATGTATGGGTTTTTCAAAACCCGAACCCGAATGATTTTTCTTCACAAAATCTAAATGGGTCAAATCTTTTTCACACATCAAAACCCTAAACTATAACAGTTAAGCATCCTATTATTTGGGTTTTGACCCGATTCAACAACAAATGTGTAACATCTTACTTTTGATGATAATAATAGAAGAAATTTCGTTTATTCAATAACGTGTCGTGTATCGGTTTAGATAAATAAACTATAAGAGGGTGGGCTTGGATATTAAAAGATGGAATAAGAGATGGTAATGAGCCTTAGGTCCATGGGCTTAAGAGAGTATAAATACCCCTTAAACCCTTATCCTTTCCATTTTTATTCATCTGTACACCATAGCCTATACCTTCAAAAACACACACAAACACCTTCCGATAACCCGAGCCAAGATCCGAAGGTAAAAACCCTAGCTTGATAGTGTTAGAACGTCGTGACAAGCAAGATATATATCAAATTTAGATCGTGTTCGTGAAATCGACTCGTTAAAGGTACATTTATAATGAAAACTTGTTCAGTTAGTTTAGTATTCCTAGATCTATGTATAAATGGTAAAAACGAACAAAACGCAACGATTCCAGTTAAAATTCGTTAACATATGATGGGTTAATTGTTAGTATAAAGAGCCGCATATATATAAATCAAACGGAACATTTTTATGTAATGTTTAGATGTTTGGATGGTTGGGGTTTGTTGGCGAGGTGATTCCGAGCAAACTGATACCAAATTTGGGTTGTTTTAGCATGATTTAAGGTTTAATAGCAGATCTGGTTCTTGTTCTAACAAATTTTGACTTTGACGAATCAGGTCAAAGATTTGGATAAGACTGATGCTCATTCATCATGATTAAACAAATCGTTGGCCATTCGTTAGACAACCATAATGAATAGGACACATTCGTGTGTCTTCATGACGAATGAACCCTTAATTTGTCTTAATGAGTTAACAAATGGCACTTACCATTCATTATGGAAGACAACGAATCGATTCATTCTCTATAGGATACACTTACATGCTCTCGTAATAAATGAGTCCTCGTTCGTCTTATAGAAAGCATGAATGGCTTAGCCATTCGTTATGAACTCATTCATCTCGACCCCAGCCAGGGGCTCTGCCCCTTGGACTCTGCTTGGGGCTGCCACCCCATGACCCCCCTTCCAGGGGGACTGCCCCCAGACCCCCGTAGCTAGGGGTTACAATAACTTAGAAGTATGATATAGTTAGAAGTAGTTAAGTGATATGTGTAATTGTTATACAGTTAGCCGCGTCTAGTTAAAGAGAGGAGTTACGAGTAACTCGGAAAGGAACCGAGCCCAGGTGAGTTTCTAGCCCCACTTCCTGGTTATGTTTTCGGGGCTGTGTGCATACTCAATGTGAAGGTTAATACACTTACATTGAATGGTAAGTGTGTGCTATGATGATAGATGTGATAGTATGAATGAATGCTTGTCGGTGCGTGAACGACCTTCGAATATTGCACGTATCGACAAGGAAGGTAATGTGTAGTATGCCTAGTATGAAATATGTATATATGAAAGCATGTGAAATGAGTATGTTAGAAAGTATGAGTATATAAAGAAAGGTATGTATGGTGGTAGGACGGATGGAAGGTATGGTTATGAGGGAATAGACCCTAATAATATTTGCGAATGTAGGGAACATACCCTAATAATATCTGCGAATGTAGGAAACAGATCCTAATAATATCTGTGAATGTAGGGAACATATCCTATTAGTATCTGCGAATGTAGGGCACAGACCCTAACAATATCTACAAATGTAGGGAACAGACCCTAATAATATCTGCGAAGGTTATAGGGCGGGATGCTCTTTAAAACATATATGTATGAATGAAAGTATGTACGTTTGTAAGTATGAAAGAAAGTATGTAAGTACATAAGGAAAGATGAAAATATGTATCTTCGGATACATATTTATGTAAGTATGTTAATGTAATGTATGTTGTCTGATTAAGTAGAACTCACTCAGCGTAGCTAACTTTTAGTATGCACGCATGTGAGTAGGAAGAGGTAGCTAGCTTGAGGAGGACACATTGTAGAAGAATAAGAAGCTGGCATCTGAAGACCTGTGATGTTTTTATTAAATAATGTTTTTATGATTAAAGACAAGAGGTGATAAGACAAGATTTTAATTCATATGTAATATTATGGTTGAAGTTTATATTCCGCGAAAAGTTTTAAATTAACTCTGATGTTTAGAACTGTGTTTATTAGTAAATCCAACATCCTATGTAGGGCACCGGGAACAGGGCCTTACAAAATGGGTAAGTATTCCGATTCAGGTCTCGTTTTCAACCCGATTTTGACCTAGAATGGTGAAATAGAGTCATAGAATCATCAAATTAACATACCTTATGTAACACCCCGTAACCGCAGCGGAAACGTAAACGGGATGCAACAGACACCTCTGATATCAACCACATTGTTTATAAAGAAAACTGAATACATTAATATACTTCAAATTACATTATCTCGTATTTCGTTACCGTCTAGGTGATACACACATCATACAATACGATACATAATTCTATTTATTATAATGTATCCTAACATCCCGCACGCAAATCTTACACACATCAAGCACTTAGCACGTAAGCAATCACTTCATCTTAATTGTACCTGAAAAGCATGTGAGAAAACGGGTCAACTACAAATAGTTGGTGAGTTTCACAATTCGAGTAAACCATGATAAATCATTATCAAAATATAATATTATCGATGTAATTATGCTGAGCCCACAAGTGAAACCTCTGACTATCACACACAACCCCCGTGGCATATCCCCCGCCCACGGTCCTGCCCCAAACCGCTATGTCTAACATTACATATCAAAATAAATAACAACAAAATAGACATGTGCAACTGGCTGGGAAACATCAGCAAATCCATGCCGGACCAGTTGGGTTTGTCTGACCAATAGTACTATCCACACTCTACCGGCTTTCAGCTAATCACTCGTGTTGCGGGGCCTTACAATGTTAGCAACTCAGACAATTACCATCTTAGTACATTTCCGTACGATTCCCGTACAATAAAATATATATAAATACACGCAAATCCATGCGTTCAGTATGTACTTAAACATTTCAGTAGTAACATGCTTCCGCCCCGATGAAAATATTTAAAAACAATTCAGAAAAAGGGGCTCGTGAACTCACCTTAGCACATGCAAGTAGGTAACAACAATCATTATCAATTAACACGTCCAATCTGTATTATGATCCCTACGATCGTTATTATACAATTATTGTTTATATAAACTTTAACTGTGTTAACCGGTACATCTGGGGACACTGTTAACCCAGTACTGTACCCGTTCCGGGGGCAATGTTAACCCAGAAACACTTCTAGGGACATCTGGGGACACTGTTAACCCAGTACTGTACCCATTCCGGGGGCAATGTTAACCCAGAAACACTTCTACGGACTCAGATTGTGATATCGTTTAGAGTTCACTAGTCAAATTTCTATTAGTCGTTTTTTCCCGTTTTGCGTGTCTAGCACGGTTATCCGTTTTTACGTTTCAAAAATGAGTTTGGTCACACACGACCCGAAAATAGTTGATGACTGATTTTTTAAGTAAAGTTGTGAAATTAGAGCTCGGTTTAGACGCCCCGATTGGCCGCGGGACCCGTTTTCGTCTTTAGTGCACCGGAAACTGTTAAATCGTTTAAAATTACCCAAATCATCCGAATTATTTTCGGATGATTCATTTTTACTTATTTAACTCAATTATATGAAAATAGTTCATTTTTAGGGTTTTTATACACCGGTCAGCTCGTTTAGGCGAACTTTACCGGTTTACCGCGTTTTAAGCTTTAAAAGTTTGATAATTAGCACAAATAATTATCCGTTTAATCTCGGATCTTGAAATTTTGCACAAATCACTTTTTGACAGTGGGGAATTTTATAAAAATACTTCCAGAATTAATTTTTATGTTTAAAATTTATTTATCTATTTTTAAACACCATTTAAACACTAAATATGTCGTAAATACCAAACGATCTTAGAAAAATCCCAAATTTTTCTTGGATGTCCCCTGACATCCACATAGTCCCCTGTAATTTTTCCAAAACCAAAATCTCTCTTTTCATGCCATTTTCACTAAAACCGAGCTAGAAAACCCTAGAACTCGTTTAACCGAAAAGCCTACTTAGTCTTCTCCAAAGGACCTAAAATTTTGTGTGTGACTTATACATGTTATAAAAAGCTTATCTGCAATTTTCCAGAATTTTCCATGATATTTAACTATTTTTCACCATTTTTAGCCAAAACTGAGCATTAAATTCACCAAATATTCATCCTTTGTCCAAAAATTACCAAATATTCACAAAACTCATATTTTCATGTATTTAACACCACTGTAAAATTTCATGACCTAAATCTAAACCATCCACAATCTGTCCAAAAATCCATAACCGAACATAAACCGAATATACCTTTCGTTTTCCGCCACTACAAGCTACAAACTCGTCTTTCCGCCTTATCTACCACTAAACACAGATCCTAAAATCAACATACCACAATACCAAGCAAGTTACACTCACAATCAAGCCTCTTACACTATAGTTTCGGTTATTGTTTCAAAACTAAAGTTTAAACCGTAAAAATTCGTTTTTGGTCCGTTTAACTCCTTTCTTGGACCAAGATCCCTTGTATAACCCGTATACATCACTTGATCATGCAAGAATCGGTTTTCATCTCGAAACCTCATTTTCTTGCAAATAAACTCAAGAAACGAAGATGAACACGTAATTAACTCGATTTTTACCTCGGTTATCTTGCAAAATTTCTGGATTTCTAGCTCATAATGTGGAGAGGAGAGGAAGAATGATGCAATGTTGTTTAAAAAAAATAACAAGTGAATGGGGTATAACCCCTTCACACCGATCGGGATTATTGGAAGGTGGGGTGGGACCCACTTCTCCAATTCTAGCCACATGTTTGGATTCTCGAAATCCGGATAATGTTTTGGATAATCTGGTTCAGTTCGTTTTTCGGTTAAATGTTTAATTCGGCTTAAAACGAGGCTAAAACGGTCGTTTTCGGCTTAAAAAATGAAATTTATATAAAACCGATTTAAAAACTTTATAAAACTTAAACCATGGCATTTATTAACTTAAAACATCATATTATTAATTATTGCGCATCTTTTTCGGCTTGATCGATCGTCTCTTGCTCGGTTTTGTATTAAAGGTTTCGTTTAACGTACCGAAGTACCATTAAATCGAAATTTTTTTTTCTGTGCCGTACATTACTTATCCCGAAGCATTAATGCTTCGTAAAATCACTAAATATTATAGATATCGTCTATAATTGAACCCTCGATTCGTTCGGGTTTCAATAACTATCGATCGATTAATCGCATGTTCACTACGATGAATTATATATTCACGTACAATCAATACAGTGAACCATGTATTCTCGTATATTTACTAGGGTAATTCATATACCCGACATTAAATATAACGTAACTATTGTCTACCGGTTAGGGTATATCTGGTTTCGTCGGAATCGTTACACCTTATGTTGAGAATCGAAGGGTTTAAGCAAAGATTGCAATGAAAGGTTGAACTTTCAGGTTTTCGGAAGGGGGCGGAGTATGTTTTTAGGGTTAAGTTATGGGAAATTTGATATTTTAAATAAAATCTCGTAACTGCAGTGTAGGGTGAGGCACGACCCCATGCTTTGTGAAGCATGGCCCGTGTTGCAGGTAGCAGTCAGGTTGTTTTTTTTATTTGTTTATATTAACGATATGGTCATTTTAACTGATTTTCTTGAAGATTAAGGTTAAAAACAATGTTGTAAAAGTAGGTCTACA
This sequence comes from Bidens hawaiensis, assembly GCF_021521415.1. Lineage (NCBI taxonomy): Eukaryota > Viridiplantae > Streptophyta > Magnoliopsida > Asterales > Asteraceae > Bidens > Bidens hawaiensis. The sequence goes on along the minus strand of NW_027492612.1, from coordinate 255,128 downwards.
AGGCCGAGTACTTTCCGAATACTCGCTACAAGGCATGGTGCCTAGGGGAGTTTCTTTACCTACGTCTAGTTACTAAAAATTGTTCAAAGGTGGTCAACATTAGCCAGAATCACATCGAATCGGTTAACTTTGGTCTATTTTGACTAAAAAAATACAACATAATCCATATTTTTATAATATTAAAGAACGAATATCATTTTTTTTAATTAATGATTAATATTTTTTCGAATAATTTAGTGTTTAAAAATGTATTTATCTTAATTATATTGATATTCACTTATTTTGTTATAAGTATTAGTAAACTTATGATATTTGAAATATATATATTACCCAAAAACTAATTTTCTTTATATTTATCACGTCCGAGTACTCTCCAAGTACTCCGAGTACTCCCTCCAAGGGGGTCGGCCGCCTGGGGACCGCCTAGCGACTTTTGCAAAATTTGTTAAAAACATAAAATCCTACGTAATTCCATTAACTTTCCAAACATTACACCGAAAATAAAACAAAACGAACCGAGAAACATAAGAACTAGTTTAATCGACAACACATCCTAGGAAAACATACAAGGCTTATCATACTCGAAACTACTGACAACCATCATTCCTGAACAGGTCTTGAATGTGTGGTGGGGCTCTTTTGGCTTCCAAGAGTTCGGAAAGGTATTTGTCAATCTTTCTGATTTCTCGGTTGAGGAAGTTGAGCTTGAAATCCATATCCTTGTTGTGACTTTCAACAATGTGGAAATTTTCGAACCTCAGTAGCTCGATTTTGTTTGTCATTTTGATCAAGCGAGCCTCCGCTTGAATGCTGCTTTTGACTTGGTCTCTCACTATACTTTGAAGCCTCATGATTTCTTCTTCAAGATGTGAATAATTTTCACCATTCTTGAACTTCTTCACTGGTTTCCATTACTCTCTTTTTATCCATTTGAGGAATTTTTAGTTTGGTATTAACGGAATGGGCGATTACATATATCCCCCTATGAATTTAATCAATTACATATATACCTAACCTAAAATTTTTATTACATATATTCCCTTCCTTATGCGTAAGTATTACATATTTACCCATTTGATTAAACTTAACTTATACAATGACTATTTTACCCTTAGTTTTAATAAAACTATATAATTACATATTCATTTATTAAAATAGACTTGTATGTATTGAGATCATAAATTGACTTCAGTTTCAAACTTGAACATACAAACTTTGTTTTCTTGTAGTTCTTAAGAAAATGATTTGAACTTACAGTTTGTTACAATTTGTATTTCATTCTAGTGTTTGAATCAATGAAACGGGTCCTTGAATTTGCTTACATGTTCCTGAAAATTAATATGTTGAACATTTTAAGTATAAACATGAAAGTCTCATGTTCTTGATATGAATAAAAGTCGATAAAGACAAAATTACAAGGGTTCGGATAGGTGATTGCTGTGAATTTCAAACTGAATCGAAGCCAGAAACGAAATCGCCGGATAGGATGTCAGATCTGTGAATTAAAAACATAATTAGATCGTGATAGGGGCGTTGGATCTGTGAACCAAAACACACACAATAAGCATAAACCATAAGCAATTCAGTATTTTTTAGCCGATTTTTGAGTTGGTAGAAAGCCAAAAAGCTTCTTCAACAAAACTCTTTGCCTCGAGAACTTCGAGCTGGATGGCCGGACTATATGGCCAATCCAACTGGTGATTCATTCTTGGTGGTGTAAAATTATAGATACATCATGATTAAGCATCCTTGATTGGCCGGAGAAGATGGATGACGGTGAAGAAGTGTCTTCCGGTAATTGACGGCTGAAAATGAAGGGCTAGGGTTCATGCTTGTTTATCTTTTAACCAGTTTATACTATATAATCTCAAAAGGGTAATTTTGTCGAGTAATTTTATTAAGGGAGGGGATATATGTAATTTGGGTTAATGAGTTGGGGATATATGTAATTAGGTAGGTAAACAAGGGGATATATGTAATTCCCCCTTAATGGAATAGTGAAGATGGCTTGTATATTTAGAGAGACTAGAATGTCGAGCACGACCCATGTAACAAGTTACACGGCCTCGTGTTTTTGATGGAATAAATGTTTCTGATTCAGAAAATTGTACGACATCAGCGTGTATTATGCTAAAGATTCTAAGATGACCACGACCCCGTGTATAAGGATGCACGACCCGTGATTTTGGTCACTGGAATTTTATCTTTGATTTTAGAAAAAAGCAAAGGCAGGAAGTTTTGGAACGATGTTTAAGATGTTAATTGAACTGTTTTAACGTCTTAAAATTACTTTTCATTAATAAAAGGTCCTAAATATAGAATCAGGGTAAGCCCGAACATCCTAGAACATGAAATTAATTTGAGATAAGCCTGAAAGTCCTAAACTTGTGCCTAATGCACTTGATTACACATGAAAAAGTAAAAATGATTCTAGATTCCACTGAATGGGTCTCCTCCGTCGAACGGCCCGGGTGGAGGAAAGTAGGTGAAACGGAGGACTTGAAACTGAAGTTGTTCATTCATGTCTCATAGTTCCATTTCATGCTTTCCACCGACTCGTTTAGTTGAATGAGACACATCTCTACAAGGAGATTCATTTTGGTGAGTTCTTTCACGAGCTCTTGAAGTTTTATGAGTAGCTCGGTTTTTGAAATGTGTCGGGTTTCGTTTCTCGGTTGGCGAGGAACGAGAATTTCATTGCTCATCTCAGCTGGTATTTTGATTTCTCAGAGGGTGAGAGTTTGTGTTTGCTTTGGTGCAAGAAATGCATTGGCAAAAGGTGAAATTTATAGCCAAACAGTTTCCAGGCACGGCCCCATGCTTCTATGAACAAGCCCCCATCCTTTCATACTGACAATTATGTTACAAATCAGACTAACTGAGATTTTTGCAGCGAAGATTCTGGACCGCATTTTGTGGCACGGGACCGTGCCTACAAATGCACAGTAACATCCCAAAATTCTAAAATAATAGTAAATATATTATTTATTTACGATAGGGAAGTTTATAAAATATTAGAGATGGAAGGTTCAGTAGGCTAATTGAATGGTAATTAATATAGACCAAAAATGAAATATGGGCCTTAGGTCCATGGGCTTAAGGGAGCATAAATACCCCTTAAAACCTAATCCTTTCCATTTTTTATCCATCTCTACACCATAGCCTACACCATAAAAAACATACACAAACACCATCCTATAACCAGAGCCAAGATCTGAAAGTTAAAACCCGAGCCGGCTGGTGCTAGAACTTGTGACGAAGCAAAACGACATCAAGACTAGACCGCATTCGTAAACCGACTCGTTTAAGTTAGTCGCGCACAGAAGAAGAAAGGGGTAACCATTAACGGCGGACGTAACCGCAATCAGGTGACTTTCTAGCCCCATTTCATTGTTATGTTTTCGGGGCTGTGTGCATACTCAATCTGAAGTGTGAATACACTTACCTTAAATTGTAAGTGTATGCTATAGATGATATACAAGTTAGCTATTATATAATACTTGTCGGTGAATGAACGATCTTCGGATATGGCACGTATCGTCAAGGAGAATGATTGCCAGGTGCTTATTAGTGCGTATTGTAACATCCTGAAATTTCTAAAATAATATTAATTATATTATTTATTGTTGGTGAGGAGGATTACTCGGGTTAGTGGGAAAATAATAAAATAAAGTGGGAGATATTATGAATCGGGCTTGTGTTGGGTTAAGTAATATGGGTAATGGACTTGGGTTAGAAAGGAACGAAGATGGACCATGGGCTCAAGCCCATGACCGACATATATATAAACCTTAAATCACCCATATCCTTTCATTTTACACATATTCCATACACCACTCAAAACACACACTTAAGCTCTCTCTCTAGTTTCTCTCTTTTCTCTTGCCGAACCAATATAGAAACCGATCCCGATCCAAGGTAATGATAGTATATTGTGGTATGAACGCAAACCCGTTAGATTTAGTCACGAAATGATCAGCCGACACCTTCAGATCGTTAAAGTCACAAGATCCAGGTGGAATCGGGTATAAACCGAACCTAAGATGAGCTTAGGGGTCACCCTAGCTCAGATCTGGATCCCCAGGACGAAAAACGGTGGTGAAACGGCTGAGATCTCGTTTTTCCAACGAGATCCCGGTTTTCCAGAGAAGGCGGCACCGGAAAGTGTGTACGAGGAAAGGGAATGTCAGAGAATGTTTCTTACATTCTCTGACCTAACCCTAATTCGTTAACGGGGAGTTAACGAACTTGGTGCGGTCAAGAGATTCATTAATGAAGCTTAACGAACTTGCGTTAGTTCTTGTCCAAGTTCAATATGGAAAGGTGTAACATCCTAAAATTTTAATGATGAATAAAGGAAGTTATGTTTAGTGATTTCGCGTAATTGATTAATGTCGGGGAAGGAGCGGGTCTTGGACTTGGATTAATTGAGATGGGTTAAATGAGAATGGGATTTCAGGGATATAAATACCCCCAAAACCCCAAAATATCTTCATTTTCCCCCACTCTCCTAAACACACACATACACACACACCAAGCACACCCAAAACCGCCGCCGGCCGGGCCGAGAAAGAAGGAAGGATCGAGCGAGGTCCGGGTAAGAGAGAAAGATTAGTGGTGATACCAAGATAAACGAGATCCAAACAAGCTCAAAATGTATGATTCTTGATCTTGGAAGTTTAAAGATCCGAGCTTTTAGTGTATAAACGACCGAAAATGGTCGGGAAGTGTAGTGGGTAGTATTGAACCTTAACAAGGGTGTTAAAATCGCCCGAAATGTTGATCAGAAACCGAAACAGCGGACATTTGGGCAACTTCGCCTTCATCTGGGCAACTTCGCCTTCAAGCGATGAACTTCGCCTGCAAGCTAAGTTCGCCTGATGACAAGTTCGCCTGAGGTTTAAGTTCGCCTGATGACAAGTTCGCCTGAGGTTTAAGTTCGCCTGATGATAAGTTCGCCTGAGGTTTAACTTCGCCTAAAGCTAAGTTCGCCTGAGGTTTAACTTCGCCTAAAGCTAAGTTCGCCTGAGGTTTAACTTCGCCTAAAGCCAAGTTCGTTTAGAAAATAAATTTAAAATCTAATGAAAAATGTGTTAAGACAGTTAATGGAAATAAAATTTTTCCAAGCTGACCTGGCAGCTCGACCCCAGCCAGGGGCTCTGTCCCTTGGACCCTGCTAGGGGCTGCCGCCCCTAGACCCCGCTGCCAGGGGCGCTGCCCCCGGACCCCCGTTCGTTGTGGGTAGTAATTAAGACTAGAAAGATGTTATAAGTAGTGATAGTTAAATTGATATGTATACTTGTTATACAGTCAGCCGTGCACAACTGAAGAAAGGGATTACGATCAACGGAGAACGTAACCGTGTTCAGGTGAGTTTCTAGCCCCATTTATGTGTTATGTTTTCGGGGCTGTGTGCATACTCAATATGTTTGTTAATACGCTTATCCTAAGAGATAAGTGTATGCCTTATGTGTATAATGTGAAATGTATGAATGATTGCTTGATGGTACGTGAACGATCTTCGGATATTGCACGTACTGTCAGGTTGTAACGCTATGTATAAGGTAAGTATGTTATGTATGTTTATGTGTATGAACATGATATAGATAATAGAAGAAAGAAATGATAATGTATGGTTGTATGGTTACGAAAAGGGTACCGAGCCCTAATAATACTCGAGGTATGATGTATGGTTGTATGGTAACGAAGAGGGAATCGAACCCTACTAATATTCGAGAACTAGGGAACCGAACCCTACTAATATTCGAGGAAGAAGGGTACCGAGCCCTAATAATACTCGAGGAAAGAGGGTACCGAGCCCTAATAATACTCGAGGAAAGAGGGTACCGAGCCCTAATAATACTCGAGGAAAGAGGGTACCGAGCCCTAATAATACTCGAGGAATGTAGGGCGTAATGCTCTTTATAACATAAGATATGGAAGTAAGTTAATACAAAAGAAAGTAAGAAAGTATGAAAGTAAGAAAGTATGAATGTAAGAAAGTATGAAAGTATGAAAGTATAAAAGTATGAATGAAAGAATATAATGTTATGTGAATGGTATGATTATGTGATTATCTAGAACTCACTCAGCGTAGCTGACTTTTAGTATGCACGCAGGTGAGTAGGATGAGGCAGCTCGCTTGAGGAGACACATGGCACTGAACAAGAATCTGGCATCTGAAGACCTATGATGTGTTAATTTTAATGCTTTAATGTGAAAGACAATAAATGTTTTGAGACAAGTTATGAATTATGTAATGTTTTATGAAAGTTTTATATTCCGCGTAAATGTTTTAATTAACTCTGATATTTAGAACTGTGTTTATGAGTAAATCCAACACGAAAGTAGGGCTACCGGTAACGGGGCCTTACAAGTTTGTATCAGAGCAAAGTTCGAGAGATTTAAGCATCCTACATGCTTAGACTCGAACAGAGTATGGGCTATAAGTAAGAAAAGAAAGAAGATGCCAGTTCAAGAATGCCATGTGTCGCTCAAGCAAGATCAGTAAAGGTAAGGTGTATGATTAAATGATATATGGTTAATGAGAAAGGAAAGATATGTGAACGGCAGGGATAGGAATAATTGATTGTTTAATTTGACAAACTGCTTAAGTAGAACCAGCACAAATAGACTCATAAAGGGAAGTGTATAGGACACGGAAAGTAACGTGATCAGCTAATCACAACTGGCCACTGTTATTACCTGTTAGCCTTACTATCCTTGTACTAAATAGTTCCTTGAGTGATGATGTTTGTGTTTTCCCTTAGAATACAATGGCTGGAGCTGGAGACATTGTTGGAGCTGGAGGTCTCACTGGACGACGCGGCAGGCCTCGTCGTGTCCAGCAACCTTCGGTTGAGACAGCTTCCAACGCCGAAGCTGAAGGAAGCACAGCGGGAAGAAACCCGGAAAACAATGAAGGAGTTCAACTGGATCCCGCCATTCAAGCAGCTATTGTTCAAGCTGTAGCCACTGCTGTGAAGAATATTACCCCGGGAAGGTCTGCTGGAAGCCGTGAAAGAACTGTTGAAGGGCAGGTGGTAATGATAGAAAGGATGACGAGAGGGAAAGGGGTGACTCAAGTGAGGTAAGGTCTGTGAAAGATGATGATAGGAAGAGGGGCCGAGGCGGTTGCAACTATAAGTCCTTCAAAGGTTGTGACCCGCCTAAGCTGACTGGTTTAGGAGACGCAATCGCTACTCTTCAGTGGATAACCGCCATGAATAAGGTTATCCGCATTAGCGAGTGCCGTCCCGATCAAGCGGTAGGTTACTCAATCATTCGAGGATGAGGCTATGTATTGGTGGGAGAGTGTGGAGCAGAGGAAGACCCGTGAAGAGATTAAGGAGATGAAATGGGACGATCTGAAGGAGTTAGTGATGATGAAGTTCTGTGCTGACGCCGAGGTTGAAAGGGCGGAGATGAAGTTCCTAAACTTGAAAGCTGGGACAATGACACATCGTGAGTACACCACCGAGTTCAATCGAATGTCTAGGTTGGTGCCCGATATGGTCAACACTGAGGCTAAAAGGATCAAGTGTTACGCGAGGGGATTACCACAGAGAGTCCGCATGTTAGTCAGGACAAGTAAACCTGCTACTTTTGATTCTGCTGTCGAACTCGCAGAAATGGTCTATGCAGACTTGACTGCGGATGATGTGGTGGTGGGAGACGAGAAGAAAGAAAAGAAATGGGTCGCTCCTGCTAAACGACCCGGGTACCCAGATGTGGAACCCTAAGAACAAGCAGCCGAGAGTTTGGGAGAACAGGTCGTGCAAGACCTGTGGCAAGGCACACAGTGGTGAGTGTAGGTGGGGAAAGGGTTCAGATACATGTCATAAGTGTGGAAAGATTCATGCCGGAGAATGTAGATTTGGGTCGAATGTTTGCTACAAATGTGGGAAGGCAGGTCATTATGCTCATGAGTGCAGTTCTAAGCCTGCATGCTACAAGTGTGGTAAGACAGGTCACTTTGCTAGGGAGTGTACCGAGAGTGAAGCTGGAGGTAGTGGAAGGAAAATGCCGATCAAGCTAGGCCAAGAACTAGAGCCTACATGTTGACCCAAGAACAAGCCAAGCAGATTCCGGATGTTGTCACATGTACGTTTCTAGTGAACGGTGTTTCCGCTTCTGTATTATTTGATTCGGGCGCAAACAAAAGTTTCGTAGCCACACCATTTAGTAAACTAGCTAAAATGAAATGTTGCCGAGTGTCTGAAACTTTTGTAGTAGAAACCGCCAGTGACACTTCGGTTAAAATAACAAAAATGGTTAAGAACTGTAAGATAGAATTGGAAGGACATGAGTTCCCGATTACCTTGTACGTTATGACCTTGGGAGGGTTCGATGTGGTTTTGGGTATGGATTGGTTGTCTGAGTTTGAGGCTCAGATAGTAAGTAAGAGTAGGATTATAAGGTTAAAGTCATTGGATGGTAGCGCGGTAACGGTCTATGGTGATAAGGAAAGTTCTGGGCTTAATGTCATTTCGATGATGAAAGTCGAGGGTTTGCTAAGGCGAGGGTGTTGTGCCTACCTGGCGTATGTCGTCAACGCTACGGCCGAGACGAAAGAAATGAAAGATGTTCCTATTGTGCGCGACTACCCAGAAGTATTCCCTGAGGATCTTCCGGGGTTGCCACCAGAGCGAGAGATAGAATTTCAGATAGATTTAATACCAGGAGCCCAACCTGTCGCGAAAGCGCCTTACCGTCTAGCACCGTCCGAGATGAAAGAATTGATGTCACAACTGCAAGAACTCCTCGACAAAGGTTTCATAAGACCGAGTGTTTCCCCGTGGGGCGCACCAGTTTTGTTCGTGAAAAAGAAGGATGGAAGTATGAGAATGTGCATAGATTATCGTGAATTGAATAAGCTTACGGTAAAGAATAGATATCCTTTGCCACGGATTGATGATCTGTTTGACCAACTGCAAGGTTCAAGTTGGTTCTCACGAATAGATCTCAGATCAGGCTACCATCAGCTGAAGGTGAAAGAGGCAGACATCCCTAAGACAGCGTTCCGAACGCGGTATGGACACTACGAGTTCCTCGTAATGTCATTCGGTCTAACGAATGCTCCTGCAGCATTTATGGACATGATGAATAGGGTGTGTCGACCGATGTTGGATAAGTCGGTTATCGTCTTCATCGATGATATATTGATTTATTCAAAGAGCGAGTCTGACCATGCCGAGCATCTGAGAGAGGTATTGGAAGTTCTGAAGAAAGAGAAGTTGTACGCCAAGTTTTCGAAGTGCGCGTTCTGGTTAAGAGAAGTGCAATTTTTAGGTCATGTGGTTAATCCGGAGGGGATTGCCGTGGACCCAGCTAAGATTGAAGCGATAACGAATTGGAAGACTCCGCAGAATCCGACTGATATACGAAGCTTCCTAGGGTTAGCTGGCTACTATAGGAGGTTCATCGAAGGTTTCTCCAAGATAGCCGCACCGCTGACCGGTATGACCCGAAAGTCGATAGTATTCAGTTGGGGAAAGTTTCAGGAGGAAGCCTTTGAAGAATTGAAGAAGAGACTCACGCAAGCTCCAATCCTTACTTTACCCGATGGCGACGAGGATTTCGTTGTTTGTGCTGATGCTTCGCATCAAGGGTTAGGTTGCGTGTTGATGCAACGAGGGAAGGTGATAGCCTACGCGTCTAGGCAGTTGAAGGTCCATGAGAGTACTTATCCGACGCATGATTTGGAGTTAGCAGTTGTAGTGCATGCTCTCAAGATATGGAGGCATTATCTGTACGGTACTAAGTGTACTATCTATACAGATCATAAGAGTTTAAAGTACTTCTCCGAACAGAAAGAATTGAACATGAGGCAGAGAAGATGGTTAGAATTGATAAAGGATTACGACTGTGAGATTAAGTATTACCCCGGTAAAGCTAACGTGGTCGCTGATGCGCTAAGTCGTAAGAATGAGGAAGTCATTGCAGCAGTGAAGTCATATAAGTTGATCATGAACTCAAGTCTTTTTGAAGAAATCATCAAAGTGCAGTCAGAAGTGTTAGTAGACGAAGGGTTAGTAAAGAAAGAAAGGATTTATGGCAAGCAAGGCGAGTTGATGGAAAACACTCATGGAGTTAAAACTAGGTTCGACCGTATGTGGATCCCACGCTATGGTGATCTTAGAAGTCGAATCTTAGATGAAGCTCATAAGTCAAGGTACTCAATCCATCCTGGAGCTACAAAGATGTACCAAGACTTGAAAAGAGATTACTGGTGGCCAGGAATGAAGAATGATGTAGTGGATTATGTTAGTAAGTGCTTAACTTGCTTACAAGTCAAGGCCGAGCACCAAAAGCCTTATGGGAAGATGCAACCGCTAGAGATACCTGAGTGGAAATGGGAACACACCACCATGGATTTCATAACTAAGCTACCTCGTACAGCTAAGCAACATGATACCATATGGGTGATTGTGGACCGTTTGACCAAGAGTGCTCACTTTCTGCCCATACGAGAGGCCATCTCGTCAGAAATGTTAGCAAGCTTGTTCATCAAGGAAGTTGTAACCAAGCATGGAGTACCGTTATCGATCGTGTCTGATAGATATACACGGTTTACTTCGAGGTTCTGGAAGAAATTCCATGAAGCTATGGGGACGAGGTTGAACATCAGTACGGCGTATCATCCTCAAACTGATGGACAGTCCGAAAGGACGATCCAAACCCTTGAGGATATGCTACGTGCTTGTGTTTTAGATTTTGGTGGAAGTTGGGATGATCATCTGCATCTGGCAGAGTTCTCCTATAACAACAGTTACCATTCAAGTATTGGTATGCCACCGTTTGAGATGCTTTACGGTAGACGATGTAGAACCCCGGTGTGTTGGGGCGAGATTGGTCAGAAAGAAATGGGAAGCCTAGAAGTAGTTCAAGAAACGTCTTCAAAGCTCGATCAGATCAAAGCAAGATTGAAAGCCGCGCAAGACAGACAAAAGTCTTATGCAGATAAGCGGCGACGACCAATTGAGTTTAACGTGGGTGACTATGTGATGCTCAAGGTCTCGCCTTGGAAAGGAATTATCCGTTTTAGGAAAAGAGGAAAGTTGAGTCCGAGGTACATTGGACCGTTCAAGATTGTAGGTCGTGTGGGTGAAGTAGCTTATAAACTGGATTTACCCGATGAGTTAGAAGGAATTCATTCAACCTTCCATGTTTCTCATCTGAGGAAGTGTCTAGCTGATGACACGTCTCACGTGCCATTAATGGACATTGAGGTTGATGAACAATTGAACTACATCGAGCAACCGATAGAGATCGTTAATCGCAAGGAGAAGCAGCTTCGTCACAAGATTATACCTTTGGTAAAAGTAATATGGAAACACCGCAAGGGATCAGATGCTACTTGGGAAGCCGAGGATGAGATGCGCAAGTTTTACCCTAGTTTGTTTATGTAATAGTTAGGTTTCGGGGACGAAACCTCTTTAAGGGGGGAAGACTTGTAACATCCTAAAATTTTAATGATGAATAAAGGAAGTTATGTTTAGTGATTTCGCGTAATTGATTAATGTCGGGGAAGGAGCGGGTCTTGGACTTGGATTAATTGAGATGGTTAAATGAGAATGGGATTTCAGGGATATAAATACCCCCAAAACCCCAAAATATCTTCATTTTCCCCCACTCTCCTAAACACACACATACACACACACCAAGCACACCCAAAACCGCCGCCGGCCGGGCCGAGAAAGAAGGAAGGATCGAGCGAGGTCCGGGTAAGAGAGAAAGATTAGTGGTGATACCAAGATAAACGAGATCCAAACAAGCTCAAAAGGTATGATTCTTGATCTTGGAAGTTTAAAGATCCGAGCTTTTAGTGTATAAACGACCGAAAATGGTCGGGAAGTGTAGTGGGTAGTATTGAACCTTAACAAGGGTGTTAAAATCGCCCGAAATGTTGATCAGAAACCGAAACAGCGGACATCTGGGCAACTTCGCCTTCATCTGGGCAACTTCGCCTTCAAGCGATGAACTTCGCCTGCAAGCTAAGTTCGCCTGATGACAAGTTCGCCTGAGGTTTAAGTTCGCCTGATGACAAGTTCGCCTGAGGTTTAAGTTCGCCTGATGATAAGTTCGCCTGAGGTTTAACTTCGCCTAAAGCTAAGTTCGCCTGAGGTTTAACTTCGCCTAAAGCTAAGTTCGCCTGAGGTTTAACTTCGCCTAAAGCCAAGTTCGTTTAGAAAATAAATTTAAAATCTAATGAAAAATGTGTTAAGACAGTTAATGGAAATAAAATTTTTCCAAGCTGACCTGGCAGCTCGACCCCAGCCAGGGGCTCTGTCCCTTGGACCCTGCTAGGGGCTGCCGCCCCTAGACCCCGCTGCCAGGGGCGCTGCCCCCGGACCCCCGTTCGTTGTGGGTAGTAATTAAGACTAGAAAGATGTTATAAGTAGTGATAGTTAAATTGATATGTATACTTGTTATACAGTCAGCCGTGCACAACTGAAGAAAGGGATTACGATCAACGGAGAACGTAACCGTGTTCAGGTGAGTTTCTAGCCCCATTTATGTGTTATGTTTTCGGGGCTGTGTGCATACTCAATATGTTTGTTAATACGCTTATCCTAAGAGATAAGTGTATGCCTTATGTGTATAATGTGAAATGTATGAATGATTGCTTGATGGTACGTGAACGATCTTCGGATATTGCACGTACTGTCAGGTTGTAACGCTATGTATAAGGTAAGTATGTTATGTATGTTTATGTGTATGAACATGATATAGATAATAGAAGAAAGAAATGATAATGTATGGTTGTATGGTTACGAAAAGGGTACCGAGCCCTAATAATACTCGAGGTATGATGTATGGTTGTATGGTAACGAAGAGGGAATCGAACCCTACTAATATTCGAGAACTAGGGAACCGAACCCTACTAATATTCGAGGAAGAAGGGTACCGAGCCCTAATAATACTCGAGGAAAGAGGGTACCGAGCCCTAATAATACTCGAGGAAAGAGGGTACCGAGCCCTAATAATACTCGAGGAAAGAGGGTACCGAGCCCTAATAATACTCGAGGAATGTAGGGCGTAATGCTCTTTATAACATAAGATATGGAAGTAAGTTAATACAAAAGAAAGTAAGAAAGTATGAAAGTAAGAAAGTATGAATGTAAGAAAGTATGAAAGTATGAAAGTATAAAAGTATGAATGAAAGAATATAATGTTATGTGAATGGTATGATTATGTGATTATCTAGAACTCACTCAGCGTAGCTGACTTTTAGTATGCACGCAGGTGAGTAGGATGAGGCAGCTCGCTTGAGGAGACACATGGCACTGAACAAGAATCTGGCATCTGAAGACCTATGATGTGTTAATTTTAATGCTTTAATGTGAAAGACAATAAATGTTTTGAGACAAGTTATGAATTATGTAATGTTTTATGAAAGTTTTATATTCCGCGTAAATGTTTTAATTAACTCTGATATTTAGAACTGTGTTTATGAGTAAATCCAACACGAAAGTAGGGCTACCGGTAACGGGGCCTTACAAGTTTGTATCAGAGCAAAGTTCGAGAGATTTAAGCATCCTACATGCTTAGACTCGAACAGAGTATGGGCTATAAGTAAGAAAAGAAAGAAGATGCCAGTTCAAGAATGCCATGTGTCGCTCAAGCAAGATCAGTAAAGGTAAGGTGTATGATTAAATGATATATGGTTAATGAGAAAGGAAAGATATGTGAACGGCAGGGATAGGAATAATTGATTGTTTAATTTGACAAACTGCTTAAGTAGAACCAGCACAAATAGACTCATAAAGGGAAGTGTATAGGACACGGAAAGTAACGTGATCAGCTAATCACAACTGGCCACTGTTATTACCTGTTAGCCTTACTATCCTTGTACTAAATAGTTCCTTGAGTGATGATGTTTGTGTTTTCCCTTAGAATACAATGGCTGGAGCTGGAGACATTGTTGGAGCTGGAGGTCTCACTGGACGACGCGGCAGGCCTCGTCGTGTCCAGCAACCTTCGGTTGAGACAGCTTCCAACGCCGAAGCTGAAGGAAGCACAGCGGGAAGAAACCCGGAAAACAATGAAGGAGTTCAACTGGATCCCGCCATTCAAGCAGCTATTGTTCAAGCTGTAGCCACTGCTGTGAAGAATATTACCCCGGGAAGGTCTGCTGGAAGCCGTGAAAGAACTGTTGAAGGGGCAGGTGGTAATGATAGAAAGGATGACGAGAGGGAAAGGGGTGACTCAAGTGAGGTAAGGTCTGTGAAAGATGATGATAGGAAGAGGGGCCGAGGCGGTTGCAACTATAAGTCCTTCAAAGGTTGTGACCCGCCTAAGCTGACTGGTTTAGGAGACGCAATCGCTACTCTTCAGTGGATAACCGCCATGAATAAGGTTATCCGCATTAGCGAGTGCCGTCCCGATCAAGCGGTAGGTTACTCAATCATTCGAGGATGAGGCTATGTATTGGTGGGAGAGTGTGGAGCAGAGGAAGACCCGTGAAGAGATTAAGGAGATGAAATGGGACGATCTGAAGGAGTTAGTGATGATGAAGTTCTGTGCTGACGCCGAGGTTGAAAGGGCGGAGATGAAGTTCCTAAACTTGAAAGCTGGGACAATGACACATCGTGAGTACACCACCGAGTTCAATCGAATGTCTAGGTTGGTGCCCGATATGGTCAACACTGAGGCTAAAAGGATCAAGTGTTACGCGAGGGGATTACCACAGAGAGTCCGCATGTTAGTCAGGACAAGTAAACCTGCTACTTTTGATTCTGCTGTCGAACTCGCAGAAATGGTCTATGCAGACTTGACTGCGGATGATGTGGTGGTGGGAGACGAGAAGAAAGAAAAGAAATGGGTCGCTCCTGCTAAACGACCCGGTACCCAGATGTGGAACCCTAAGAACAAGCAGCCGAGAGTTTGGGAGAACAGGTCGTGCAAGACCTGTGGCAAGGCACACAGTGGTGAGTGTAGGTGGGGAAAGGGTTCAGATACATGTCATAAGTGTGGAAAGATTCATGCCGGAGAATGTAGATTTGGGTCGAATGTTTGCTACAAATGTGGGAAGGCAGGTCATTATGCTCATGAGTGCAGTTCTAAGCCTGCATGCTACAAGTGTGGTAAGACAGGTCACTTTGCTAGGGAGTGTACCGAGAGTGAAGCTGGAGGTAGTGGAAGGAAAATGCCGATCAAGCTAGGCCAAGAACTAGAGCCTACATGTTGACCCAAGAACAAGCCAAGCAGATTCCGGATGTTGTCACATGTACGTTTCTAGTGAACGGTGTTTCCGCTTCTGTATTATTTGATTCGGGCGCAAACAAAAGTTTCGTAGCCACACCATTTAGTAAACTAGCTAAAATGAAATGTTGCCGAGTGTCTGAAACTTTTGTAGTAGAAACCGCCAGTGACACTTCGGTTAAAATAACAAAAATGGTTAAGAACTGTAAGATAGAATTGGAAGGACATGAGTTCCCGATTACCTTGTACGTTATGACCTTGGGAGGGTTCGATGTGGTTTTGGGTATGGATTGGTTGTCTGAGTTTGAGGCTCAGATAGTAAGTAAGAGTAGGATTATAAGGTTAAAGTCATTGGATGGTAGCGCGGTAACGGTCTATGGTGATAAGGAAAGTTCTGGGCTTAATGTCATTTCGATGATGAAAGTCGAGGGTTTGCTAAGGCGAGGGTGTTGTGCCTACCTGGCGTATGTCGTCAACGCTACGGCCGAGACGAAAGAAATGAAAGATGTTCCTATTGTGCGCGACTACCCAGAAGTATTCCCTGAGGATCTTCCGGGGTTGCCACCAGAGCGAGAGATAGAATTTCAGATAGATTTAATACCAGGAGCCCAACCTGTCGCGAAAGCGCCTTACCGTCTAGCACCGTCCGAGATGAAAGAATTGATGTCACAACTGCAAGAACTCCTCGACAAAGGTTTCATAAGACCGAGTGTTTCCCCGTGGGGCGCACCAGTTTTGTTCGTGAAAAAGAAGGATGGAAGTATGAGAATGTGCATAGATTATCGTGAATTGAATAAGCTTACGGTAAAGAATAGATATCCTTTGCCACGGATTGATGATCTGTTTGACCAACTGCAAGGTTCAAGTTGGTTCTCACGAATAGATCTCAGATCAGGCTACCATCAGCTGAAGGTGAAAGAGGCAGACATCCCTAAGACAGCGTTCCGAACGCGGTATGGACACTACGAGTTCCTCGTAATGTCATTCGGTCTAACGAATGCTCCTGCAGCATTTATGGACATGATGAATAGGGTGTGTCGACCGATGTTGGATAAGTCGGTTATCGTCTTCATCGATGATATATTGATTTATTCAAAGAGCGAGTCTGACCATGCCGAGCATCTGAGAGAGGTATTGGAAGTTCTGAAGAAAGAGAAGTTGTACGCCAAGTTTTCGAAGTGCGCGTTCTGGTTAAGAGAAGTGCAATTTTTAGGTCATGTGGTTAATCCGGAGGGGATTGCCGTGGACCCAGCTAAGATTGAAGCGATAACGAATTGGAAGACTCCGCAGAATCCGACTGATATACGAAGCTTCCTAGGGTTAGCTGGCTACTATAGGAGGTTCATCGAAGGTTTCTCCAAGATAGCCGCACCGCTGACCGGTATGACCCGAAAGTCGATAGTATTCAGTTGGGGAAAGTTTCAGGAGGAAGCCTTTGAAGAATTGAAGAAGAGACTCACGCAAGCTCCAATCCTTACTTTACCCGATGGCGACGAGGATTTCGTTGTTTGTGCTGATGCTTCGCATCAAGGGTTAGGTTGCGTGTTGATGCAACGAGGGAAGGTGATAGCCTACGCGTCTAGGCAGTTGAAGGTCCATGAGAGTACTTATCCGACGCATGATTTGGAGTTAGCAGTTGTAGTGCATGCTCTCAAGATATGGAGGCATTATCTGTACGGTACTAAGTGTACTATCTATACAGATCATAAGAGTTTAAAGTACTTCTCCGAACAGAAAGAATTGAACATGAGGCAGAGAAGATGGTTAGAATTGATAAAGGATTACGACTGTGAGATTAAGTATTACCCCGGTAAAGCTAACGTGGTCGCTGATGCGCTAAGTCGTAAGAATGAGGAAGTCATTGCAGCAGTGAAGTCATATAAGTTGATCATGAACTCAAGTCTTTTTGAAGAAATCATCAAAGTGCAGTCAGAAGTGTTAGTAGACGAAGGGTTAGTAAAGAAAGAAAGGATTTATGGCCAGCAAGGCGAGTTGATGGAAAACACTCATGGAGTTAAAACTAGGTTCGACCGTATGTGGATCCCACGCTATGGTGATCTTAGAAGTCGAATCTTAGATGAAGCTCATAAGTCAAGGTACTCAATCCATCCTGGAGCTACAAAGATGTACCAAGACTTGAAAAGAGATTACTGGTGGCCAGGAATGAAGAATGATGTAGTGGATTATGTTAGTAAGTGCTTAACTTGCTTACAAGTCAAGGCCGAGCACCAAAAGCCTTATGGGAAGATGCAACCGCTAGAGATACCTGAGTGGAAATGGGAACACACCACCATGGATTTCATAACTAAGCTACCTCGTACAGCTAAGCAACATGATACCATATGGGTGATTGTGGACCGTTTGACCAAGAGTGCTCACTTTCTGCCCATACGAGAGGCCATCTCGTCAGAAATGTTAGCAAGCTTGTTCATCAAGGAAGTTGTAACCAAGCATGGAGTACCGTTATCGATCGTGTCTGATAGATATACACGGTTTACTTCGAGGTTCTGGAAGAAATTCCATGAAGCTATGGGGACGAGGTTGAACATCAGTACGGCGTATCATCCTCAAACTGATGGACAGTCCGAAAGGACGATCCAAACCCTTGAGGATATGCTACGTGCTTGTGTTTTAGATTTTGGTGGAAGTTGGGATGATCATCTGCATCTGGCAGAGTTCTCCTATAACAACAGTTACCATTCAAGTATTGGTATGCCACCGTTTGAGATGCTTTACGGTAGACGATGTAGAACCCCGGTGTGTTGGGGCGAGATTGGTCAGAAAGAAATGGGAAGCCTAGAAGTAGTTCAAGAAACGTCTTCAAAGCTCGATCAGATCAAAGCAAGATTGAAAGCCGCGCAAGACAGACAAAAGTCTTATGCAGATAAGCGGCGACGACCAATTGAGTTTAACGTGGGTGACTATGTGATGCTCAAGGTCTCGCCTTGGAAAGGAATTATCCGTTTTAGGAAAAGAGGAAAGTTGAGTCCGAGGTACATTGGACCGTTCAAGATTGTAGGTCGTGTGGGTGAAGTAGCTTATAAACTGGATTTACCCGATGAGTTAGAAGGAATTCATTCAACCTTCCATGTTTCTCATCTGAGGAAGTGTCTAGCTGATGACACGTCTCACGTGCCATTAATGGACATTGAGGTTGATGAACAATTGAACTACATCGAGCAACCGATAGAGATCGTTAATCGCAAGGAGAAGCAGCTTCGTCACAAGATTATACCTTTGGTAAAAGTAATATGGAAACACCGCAAGGGATCAGATGCTACTTGGGAAGCCGAGGATGAGATGCGCAAGTTTTACCCTAGTTTGTTTATGTAATAGTTAGGTTTCGGGGACGAAACCTCTTTAAGGGGGGAAGACTTGTAACATCCTAAAATTTTAATGATGAATAAAGGAAGTTATGTTTAGTGATTTCGCGTAATTGATTAATGTCGGGGAAGGAGCGGGTCTTGGACTTGGATTAATTGAGATGGTTAAATGAGAATGGGATTTCAGGGATATAAATACCCCCAAAACCCCAAAATATCTTCATTTTCCCCCACTCTCCTAAACACACACATACACACACACCAAGCACACCCAAAACCGCCGCCGGCCGGGCCGAGAAAGAAGGAAGGATCGAGCGAGGTCCGGGTAAGAGAGAAAGATTAGTGGTGATACCAAGATAAACGAGATCCAAACAAGCTCAAAAGGTATGATTCTTGATCTTGGAAGTTTAAAGATCCGAGCTTTTAGTGTATAAACGACCGAAAATGGTCAGGAAGTGTAGTGGGTAGTATTGAACCTTAACAAGGGTGTTAAAATCGCCCGAAATGTTGATCAGAAACCGAAACAGCGGACATCTGGGCAACTTCGCCTTCATCTGGGCAACTTCGCCTTCAAGCGATGAACTTCGCCTGCAAGCTAAGTTCGCCTGATGACAAGTTCGCCTGAGGTTTAAGTTCACCTGATGACAAGTTCGCCTGAGGTTTAAGTTCGCCTGATGATAAGTTCGCCTGAGGTTTAACTTCGCTAAAGATAAGTTCGCCTGAGGTTTAACTTCGCCTAAAGCTAAGTTCGCCTGAGGTTTAACTTCGCCTAAAGCCAAGTTCGTTTAGATAATAAATTTAAAATCTAATGAAAAATGTGTTAAGACAGTTAATGGAAATAAAATTTTTCCAAGCTGACCTGGCAGCTCGACCCCAGCCAGGGGCTCTGTCCCTTGGACCGTGCTAGGGGCTGCCGCCCCTAGACCCCGCTGCCAGGGGCGCTGCCCCCGGACCCCCGTTCGTTGTGGGTAGTAATTAAGACTAGAAAGATGTTATAAGTAGTGATAGTTAAATTGATATGTATACTTGTTATACAGTCAGCCGTGCACAACTGAAGAAAGGGATTACGATCAACGGAGAACGTAACCGTGTTCAGGTGAGTTTCTAGCCCCATTTATGTGTTATGTTTTCGGGGCTGTGTGCATACTCAATATGTTTGTTAATACGCTTATCCTAAGAGATAAGTGTATGCCTTATGTGTATAATGTGAAATGTATGAATGATTGCTTGATGGTACGTGAACGATCTTCGGATATTGCACGTACTGTCAGGTTGTAACGCTATGTATAAGGTAAGTATGTTATGTATGTTTATGTGTATGAACATGATAGAGATAATAGAAGAAAGAAATGATAATGTATGGTTGTATGGTTACGAAAAGGGTACCGAGCCCTAATAATACTCGAGGTATGATGTATGGTTGTATGGTAACGAAGAGGGAATCGAACCCTACTAATATTCGAGAACTAGGGAACCGAACCCTACTAATATTCGAGGAAGAAGGGTACCGAGCCCTAATAATACTCGAGGAAAGAGGGTACCGAGCCCTAATAATACTCGAGGAAAGAGGGTACCGAGCCCTAATAATACTCGAGGAAAGAGGGTACCGAGCCCTAATAATACTCGAGGAATGTAGGGCGTAATGCTCTTTATAACATAAGATATGGAAGTAAGTTAATACAAAAGAAAGTAAGAAAGTATGAAAGTAAGAAAGTATGAATGTAAGAAAGTATGAAAGTATGAAAGTATAAAAGTATGAATGAAAGAATATAATGTTATGTGAATGGTATGATTATGTGATTATCTAGAACTCACTCAGCGTAGCTGACTTTTAGTATGCACGCAGGTGAGTAGGATGAGGCAGCTCGCTTGAGGAGACACATGGCACTGAACAAGAATCTGGCATCTGAAGACCTATGATGTGTTAATTTTAATGCTTTAATGTGAAAGACAATAAATGTTTTGAGACAAGTTATGAATTATGTAATGTTTTATGAAAGTTTTATATTCCGCGTAAATGTTTTAATTAACTCTGATATTTAGAACTGTGTTTATGAGTAAATCCAACACGAAAGTAGGGCTACCGGTAACGGGGCCTTACAAGTTTGTATCAGAGCAAAGTTCGAGAGATTTAAGCATCCTACATGCTTAGACTCGAACAGAGTATGGGCTATAAGTAAGAAAAGAAAGAAGATGCCAGTTCAAGAATGCCATGTGTCGCTCAAGCAAGATCAGTAAAGGTAAGGTGTATGATTAAATGATATATGGTTAATGAGAAAGGAAAGATATGTGAACGGCAGGGATAGGAATAATTGATTGTTTAATTTGACAAACTGCTTAAGTAGAACCAGCACAAATAGACTCATAAAGGGAAGTGTATAGGACACGGAAAGTAACGTGATCAGCTAATCACAACTGGCCACTGTTATTACCTGTTAGCCTTACTATCCTTGTACTAAATAGTTCCTTGAGTGATGATGTTTGTGTTTTCCCTTAGAATACAATGGCTGGAGCTGGAGACATTGTTGGAGCTGGAGGTCTCACTGGACGACGCGGCAGGCCTCGTCGTGTCCAGCAACCTTCGGTTGAGACAGCTTCCAACGCCGAAGCTGAAGGAAGCACAGCGGGAAGAAACCCGGAAAACAATGAAGGAGTTCAACTGGATCCCGCCATTCAAGCAGCTATTGTTCAAGCTGTAGCCACTGCTGTGAAGAATATTACCCCGGGAAGGTCTGCTGGAAGCCGTGAAAGAACTGTTGAAGGGGCAGGTGGTAATGATAGAAAGGATGACGAGAGGGAAAGGGGTGACTCAAGTGAGGTAAGGTCTGTGAAAGATGATGATAGGAAGAGGGGCCGAGGCGGTTGCAACTATAAGTCCTTCAAAGGTTGTGACCCGCCTAAGCTGACTGGTTTAGGAGACGCAATCGCTACTCTTCAGTGGATAACCGCCATGAATAAGGTTATCCGCATTAGCGAGTGCCGTCCCGATCAAGCGGTAGGTTACTCAATCATTCGAGGATGAGGCTATGTATTGGTGGGAGAGTGTGGAGCAGAGGAAGACCCGTGAAGAGATTAAGGAGATGAAATGGGACGATCTGAAGGAGTTAGTGATGATGAAGTTCTGTGCTGACGCCGAGGTTGAAAGGGCGGAGATGAAGTTCCTAAACTTGAAAGCTGGGACAATGACACATCGTGAGTACACCACCGAGTTCAATCGAATGTCTAGGTTGGTGCCCGATATGGTCAACACTGAGGCTAAAAGGATCAAGTGTTACGCGAGGGGATTACCACAGAGAGTCCGCATGTTAGTCAGGACAAGTAAACCTGCTACTTTTGATTCTGCTGTCGAACTCGCAGAAATGGTCTATGCAGACTTGACTGCGGATGATGTGGTGGTGGGAGACGAGAAGAAAGAAAAGAAATGGGTCGCTCCTGCTAAACGACCCGGTACCCAGATGTGGAACCCTAAGAACAAGCAGCCGAGAGTTTGGGAGAACAGGTCGTGCAAGACCTGTGGCAAGGCACACAGTGGTGAGTGTAGGTGGGGAAAGGGTTCAGATACATGTCATAAGTGTGGAAAGATTCATGCCGGAGAATGTAGATTTGGGTCGAATGTTTGCTACAAATGTGGGAAGGCAGGTCATTATGCTCATGAGTGCAGTTCTAAGCCTGCATGCTACAAGTGTGGTAAGACAGGTCACTTTGCTAGGGAGTGTACCGAGAGTGAAGCTGGAGGTAGTGGAAGGAAAATGCCGATCAAGCTAGGCCAAGAACTAGAGCCTACATGTTGACCCAAGAACAAGCCAAGCAGATTCCGGATGTTGTCACATGTACGTTTCTAGTGAACGGTGTTTCCGCTTCTGTATTATTTGATTCGGGCGCAAACAAAAGTTTCGTAGCCACACCATTTAGTAAACTAGCTAAAATGAAATGTTGCCGAGTGTCTGAAACTTTTGTAGTAGAAACCGCCAGTGACACTTCGGTTAAAATAACAAAAATGGTTAAGAACTGTAAGATAGAATTGGAAGGACATGAGTTCCCGATTACCTTGTACGTTATGACCTTGGGAGGGTTCGATGTGGTTTTGGGTATGGATTGGTTGTCTGAGTTTGAGGCTCAGATAGTAAGTAAGAGTAGGATTATAAGGTTAAAGTCATTGGATGGTAGCGCGGTAACGGTCTATGGTGATAAGGAAAGTTCTGGGCTTAATGTCATTTCGATGATGAAAGCCGAGGGTTTGCTAAGGCGAGGGTGTTGTGCCTACCTGGCGTATGTCGTCAACGCTACGGCCGAGACGAAAGAAATGAAAGATGTTCCTATTGTGCGCGACTACCCAGAAGTATTCCCTGAGGATCTTCCGGGGTTGCCACCAGAGCGAGAGATAGAATTTCAGATAGATTTAATACCAGGAGCCCAACCTGTCGCGAAAGCGCCTTACCGTCTAGCACCGTCCGAGATGAAAGAATTGATGTCACAACTGCAAGAACTCCTCGACAAAGGTTTCATAAGACCGAGTGTTTCCCCGTGGGGCGCACCAGTTTTGTTCGTGAAAAAGAAGGATGGAAGTATGAGAATGTGCATAGATTATCGTGAATTGAATAAGCTTACGGTAAAGAATAGATATCCTTTGCCACGGATTGATGATCTGTTTGACCAACTGCAAGGTTCAAGTTGGTTCTCACGAATAGATCTCAGATCAGGCTACCATCAGCTGAAGGTGAAAGAGGCAGACATCCCTAAGACAGCGTTCCGAACGCGGTATGGACACTACGAGTTCCTCGTAATGTCATTCGGTCTAACGAATGCTCCTGCAGCATTTATGGACATGATGAATAGGGTGTGTCGACCGATGTTGGATAAGTCGGTTATCGTCTTCATCGATGATATATTGATTTATTCAAAGAGCGAGTCTGACCATGCCGAGCATCTGAGAGAGGTATTGGAAGTTCTGAAGAAAGAGAAGTTGTACGCCAAGTTTTCGAAGTGCGCGTTCTGGTTAAGAGAAGTGCAATTTTTAGGTCATGTGGTTAATCCGGAGGGGATTGCCGTGGACCCAGCTAAGATTGAAGCGATAACGAATTGGAAGACTCCGCAGAATCCGACTGATATACGAAGCTTCCTAGGGTTAGCTGGCTACTATTGGAGGTTCATCGAAGGTTTCTCCAAGATAGCCGCACCGCTGACCGGTATGACCCGAAAGTCGATAGTATTCAGTTGGGGAAAGTTTCAGGAGGAAGCCTTTGAAGAATTGAAGAAGAGACTCACGCAAGCTCCAATCCTTACTTTACCCGATGGCGACGAGGATTTCGTTGTTTGTGCTGATGCTTCGCATCAAGGGTTAGGTTGCGTGTTGATGCAACGAGGGAAGGTGATAGCCTACGCGTCTAGGCAGTTGAAGGTCCATGAGAGTACTTATCCGACGCATGATTTGGAGTTAGCAGCTGTAGTGCATGCTCTCAAGATATGGAGGCATTATCTATACGGTACTAAGTGTACTATCTATATAGATCATAAGAGTTTAAAGTACTTCTCCGAACAGAAAGAATTGAACATGAGGCAGAGAAGATGGTTAGAATTGATAAATGATTACGACTGTGAGATTAAGTATTACCCCGGTAAAGCTAACGTGGTCGCTGATGCGCTAAGTCGTAAGAATGAGGAAGTCATTGCAGCAGTGAAGTCATATAAGTTGATCATGAACTCAAGTCTTTTTGAAGAAATCATCAAAGTGCAGTCAGAAGTGTTAGTAGACGAAGGGTTAGTAAAGAAAGAAAGGATTTATGGCCAGCAAGGCGAGTTGATGGAAAACACTCATGGAGTTAAAACTAGGTTCGACCGTATGTGGATCCCACGCTATGGTGATCTTAGAAGTCGAATCTTAGATGAAGCTCATAAGTCAAGGTACTCAATCCATCCTGGAGCTACAAAGATGTACCAAGACTTGAAAAGAGATTACTGGTGGCCAGGAATGAAGAATGATGTAGTGGATTATGTTAGTAAGTGCTTAACTTGCTTACAAGTCAAGGCCGAGCACCAAAAGCCTTATGGGAAGATGCAACCGCTAGAGATACCTGAGTGGAAATGGGAACACACCACCATGGATTTCATAACTAAGCTACCTCGTACAGCTAAGCAACATGATACCATATGGGTGATTGTGGACCGTTTGACCAAGAGTGCTCACTTTCTGCCCATACGAGAGGCCATCTCGTCAGAAATGTTAGCAAGCTTGTTCATCAAGGAAGTTGTAACCAAGCATGGAGTACCGTTATCGATCGTGTCTGATAGATATACACGGTTTACTTCGAGGTTCTGGAAGAAATTCCATGAAGCTATGGGGACGAGGTTGAACATCAGTACGGCGTATCATCCTCAAACTGATGGACAGTCCGAAAGGACGATCCAAACCCTTGAGGATATGCTACGTGCTTGTGTTTTAGATTTTGGTGGAAGTTGGGATGATCATCTGCATCTGGCAGAGTTCTCCTATAACAACAGTTACCATTCAAGTATTGGTATGCCACCGTTTGAGATGCTTTACGGTAGACGATGTAGAACCCCGGTGTGTTGGGGCGAGATTGGTCAGAAAGAAATGGGAAGCCTAGAAGTAGTTCAAGAAACGTCTTCAAAGCTCGATCAGATCAAAGCAAGATTGAAAGCCGCGCAAGACAGACAAAAGTCTTATGCAGATAAGCGGCGACGACCAATTGAGTTTAACGTGGGTGACTATGTGATGCTCAAGGTCTCGCCTTGGAAAGGAATTATCCGTTTTAGGAAAAGAGGAAAGTTGAGTCCGAGGTACATTGGACCGTTCAAGATTGTAGGTCGTGTGGGTGAAGTAGCTTATAAACTGGATTTACCCGATGAGTTAGAAGGAATTCATTCAACCTTCCATGTTTCTCATCTGAGGAAGTGTCTAGCTGATGACACGTCTCACGTGCCATTAATGGACATTGAGGTTGATGAACAATTGAACTACATCGAGCAACCGATAGAGATCGTTAATCGCAAGGAGAAGCAGCTTCGTCACAAGATTATACCTTTGGTAAAAGTAATATGGAAACACCGCAAGGGATCAGATGCTACTTGGGAAGCCGAGGATGAGATGCGCAAGTTTTACCCTAGTTTGTTTATGTAATAGTTAGGTTTCGGGGACGAAACCTCTTTAAGGGGGGAAGACTTGTAACATCCTAAAATTTTAATGATGAATAAAGGAAGTTATGTTTAGTGATTTCGCGTAATTGATTAATGTCGGGGAAGGAGCGGGTCTTGGACTTGGATTAATTGAGATGGTTAAATGAGAATGGGATTTCAGGGATATAAATACCCCCAAAACCCCAAAATATCTTCATTTTCCCCCACTCTCCTAAACACACACATACACACACACCAAGCACACCCAAAACCGCCGCCGGCCGGGCCGAGAAAGAAGGAAGGATCGAGCGAGGTCCGGGTAAGAGAGAAAGATTAGTGGTGATACAAAGATAAACGAGATCCAAACAAGCTCAAAAGGTATGATTCTTGATCTTGGAAGTTTAAAGATCCGAGCTTTTAGTGTATAAACGACCGAAAATGGTCGGGAAGTGTAGTGGGTAGTATTGAACCTTAACAAGGGTGTTAAAATCGCCCGAAATGTTGATCAGAAACCGAAACAGCGGACATCTGGGCAACTTCGCCTTCATCTGGGCAACTTCGCCTTCAAGCGATGAACTTCGCTTGCAAGCTAAGTTCGCCTGATGACAAGTTCGCCTGAGGTTTAAGTTCGCCTGATGACAAGTTCGCCTGAGGTTTAAGTTCGCCTGATGATAAGTTCGCCTGAGGTTTAACTTCGCCTAAAGCTAAGTTCGCCTGAGGTTTAACTTCGCCTAAAGCTAAGTTCGCCTGAGGTTTAACTTCGCCTAAAGCCAAGTTCGTTTAGAAAATAAATTTAAAATCTAATGAAAAATGTGTTAAGACAGTTAATGGAAATAAAATTTTTCCAAGCTGACCTGGCAGCTCGACCCCAGCCAGGGGCTCTGTCCCTTGGACCCTGCTAGGGGCTGCCGCCCCTAGACCCCGCTGCCAGGGGCGCTGCCCCCGGACCCCCGTTCGTTGTGGGTAGTAATTAAGACTAGAAAGATGTTATAAGTAGTGATAGTTAAATTGATATGTATACTTGTTATACAGTCAGCCGTGCACAACTGAAGAAAGGGATTACGATCAACGGAGAACGTAACCGTGTTCAGGTGAGTTTCTAGCCCCATTTATGTGTTATGTTTTCGGGGCTGTGTGCATACTCAATATGTTTGTTAATACGCTTATCCTAAGAGATAAGTGTATGCCTTATGTGTATAATGTGAAATGTATGAATGATTGCTTGATGGTACGTGAACGATCTTCGGATATTGCACGTACTGTCAGGTTGTAACGCTATGTATAAGGTAAGTATGTTATGTATGTTTATGTGTATGAACATGATAGAGATAATAGAAGAAAGAAATGATAATGTATGGTTGTATGGTTACGAAAAGGGTACCGAGCCCTAATAATACTCGAGGTATGATGTATGGTTGTATGGTAACGAAGAGGGAATCGAACCCTACTAATATTCGAGAACTAGGGAACCGAACCCTACTAATATTCGAGGAAGAAGGGTACCGAGCCCTAATAATACTCGAGGAAAGAGGGTACCGAGCCCTAATAATACTCGAGGAAAGAGGGTACCGAGCCCTAATAATACTCGAGGAATGTAGGGCGTAATGCTCTTTATAACATAAGATATGGAAGTAAGTTAATACAAAAGAAAGTAAGAAAGTATGAAAGTAAGAAAGTATGAATGTAAGAAAGTATGAAAGTATGAAAGTATAAAAGTATGAATGAAAGAATATAATGTTATGTGAATGGTATGATTATGTGATTATCTAGAACTCACTCAGCGTAGCTGACTTTTAGTATGCACGCAGGTGAGTAGGATGAGGCAGCTCGCTTGAGGAGACACATGGCACTGAACAAGAATCTGGCAACTGAAGACCTATGATGTGTTAATTTTAATGCTTTAATGTGAAAGACAATAAATGTTTTGAGACAAGTTATGAATTATGTAATGTTTTATGAAAGTTTTATATTCCGCGTAAATGTTTTAATTAACTCTGATATTTAGAACTGTGTTTATGAGTAAATCCAACACGAAAGTAGGGCTACCGGTAACGGGGCCTTACAAAAGGATAACAAATTAACCTCAGTTCGTTATAAAGGTCCAATTCTTTAAGACGACCAATTCGTTATAATCGTTAACGAACCAGACTAACGGATCACCTAGCGAATCAGATCAAGTAAGATAACGAATTAGATAATGAATTACGCTATGTTCAGATAACAAATTAGGCTTAATTCGTTATGAAGAATGAGTTAGAGAATAAAATAATAATTTAAAATCATAATGGAAAATGTGTTAAGACAGTTAATAGACCTGGCAGCTCGACCTCAGCCAGGGGCTCTGCCCCTTAGACCCTGCCAGGGGAGCTGCCGCCCTTAGACCCTGCTGCCAGGGGAGCTGCCCCCGGACCCTTGCTCGTTGAGGGTTATAATTAAAATGGAAATACGATGAGTAGTGATAGTTAATTGATACATGTAATTATTATACAGTTAGCCGTGCACAGCTCAAGAAAGGAATGACCATAAACAGGGAACATAACCGTGTTCAGGTGAGTTTCTAGCCCCACTTCCTTGTTATGTTTTCGGGGCTGTGTGCATACTTGATTTGAAGTGTGAATACACTTACCTTAAGTGGTAAGTGTATGCTATAATGTTTGATGTGATATATATATATATATATATATAGAGGTTTTGAATGGATGTCTGTCGATGTGTCAACGATCTTCGGATATTGCACGTGTAGACAGGGAAGGTAACATTAGTCGGTGCGTGAACGATCTTCTGATATTGCGCATACCGCCAATGGGAATAATCCCCAAGTGGTTATTAGTGTGTGTAAATATTATGATGTAATTTGGTTATTATGTACATGATGAAATGATATAGAGTGTGTTGTATACAAGTACAAGTAGAGTGTGATAGAAGTGCCAAGGGTCTAGTAAGGGTTATAGTGGCATGACGATAGTACGTGGTAGGTTCAGCCTATACGTGACTTCGTTATTAAAGTGGCATAACGTGAGTTTGTGGTAGGGTAAGCCTATACGTGACTTCGTTATTGAAGTGGCATAACGTGAGTGCGTGGGAGGGCAAGCCTCTATGTGCTTCCGTAAATAAGTGGCTAAGTGGTTAGGGGCAGTTAAGTGGTTAAGTGGTAAGGTGAACAGGTTAGACAGCTATGTGTCTTCGGATACGTATATAATGCATTAATTGTTGTATGGTAAGTTGCTTGATTAACTAGAACTCGCTCACTGTAGCTGACTCTTAGTATGCACGCTGGTGAGCAGGTTAAAGAGCTAACATGAGGATGGCACATGGCATGGATTGAACGGATGGCATCTAAAGATGGAAGAAATGATGTTTTAAATATGATGTTTTATGTTATGGTTCTAAAGAAAAGATTAAATGTTTTGTAACGAATAATAGAAGTTAACGTTTCCGCGAAAGTTTTAATGAACTCTTATTTGTAGAACTACGTTTATGAGTAAATCTGACGTTAAAGAAGGGCTACCGGGTTCGGGGCCTTACATGTATGAATGCTATGATGTGATTTGCTTATTATGTAAATGATGAACTAATAGGAAGTGTGTGATATACAAGTAGAAATAGAGTGTGATAAAGGTGGAGAGGGGTTAGTAAGAGTGATAGTGGCA
This sequence comes from Bidens hawaiensis, assembly GCF_021521415.1. Lineage (NCBI taxonomy): Eukaryota > Viridiplantae > Streptophyta > Magnoliopsida > Asterales > Asteraceae > Bidens > Bidens hawaiensis. The sequence continues at coordinate 225,814 of NW_027492612.1, read as the reverse complement.
TGACGAAAGTACGTGGTAGGGGGAGCCTATACGTGCCTTCGTTATTAAAGTGGCATAACGTGAGTGCGTGGTAGGACAAGCCTATACGTGCCTTCGTAATTAATTGGCATGACGATAGTACGTGGGAGGACAAGCCTCTACGTGCCTTCGTTAATTAGTGGCATAACATGAGTGTGTGGGAGGTCAAGCCTACATGTGCTTCCTTAATCAAGTGGCTAAGTTGTAGGGGTAATAAAGAGGTTAGCGGTCAGGTGAGCAGGTTAGATAGACGACTATGTTTCTTCGGACAAGTATATAAATGCATGTAGTGGTTGTATGGTAAGTTGCTTGATTAACTAGAACTCACTCAGCGTAGCTGACTTTTAGTATGCACGCAGGTGATCAGACTAAGGAGCTAGCATGAGGATGGGACATGGCATGGATCGAACGGCTGACATCTAATGATGAAAGAAATGATGTTTAAAATATGATGTTTATGTTATGGTTTTAAAGAAAAGTTTGTATATCTTGTATCGAATACTTGAATTTAACGTTTCCGCAAAGGTTTTAATGAACTCTGAATTGTAAGAACTGTGTTTATTAGTAAATCCGACGTCCAATGTAGGGCACCGGAACGGGGACTTGCAAGTTGGTATCAAAGCAAAGTTTGAGAGATTTAAGCACCCTGCATGATTAGACTCGAACAGAGAATGGAATTTAAATAAGAAAAGAAAGAAGATACCAGTTCAAGATAGCCATGTGTCACTCAAGCAAGCTCAGTAAAGGTAAAGATATGGTTTAATAATGAATGTCAATATTCACTTAATTGTTAAAGGAAGGATATATGCAGGTTAGGGATAGGATTACTTGATTGTTTGATTGATTAACTGTTTAAAAGTAGAAACTAGCACAAGTGAAAATCATAAAAGGGAAGCATGTAGAACCTAAGGAGTAATGCAAATAGTTAATTACACTTGGCCACTGTCATTAACTACTTACCTTATGTAACATTCGTTAATTTTAAAACCCGAAACCCGAACCATTTTAAATTTTTAGATTTATTTATAAATATATACTATGATCTCAAGTTTCGTTTCTTATATTTTGTGTGACGTTCGTCAACTTTTATTTGTATTTAGATCCGTTAAACCATTATGTGTTGTCTTTTTTTTTGTTCATCATTTATCATTAATATAATATTATCGATGGTGTAAGTATATCGATCGTTCCTTTCGATTCGTGTTGAATTCCGAGGATTTACGGTTATTGTTTGTTTGTTTGTTTTTTCAGTTTGTTCAATTAACGAAACTCAGAGATTTAAAGTTTTTATTATGTTAAACTATTTTCGAACCATCATGGTATAATTTAAAAATGATCCAAGTTAATAACTTTTATTACACTTAAAAAAGCATTTCAAAGCTTAAGGGTTAAAGTGTAATTATAGTTTAAATCTTGCTTTAAAGTTATTTGAAACATGAGGGGCCAAAAGTGAAAAATGTGTTTAAAATATATTATTTAATTAAAACCCCTAACCAGCCGCCCCCATTTCCCTTCCTCGTTTTTCCGGCGACCCGACCGGCGCTGACGCTTCAATTCCGGCGACATATTAAAACCACTTCAAAACGCAATATTAACCTAACTTAAATGATATAAACTCGTTTCTCCATCATCTTAAAGCTTAATCAAGAACCATTATGCGTAACAACACCCTACAACGTTCGGATTCATCCCTAAATCGACGGAAAATAATTAAATCTCAATAACACGAATTAAAAATCCAACAGAACAATTGAGGCTGTAAATAGCATCCTAACCTTCTCCTAAACGTGTTACAGACATAAAGTTTCACTAACAAACTCGTTAATATCATAAATTTGTTCTTATATAATCGGTTCCGGCCAACTCATCGTTCACTCACTTTTCGGCATCATACGAAGTAATTGTTAGGTTGGTTTCTTGTGTTTTGATCCGTCTAACAAAACCCCCAACCAAAATCAACCAAACCTAGAACGAATCCGGAGAATTGAAAACCTAGGGTTTATGTGAAGAAGATGAAGTTGGACATTTTGTTTATAATTAATGGTTTCCATCTTCTAACAATAGAAACTGATTTGGTCCAGTGGTTGTGTATGTGTTGTGTGGTTATGGAGACCCGGGTTTGAACCTGGGTCACAGCAGACCACTTTATATTTTTTTTAAAATCATTTTTATTAGTTATAATAAATTAAATATATATTTTTAAATAATATAAATAAAATTAGTTTTATAGTTAAATAAAAAAGGTTTTGGTTTCCGTTAATAGTTTTCGTTTAAGAATCAACTTTTACAAACCAAACCGCTTGTTAAAACTCAAAAAATAATTATATAGATAATATATATAGTGTCGTTGTAACTTTATAGATTCTAAATCAAAAAATGCTTATACTAATAATCATACCGGTAACGGTAGAATCCCGTAAAATTATTATATATACAAATTTAGTATAAAACTCATAAATAATATTATAATAATAAATCGTTAATAATCCATTAAAATATAATATTATAATATCAACTTCAAAAAATAATAAAACATACATTAAACACTCCGAATCCCCGACAAACCGATCTATTTACTTTGTGAGTCGTTAGTAATAATTAATTTTGTTTTTTTAATTCTAGTTCGTGATGTTCAATTGCTTCGGTTTCATTAACGCACTTTCGATTTTATTTCAAGTTTGTCTTCAACTTCAAGGTGAGTTTCTCACACCCCATTTGTACCCTTTTTAACTATTTTGGGGGTATCATATATATCCTACCAACAATTCAATTTCTTTTATTTATTATTTACAAACTACTATTCGTTACTTGGACTTGTTTGTTTACTTGTTACTTTCTCAATTATTACGTGCATGGATTTCTTTGATAAGTATGATCATACACCCCCTTTGCACTCATGTAGCATTGTTTCTAGTGGAAAAGGGACTCCGATCTGAGTATGTTGGTGCACAATCCCAACTGGAAAAGACCTTCATTTATTCTTAACACTCATGGACCATTTATTCTAGTGTAAAGAACCCTTATGTGTTTTGCACAAGTTTTCATGGAATTGTATGGTTTTTATATATTATTTTAAACTGTGTGAACTCACCAACTATTCAGTTAGTTGACTTTATTATATATTTATATATATATATATATATATATATATATATATATATATATATATATATATATGCTACAGGTACTTTCATTAGAGGATGAAATGACGAGGACACTAAAACTTAGGTTATATTAATAAATTGACAAGTTGTTAATTGTTCTTGTATTTCTTGTTACAAACTTGTGTACATGATGTTTAAATTAATTAATGATATAACTGTCACTTAATAGTGTCACATATATTTTTAGCAATCTGTACGTCACACTCGGGCGTATTCTGCTTTAGCCGGGGTGTTACAGATTGGTATCAGAGTCGTGACTACAAGATAGGACATTAGACTTAGTGTTCTAGTTAGTTATAGTTTATTTGCTTATTTGTTTAGGTTGCATGATTTGAAAATTATGTGGGCCTTATGCGATTGTTCAATGCACTTGCTTAAAATTTTATTGTCAATTCATTTATGCCTCATGTACACAAAGCACACCCAAGTCCAAGGCTTATGCCTAAAAACAAAGAGTTTTCCAACATTTTCAATTATTGATTTTTATTGTGGTGTTCCGATATTTATTATTCTTAAAGATGGTTCTATATGGTGGGTATGTAGTAAACTGTAAGGGCGATGTGGCTGTTTTCCGAAACTCTTGACACCAAGGTTATTAAAACCTAAGGATAAGTAATGCGTATAAATCCCAATCAGACGCGGGACCCGGTTGCTTACCTGGAGAGTTAGGAAAGCGCATGGACTCTATTAAGACAAAGCATACCACTTTCAACGCCATATGAATCTCAACTTTAAGTTTTTCAAACGCGACCATGTTCTCTTTGTGAAAAGAATATGATTGAACTCTTTTATGTTTTACAATGTGTTTTAACTGGAAGTCTGTACACGAATACCTAGCTTTCGGGTCGAATTAATTACGCATTTTTATACGAGAATAGTTAAGTTTAAAAAAAAAATTTGTGACACGTTTTCTTTATTTATACGCTCATTTACGGCTTAAACTTTTAAAAGTTTGCAAAGTAATAACCGAATTTCAAACGATTCTTTTGTTATTTTACTATTATGTTTTAGAATTGATAATTCAAAAAGTTATGATGACACATAAATGGTTGAATTTTGATTTGATTGCTATATTATTTTATTCATTTACTACAACGTTTTAGAATTGAAAATTCGAAAGGTCATGGTGATACATTAAAGGTCGAATTTCAATTCGATTACCTTATTTCCATATTCATTTACCCTTATGTTTTAGAAGTGAAAATTTAAAAAGTCATGGTGGTTCATGAACAATCGATTTCCAAATTTTATTTCATTATTTACTGTTAAGTTTAATACTTTTTCCGTATGATTATTCAATAATTTATGAGGTTTTCGTTTATTGAAAGGTGAAAACTCATGACTTTTCATGGGGATTCCAATTTTGATTTCAAATTTGTTTCTTGCGATTTATTTTCTTTATTTATTTTCATTGAAGTATCTATTAGTCGTTTTCATACTTACGTCCCAAGTCACGCAAATTCTTCACGTTTCGTATCACGCCTTCTCGTTTTCCTAGTTGTCGCACTCAACCGGCGAAATGACAATCTAAGTTATCAAGTAAATGGCCTACGTGATCCCGATCACCCCACGTTTGACTGCACCTATCTTCATCACTATAGTTAATTCGAATTCAAACCCAACACCATTCTTGGAAACACAAACTAAACCCAACCGAAAGGCCTCACGCTGAAAAACACCCTTTGTACAGTATGTGTAAATTCCACCAATTTACTACCCTGAAACGTTGATATACTTCAATCTGTGGTAGATTCAAATACCACTTATTGCTAAAACCTACCCAAACTAAACGCCACTCACCCGTCTGTAAGACCTATACCTAACCATTTGTCTCAATCATATGCTTGACCTCATGCTTCAAGTCTGCCATCATTGGGGAAACACGAGCACACCTGCCATACTTTGGAAGGCCTAATTTGTTTCCGCCATGCAATATCCTAACCGCGCATCCTTTGTCGACCTTATACGAATTTCCGGATTCAATACTTAGATCTTTACAAAAACTCATCAAACTCGTCTATGTTTTCTTTCGCATACTTTCCTACAATTTATTTCTTTTGCTAACACCTCGCGCCTAATCACAAATCTTTAGTTATTTTTAACTTTCAGTCAAATGGTTCTCTTTACAAAAAAAGAATTTATTATCTCTATTGTTATTATTATTATTATTATTATTTTTATTAAAGTTATTAATATTATCATCATTACTAATATTACAACTACTATTGTTATTAGTACCATCATCGTCATCATTATTATTATAATGGTAATTATCAATATATTATTATTATTAAAGTTTTTATTACTAATGTTGTTAATATTTTATTATCATTATGATTAGTAATATTATTATTAATAGTATTATCGTCACCACTAATAATAATGTAATTATTCTTTCAAACCATATTTAAAGTAAACTTTTTGTTTCAAACAAGTCTTAAGCCCTTTAAGGCCATTTTTCATTCAACAAGTCAAGTAATCTGACAATTATTTTTCATAGGTCGCGTGTCAAAAGCATTCTTATAAAATTTGCAAGTCTTAGCAATACCTAAAAAAATCTTTTATCTAACTAAAATAGAATAAATTTTATTTCCCCATGAGATTTAAAAGCATCACGATTTATAACCGAGTTTCGTGGATTAAAATTATCCCTTATTTTTTCCCCAACGTTAACGCCAGTGAGTTCGGCTAAGAAATCATGGCACCACCTCCCACGTCAACTTTCATACCACAAAACAACACTCGACAAGACAAACATCACAAGCTACATTTTTTCTTTAACTTCTCCTTCACGTAATTTTTCGGACGTACCCAAAGTAACTTTTATATCCATTTCTTTAGAATATTGTTGACGAAGTTTATTTCGTTTTTTCATTGATCTTTGATCCATATTTTTTTTGCATTTTACGAAACGCAAATTCGTACATCATCCTTAGTCGCACTTGGTGAATCGGTTTACGTTTGTTACCTCGAGATCTTTGAACAATTTCCCATCAACGATACCATTAAGTCGAAATTGGGACTATGAACATGTATGTGTACATAGCAACCTAACAGAAACAGTATTTTCATTTTATTTCTACATTTGAATATCCGTGACCGACTCTTTCTAAATAAATTAGTTTACTTTTAATCGGAACAGTGTCTCATGTACATGCTGAGTTTATGTTATGTTTACTTTACACGAATTACCTTGGTAATTTTTTTCTCTTTTCACTCAATGTTTTATTTAAATCAATTCGTTATTTTTTTTATCTTAGACCCACAATTTATTTTAATTTTGGGGTTTCAACTACTTACTTTGATAAACTCAAGGTTTCTATTGGAACTTTTCTTTCATAAATTTAAAGGATTTTTAACATTATGATGAAAAAATTTCGTTTATCCGTGTTTTTTCAAATTAGTAACTTATATGTTGTAATGTTCACTTTATTTAATCTCAATGTTACCGTTAATTACACTACAATTAATTCAGAGTTTTCCATTTGATTAAATTTCACGATATTTTGATACTTAAAACTTTCGTTTATCTAAGCTATTCTCGAACCCAATGCGTTATCAATTTACATGTTCATATTTCGTTGGTTAAATGCTACGTTTACTTACCACGTTATTCTCAACCCCATTATTTTAATTACATGTTACGATGTTCATAATTCAAATGTTTCATTCTTTAACTTTGTCGGTCCCTTCGATTTCACCTGGATCTTAATTAATCATGTCATAACTCACACAGATTTATGTGTCGACAAGAGAGTTAATGACGGGTTGCTATATTTAGAAAGATATCCGTTTGTTAAAGGCGGAATCAATAACAAACATACGGTTGCAATGAATATTCAAAGGTAGAAAGCACACTTAAGATTCACTCAAAAGATTTCCATTTATATAAATGAATCATACAAAAGGATAATCGATTTAGGGTTTTATAGGAATCCTAAGACAGCCGTCACACAATATTCTCTCAATTAATGTGTCGGTCTTATCCGTATTGTGCTCTCTTTGGCGGCGTGCTCTAAATATTCTATTTATAGGCCTGCCAACCTAGGACAGCTGTCATTCCTTCTAGAAATCCTAAATACAGTCATACATATTCAAATTACATATTCAAAATAAACTAAGTGTAAAACAAGTCTTCCGGATAGGCTTTGCATCAATCTTGTCTTTCTGAGTATGCTCGGCCATCCTTCATAACTTGGTAACATAGAAGTGTGCTCGGGATCAGTTTCCGGGTAGACCTTACTTAAAGAGTATTTCACTAAGTAAAATACTCACCGAGTAGACTTCAGTCTTCTAGAATTTGCCAGACTTTGCTCGACAACTCCTTACGAGCAACCTTGTTCTTCAATGATCCATTTCAGCTCTTTGCTAGTAAATAACTTATTAGCAAAGTGTACTCGGGAGTACTGTTCCTTGCTCGAGCTGAACCTTACTCGATATTACTTAGAGATATTTCTTTAGATTATCAAGCATACTTGGATCATACTTATAAATGAATACCTTGCCCGGTCATCCAATCACTTGGCTTCTTGGATTTGGTTAACCAAACCTTACTCGGAAGAGTAATATACTTGGTTCTGAAGAACAGACTTGCTTGATAAAGTGAACCTTGCCCGAATTTACATAAACTAGTGAACCCTACTCGGAAACACACTAATTTGCAAACCCTGCTCGAATAACCACTTAAGAAGACTACTTGAAGTAAACCTTGCCCGGTAGGCAAAATATCATACTCGGCCAAATAAAAGCTTGCTCGGAGGTCTAAGGTGTGCTCGGATCCATTACTTAGCAAATTCAGAGGAGGTTGAGAAGATTCCAATCTTCCATGTACTTCATTTAGGTCAAATCTTTGACTCAACAATCTCCCCTTAGGTCAATTTCTTGACCCAACAATCTCCCCCTAGATTGGAACACCTCAGCTGACCCAAAACATTTCTATGGTTACTTAAACTTAGCAAAAATACACATCAAATCAAAAATCAAAATTACATATTCAAATAACATAATCAAATTACATAATCAGAAAGTTGTCCGAAGACATTACAAAACAAAGCCTAATATTGAAATTCTTCATTTCAGCCAGAGATGTCTGTTTAATTTTCTTGCTCAACTAAGAATCTTAACAGTTCTGATTGCTTAGAACTTGTAGGCCTTTGCCTTTCTTTGTAATCAGAGAGATACAGTGCTGCAATCACCTTCAATTGCCATAGATTGAATTTTTTGAAGTCATTTTTAGAGAAGATCTTCACAATCTCTCCATTTTCCATCATAACATTCAGATGTTCAGTCCTGGAGTCACAAAATATTCCGCTTGGCATAATATTATGGTTGACTGAAGGGTTTTTGGCTTTTACTGCAGTTTTGACAAAAGGTTTATCCATCTTCAAGTGCATTTGTTTTGATTTTTCTTGATTAGTCACAAACATCTTCCTTTTCTTTGTATTGTTCTGTTTTAAGACCAAAGATGTTGTCTTTCTGCAGAATTCCTTTACTTTGGATTTTCCTTTAATTGTCATCTTTGATAGACTAGCCATCTTTTTGGATATTCCTTTGTTCATACCAACTAGAGATTGAGCTGCTCCCTTCTTCTTGTTCAGCTGTTGTCCTTTCATTTTCTTGAAGTTGCTCAAAATCTCTTTTCTTGTCATTATTTTTACTGAATCAAAGGGAATTCCATTCTCAACTAAAAATCTTGGTTTACCATCATATTCACTCAAGAACTTTTGAACTTCCATTTCTTGTTCCAAATCATCTTTCAATTTCAAATCTTTCACTTCATTGTCTTGAACAATCTTTTCTTCACTCAGTGTTTTTGAAATTTTATCAATAACAGTGTCTAGTTTCTCTTTCACCTCTGTCTCTGGTTCTTCTTGTTTAATCAACTTGAGTAGAGATACTAGCACACCATTTGGAATTTCTTCATCATTTACACAATTTCCAGTCAATTCTTGTAGGACTTCTCTCTGATTATTCTTCACTTCATCTCTTAGCTTTCTCTCATCTTCAAACATCTTCATCAAGTTTTCTTGTTCTTCAAAGTCTTTATCAGACATCATTTGAGAAATAAATTCTCTGTCATAAATTTCTATCATTCTTTGCACATAGACTCTTTTGGCTTCTGATTCAGATTCATTCATTTCTGAGTCCATTGTGTTCTCCTTCTGAGAATTTAAAGTCTGAATTTCATCATCCTCTTGAGCAATTTCTTTCCCTTTTAATTTCTTTCTTTCCTCAAGATCTTTCTTTTCATCTTCTGGAACATTGTCAGCTTCATCATATGAGCTGTTCTTTTCATAATTGAGAGAAGCTTCAGCGAATTCTCCCCCTGATTCAGTGATTTCTCCCCCTGTTTTGGTGATTTCTCCACCTGTTTTGGGGCAGCTGAGATCTTCTCAACCTCAGACATTAGGGTTTGAACTCGTTGCAATAATTTCTTCAGTTCTTCAGAAAGATGATGTTTGTAGGAATTGGAATTACTTGGAGTTGGATCCATTGCTGATTTTCTGTTATATCAATGAACACACAATTATCAGTTAGATCTCAAAGTAAGTAAAAAAAAATTAAGGTATAAATAATATTTCAATTCAAACCGTTGTCTTGAATGATGTAGAAATCTGCACAAAACACAAATGTAAGTTACTCATGAAGTGTGAAGTTTCAAATTTGAATAGCATATACAGGTCTTCTTTTAATGAGAGTTAAGACAAATGTAAAGTACATATCTGCAATTTTTTCTGCAAAATTGCAGATAAAGTTCTTTTGTTTCTGCCTTTTTCTTTTACATGCCAGGTAAAGTAAGAAATTTGAAAAGTGTTTTGTCTTTTAGCTTATAAATTCCTTATCTATTTAAAAGTGTGTAAAGATAAGGTAAAGTGTGTTTCTTTGAGAGTAAGAATTTGCAGTGGGAGGAGAGAGAGGGAAATAATTTTGAAAAATTTGCCCAACTCCCTCTTTTATACATTTTGAAAGTGAGTTTTAAATGCTCTTTGTCCTTTTGTGAATTATTAGTTGTCAACCAGTAACATTATCCACTTGATATATTAAACTTTTAATTTCATTTAAGTTCATAAGACCTTACTCGAATGATTAATATATCCAAAGTCTACTTCCACTTACAAACCTTACCCGGTCAAACTTTGCTTGGAAAATTTTCATTTTGAATATACAAAGTTTGCCCGAATTCTTCTATTTATAAACCTTGCTCGATCAAGTAAATTAATTTAAAGTTAAGACATGATGAAGAAAGCTTACCCGAAATACTAGATTTCCTGAGAAATTAATAACAAGGAAAATAATCATCAAATAAACATTCTTCCTAAGAATCAATTAAGATCCCCACATAGATTTCTCAATTTCAAATTAAAACTTATCTAGCATAAACCCTAATTAGAATCATAATCAATTGTATAATACTAACTTACATATTCAATCAACTAACACATTCATTCAAGTATGCTTGAAAATATAATGTGCATTCATTCAAGCAACCTTTCTGATGTAAAGTGTGCCCAAACAACAATCTTATGCAAAGTATACCCGAATAACCTTCATATAGTACAAAGTGTGCCCGGAAAGGAATTCTAGCAGACAGTGTACTCGGAAAGTTAAGTTTTGAAATTACCAAGTATATGAGAGAACAAAAGTGTACCCGGAATATAAAGTGTGTCCGGAAAACAAAGTTTGCCCGAAAACACTTGTAAATTCAAAGAAATCATAAACACACATATCACAGAGCATGCTTGGAATGAAATTTAAACACATAGACATTTAAGTGTGCTATAGTCTAAAATTTCATAAAGCTTGCCCGAAAATCCTATGTTAGCACTAAGCTTGCTAGGATAAACACATTCAATCATCAGGTATGCCCTTACTCGAGGGATTTCAACATGCCTAACCATACCCGAAAAATGACAAACTTAAATAGTAATATCTAAGCATGCCCGGAAAGATTAACAAACCTTTCCTAATGACATATTCACTCAAATCACAAAGCTTACCTGATGTACTTGACTAAGTTCATAAAGTTCGCTTGGAATCACAATCAGCATATAACATGTATAGCTTTCCCGAAACAAGAATTCCTTGTTAAAAGCTTGCTATAACAACACATAATCATCTCAAGACTTCAAGCTTGCTCGGGAAATGAGTACAACAATGTACTCTACCTGGAAAGTGTAAACACTTCAAAGCATGCCCGAAAATCATAAAGTTAGTCAAAAATGACTAAGCTTACTCGGAAAGGTTGAAAATTATCAAACCTTACCCGAAACAACATATTCACACATAATCAAGTCAAAAATGACTAAGCTTACTCGGAAATGTTGAAAATTATCAGACCTTACCCGAAACAACATATTCACACATAATCAAGTCAAAAATGACTAAGCTTACTTGGAAAGGTTGAAAATTATCAAACCTTACACGAAACAACATATTCACACATAATCAACTGTTTTGTACTCGGAAAGGTTGTAGTTCATTAAACCTTACCCGAAAATACATATTCAAACAGTTTGTGCCCGGAAAGGTTATAATGCATCAAACCTTACCCGAACTTACATATTCAACCTATTTTAGGCAAAATGCAACACTTTTTGACTTAAACCACTTTGTCAAAATATATTTTTCTTTTCAGATCATAGTTTAAGAGCAAATGGTGCATTTAGAGATCAAATTTCAGTTATATTTCTCTTCAAAACAATTTCTTCCATTTACTGAAAAGATCTCAAGAATGGGATCATATTGACTAAGTAGCTATCTCAATACTTCACTCTCAGCATTATTATGACAACATAGATAGGTTAACAGCAGGTATAAACTTAGCATGAATTTCATCTCTTTGGTGATATGATTTAGGTTCAGTTAAAGCATAATGCATTAATGGTCAACACTGTGCTATGATGCCTCATATCTCTTCTCAAAGCTTATTTGGCTTTCCCCAGATCACCCCAATTTGACTCCAACCTTCTGTATTTGGTCAAAAATAGTTTTTGTATGACAGAACTTATTGTATTTTTGTATTTTTAGATTCAAACATATATAGAGGTTGAACGTTGGACTTACAGTTAGCAACATGCCTTTCATTCAAGATGAGACAGAATTTGCCAACATCTTTGTAGTTCTTGTTGTAACCCTCTTGTTTGATAAAATATTTAAAACACTTATCAACTTTTGGTTGATTTATTCATTCTTCCCCTTGTTTTTGATATTTTCTCAAATTTTCTAAAAGTATGTTCTTTGTCATATTTAAAGATGTTTCATTTTGGTTGACCAAATAACAACAGGCTCGTGTATGACTGGGTAATCACTTTTCTGCCATATCATTCGGAGAGATTTATCTTGAGACGTGCAAAGACAACTATGTATCTCCACATAAAGATTAGCACATTCATTATGTTTATATCACCTTAGATTTTACATCATAATGGGAAAGCAACCATACATGTTAATGACTATACTAAGGCCTTTTTAGCCTATTAATTCCCTATGATCAGCTAAGTAGTCAATGTACTATCATTTCCCAATAAACACAGTTTAATATTCAATCACCCCAATATCTCTTTATTGTCAGGTTAATGGCTATCCTGTTTGACCAAAAGTGGTCAACAGGACCAAACATACATGTGAATATATGTCCTTTCAAAGTCAGAGCAATTGACATAGTTTTAAGTGAAGGAATAAGAAACAAGTCATAATTGCCCCAAATGCATTCAGTTTTCAGGTCAATGGCTATCCTTTGAATCTATAGAGATTTAAGGACCAAACATACACAAGTGCAAGTCCTTCCAACTGGGAAAATGACATAGTTTTTATCAAGAACAACTATTTGAGACTTTTAAAAAAAAAAATCCTCCTTTTAAGCTTCTTAAAAGCTTGAACTGAATAATCTTATCATATCTCTACAACATTAATCAACTTGCTCATGTTTTGACCAAAATAAAGTATTTATGAAAAATTCATTATAAAATTCATTGAATCACTTAATTTTGACATAAAACACATTTTGACATAAACAGTTGCATCACACAATCAAATCTAATCATTCTTAACATCATCAAGAAAACAGACTGTACTAACATTCAATGTCTATCCTATCTTAACAACATCAGAAGATCAGATAAAGAACATATTCAAGTAACCATAAACATGTGATTACTCATGACATCAGACAAGCATTCAATTTCACCCAAACAAATCAAACTACTTATCATAACATCAGATCAGTTAACTTGATGGTCAAGAATTATCATCAATTTCAAACAAATTGCCCAGATATTTACTTAAGCACCTATCAGTTAACTTCAAAACAGTAACATATTGTGACATCTGTGGCAAAACCGAGTACACCTTAGTACTTACAAACTCGAATAAGCGTTTAACCGCTTATTGCGTAACGAACAAACGAATAACCAAACGGGTCTGGTTATGGTCCGGATATCCCAGGGTGCTATCTATAAGCGATATATGTGGCATTCGTGACAAAACGAGGTATACTATATTCATTACGTAAAAAGTAAACGATAATCGGTTAATTCGTAGTGCTTAAACGAGTAACAGACCGATACTAATTATGACCCGTATATATACTGAGGGGTCATATACGAGTTATATATATATTATAGAGGCTAACATATTGATATTTATGCCCAAGTATGTTTAAAACTCTTTAAACGAAAAAGGTTTCGTTTATCGATACGCTATAAGCTTAAACGCAATCGTTAATATCAAAACGAGCATTGTAGCATCCGTTAAGCTGAAAAAGATTTATAAAACACTTATATGACATGTTCTAAGCAATCCGTGAAAATATTTTAGAATTTTACAACGAGTCAGTACGTTTTTCTTATTTTACAAAAAGAAGCTGAAAAACACTCGTTTTCGCGTTGGTTTTCGCACTCGAACTAGTTTTCTTGCGAAAAACCGAACCCGAATTAAATTTTGGAGCGAAGTTTACGCGTGGCACGAAAACCGAGACACCATTGGGCCAAAAAGAGGCCCAATGGGCCCCTTATACTTGCGGTCGCAAGGGGTTAAATACCCCACTTTATTCTAGTACATAGTATATAGTATAATACATAAGATATTTTGGCAAAAAAATTCCAGAAAACTCATTTTCAGCTGTTCTTCTTCTTCCTCCAGCCCAAACCCTAAGGTAAATATTGATTTTTACATTGATTTTAACCATGATTAACATAGTTTAACCATGAAAAATTAATCCTTGATTAGTTTTAAACATGTTTAACCATTCAAAAATCATAAAAATCAAGTAAAATCATGTTTTGGTGTTAAACATGTTTAAAAACCAGGAACATATACTTTTTTGGTCAAAAACGCGATTAGAACATGAATACAACGTTTTTACGGTTTGAAAGTTCGGTTTGAACCCAAAACCGAAACCCTAATTATCAAGGCTGTCACATGGATGATTAATGCATGGTTTGATGTTATATGATATTTAGATACACTGAGTTTGCATCCCGAGACCCGGAAAGTCGTTTAAGCTAGCAAAACTCATCGAAAACCGACAAGGTAAAACCGTAACACTCATTTAAGGGCTGTTTAGTATTAGGTTATGACGTACTTGTTTTAAGCTTGTGAAAATTTTCAGAGACATTAGGGATAAATTAAATGAGTCCCTGTTCAAATTTGGTAATTTTTCGATAAACGGAGAATATTTGGTGAATTTATTTCCGTTTATGAGCGTTTATTTAAGAAAAATAGTTAAACATATTGAAAAATTTTGAAACTTGGTTTTGGAGATTAATATGTGATGGTAAGATTACTGGTAAAGTTTGGGGATCATTGGAAATGCCTAAGTATGGTTTGTGCAATTAAGATTTAACCGAATTTTAACAGCCGAAAAACGCACAAAAAGGCATTTTGTTAAAAGAGTTAGGTTCTGGAGACTTTGCAGGGGCTATGTAATAACATTGAAGCCATTTGTAAAAATTATCGGATTTTTCGTAGGTCGTTTGATATAAACGGGCCATTTATTATACGGCTATAACCTATTAAATGAATTTTTATAAATAAATAATTAATCATAAAATTTCTGAAAATATTTTTATAAAATTCTCCATATTTTAATGTATTTTTACAAAAATTTACATAATTTATATATAAGCACATATTTAGTTATGATTAATCGAAGATTTAAATTATAATTGTTTTAACGAAACCGGCAGTTTTGTGTTTAACGGACTGACTGGTATGTCAAAATGTCAAAAGTGGTCAAATATCGTATTTTTGAATGAAACTGATAAAAACGAACTTTTTACGAGAATCCCAGACAATTCGGGTGGATTGTACGCGTTTTGTATAATCAAACCCGTGTGAAAACGGAAACGAACCCTGCGATCAAACCAGATACCGAAACCTTAAAATTCTTCCATAAATCAAATCATTTTATCAATCAATATATTTACTTAAGGTTATGTGATCTTACCTAATCCCGAAACGCATAAACGATCAACTTGGCTAGGCTCGGGAAACGGTGAAACTGAGCCAAGTCTGATTTTAATCATTTCATAGTATACAACGTTACAATCTAAGACTATGCTCATGTTCTGGGCCTAAGAGCTATACCCAGATTAGTTATACAACCCGATTTGGTTTAAACACTGTACTAGTATTAACAGTACGATACCGTTTATAGGAATCATGCTATAAGCGAGGCACCTGACCTATTGATACATAATTTCTGTGCGAACTACGATAAGGTGAGTTTCATGACCCCACTCTTTAAACTATTTTACGAACTTTTGGGGTGGAAAGCATGTTTATACACGTTATTTATCTAAACACGGATCAGGATATAAAATATCTGAACATTTATATATGAAAAGTTCCTACAGACATAATGATTGACTACGTGCTGATGAAAGATGATTATTATCGTTGATTGATATATTGAGTGGAGATAATACGAATTGCAAAACATAATTAAATTACATGTGACAGCATGTTTATACAAACACGTTATGTAATGTTAAATAAAACTAATTTGGGAGACAACGTGGTCTGTAATGGCCAATGGGATAACGTTGTCTGTGATGATTATGTGGCTGTTGTGGGCAGAAGGGGGGCCACAATAGTAATAAACTAAAGTTTAGTATGGCCTATGAGCCAAGTTCTGCTGCAACTTATAAACTAAAGTTGAGTATGGCCTATGAGCCAAGTTCTGCTGCAACTTATAAACTAAAGTTGAGTATGGCCTATGAGCCAAGTTCTGCTGCAACTTACTAAACAAAAGTTGAGTATGGCCTATGAGCCAGGTTCTGCTGCAACTTATAAACTAAAGTTGAGTATGGCCTATGAGCCAGGTTCTGCTGCAACTTATAAACTAAAGTTGAGTATGGCCTATGAGCCAAGTTCTGCTGCAACTTACTAAACAAAAGTTGAGTATGGCCTATGAGCCAGGTTCTGCTGCAACTTATAAACTAAAGTTGAGTATGGCCTATGAGCCAGGTTCTGCTGCAACTTATAAACTAAAGTTGAGTATGGCCTATGAGCCACGTTCTGCTGCAACTTATTAAACGAACTAACTTGATTATGACATGAATGTTAAGAAAATAATGTGATTATGCGTATTGTGGGTGGATGGGGAGCCACAGTATTTGGTGATACGTGATAAATACTATATGTGTATATGTGTCTATATACATGCTATGTGATTAGCTGTAGGAAGTACTATGTGTAGAATATACTAATTATTTGCGTGTACACTATATAATGTTTGAGTTTACATGGAATCATTGTGGGTGGAAGGAGGACCACAGTGGTTGATGTTAACGCGGAACCGTTGTGGGCGGAAGGGGGGCCACAGTGGTTGAGTTTATGTGGAACCGTTGTGGGTGAAAGGGGGTCCACAGTGGTTGGTTAAACACGGAAATTGGAAACAGGTAGTACGAACAAACAATCACGATTTTACCGAAATTTCGAATTTACATTATAAACTTACATGTGTGCATATGCACACACAAGGATATGGTTGTACACATTTATACAACCGTAAATACATATTTTTACATACGCGCGTACATACAAACTATGACTGTATGGTGCGCAGAACTGATTTCGTTAAAACTTATGAAACTCACCAACTATTCGTAGTTGACCTGTTTTAACATGCTTTTCAGGTAATCAGATATGAGAAGTAATTTCCTGTGCGTTACGTGTCTGATTGGTGATTTATGTCGTGGCATTTGATTTAGAAGTAAGGTGATTGAAGAAAAGGTTAAATTGTATCACCTAGTTTGTAAAAGATGTTATAACGATGTAATAAATTGTAAATTAGTTAGTAATGTTTCTTTATGAACAATGTATTTGATACCAGATGTATCTGTTGCATTTCCGTTTTACGCTTCCGCAATTCGCTTAACTGGGTGTGACACATATTCAAGCATTGTTCAGTTGAAACATATTCAATCAACATTCAGTTGAAACATATTCACTAAACATTCAATATGTGTAATCTCTAATAAAATAATCAGTTATCACAGAGAGACACACAACCAGGCACACATCCTTAATCAGATTTCATCAGAGTTGATCATACCCAGGGCTTTCAGAAGAAAGTTGAACCTGGTTCTATCAAGTGGTTTGGTGAATAGGTCAGCCAAATTGTCACTTGTATCAACCCTTTGCATTTTAATCAAACCTTTTTCACTACAGTCTCTAATGAAATGATGTCTGATTTCATTGTGCTTAGTTTTGGAATGTTGAACATGATTTTTAACAGTAAAATATGCAGCATTATTGTCAATAAGAATAGGGGTGTTCTAGAAATTCAAACCATAGTCCAACATCTGATTTTGAATCCATAGAATTTGTGCA
Organism: Bidens hawaiensis; assembly: GCF_021521415.1. Taxonomy (NCBI): domain Eukaryota; kingdom Viridiplantae; phylum Streptophyta; class Magnoliopsida; order Asterales; family Asteraceae; genus Bidens; species Bidens hawaiensis. The sequence continues at coordinate 207,797 of NW_027492612.1, read as the reverse complement.
CAGCAGGCAGATGCAACAACATATTCAGCTTCTGCAGTAGAGATTGAAACTGTAGTCTGCTTTTTACATTGCCATGACACTAGCCTTTCACCCAAAAATTGACATCCACCTGAGGTTGACTTTCTGCTCATGTTGCAGCCATCATAGTCACTGTCTGTATATGCAATCAGATCAAAAGCTTGTTTCTTTGGATACCAAATCCCTAAGTCTGGTCTTCCCTTCAAATATCTAAATATTCTTTTAACAGCATTCATGTGGGAGACTTTTGGACTTGATTGGAATCTTGCACACACACACATACAACAAACATGATATCTGGTCTTGTTGCAATCAAATACATCAGAGATCCAATTTTGGCTCTATATTCATGTTCATCTACAGGCTCCCCCTTTTCATCTGCAATCATCTTTTTCTTTGGTGTCCATTGGAGTTGAAGCAGTCTTGTACACATGACAGTTGAACTTGTTCAAGATGTCCTGTACATATTTGCTTTGATGAATGAAAATCCCCTCAGCCTTCTGTTGAACTTGCAATCCTAGAAAGAAGTTCATTTCTCCCATAGAACTCATGCTGTATTTGGACTTCATTACCCCTTCAAACTCCATACACATTTGTTCATTTGTAGAACCAAAGATGATGTCATCCACATACACTTGTACTAGAAGCAAGTTTGATCCCTTTCTTTTGTAGAATAGTGTCTTGTCAATGGCTCCTCTTTTGAAACCATTTTCAAGAAGATGATTTGACTGCTCATCATACCATGCTCTATGAGCCTGATGCAATCCATAAAGAGCTTTGTTTAACTTATGCACCCTGTTTGGATACATTGGATCCTCAAAACCTGGAGGTTGAGCAACATTCACCTCTTCATCAATCTTTCCATTTTGAAATGCAGACTTAACATCAAGCTGGAACACTTTAATGTTCTTTGAGGCAGCATATGCAAGAAAAATCATGATAGCTTCAAGTCTTGCAACTGGTGCAAAAACTTCCTCAAAGTCTATTCCTTCTTCTTGAAGACATCCCAGTGCTACAAGTCTAGCTTTATTCTTAATCACTAAACCCCTTTCATCCCTTTTGTTTCTGAACACCCATTTGGTTCCAATTGCATATCTGTCAAATGGCTTATCAACAAGATCCCACACATGCAATTCTCTAAATTGTGCCAATTCCTCTTGCATTGCTTCCACCCAACTATTATCTTTTAATGCTTGTACTATGTTCTTTGGTTCTATTTGGGATAGAAAACAAGAGTAAAACAAATGTTTGCAGTTTCAGAATGACTTCTTGTAACTCTTTCATGCAAATCACCAATGATGTTTTCAGAAATATGATTCTTTTCCACATAAGGAGTTTGAACAATCATATCTGTAGACATAGTTGTGTCAAGATTTGACTCATTGAGTTCTGGTTCTTCAATGATCAAATCAGTCTCTGCATCATGAAATTCTGGTGCTTCATCATTATGTTGTCTTGAAGTAGATGCACCATTATTTTCTAAGTTCAATCTTTGAAATAGATCTTGAAATCTTGCTGTAGATGCAGCTTCTTCTCCACTTGCTTGGTTGCTTGTGTCACCCTCATTCTGAACTTGATCATTTTGTGCATCTTGATTGTCTTGATTGTTCTCAGTAAGATTATGTTCAACATTGTGATTTTTTTCTTGATTAGGTTCACAAATATCACATGAGGAGTTCTTCACAAAAGTATATTCCTTTTCTTTTTCAGCTACCTTCTTCCATAATTCTTCCAAGTCCAATGACTTCTTCTTTTTCTCTTCAAATTCACTGGTCTTGTAGAATGATTCATCAAAGTCTTTAGGATAAATTTTGAAAGACCTTATTAACTTCTCATGATCAAACAGCCATGCTGCACCATCAACTGTATTGAATTGATTCTCATTAAAAATGATGTCAGAAGATTTTATAACACTCAAGTGATCTTTTACATAGACTCTGTAGGATTTTGAGTGTGTAGAATATCCAACAAAGAAACAATCCAGGGAATTTGTTTGAAACTTGTTCAAATAGTCTGTAGTGTTCAGTCGAAACATTTGCATCCAAAGGGCTTGAAGAACTTAATGTAAGGCTTTCTGTTGTGAAATATTTCATATGGAGTTTTGTTAAGCCTTTTGTTAACAAGTACCCTGTTCTGAACATAGCAGGCTGTATTTATAGCTTCAGCCCAAAAAGTGACAGGCAGATTAGCATCTGCTAACATGGTTCTTGCAGCTTCAATAAGTGTTCTGTTTCTTCTTTCTGCTACACCATTTTGTTCAGGAGTTCTAGGAGCTGAGAATTGTTGTTGTATTCCTTTTGCTTCACAGAATTCTTGCATAACTCCATTCTTGAACTCAGTGCCATTGTCACTCCTCATCATCTTGACTGTCTTATTCAACTTGTTCTCAATCATTGTTACACAACCTTTAATCAACTCTGCAGTCTCATCCTTGGTACTTAGGAAATAAACCCAAGCGTATCTTGAATAGTCATCAATGATCACCAAACAATATCTTTTCTTCCCAATACATGGTACACTCACTGGACAAAAGAGATCCATGTGAAGTAATTCAAGTACTTGATCAATTGAGTTGATGAGCTTTGGCTTAAGAGTAGATTTGTGTTGTTTTCCCTTTTGACATGAATCACAATGATCTTCCAACTTGAATTCTCTTGTAGGTAAGCCTATGACATGCTCACCTTTGACAAGTCTATTCATGTTCTTCAAGTTCAAATGACACAATTTCCTATGCCACAATTTTGACTCATTTTCAGTGGCTTTGGAAACAAAACATGCACCTCCTCTTGAAATAGCTTCTTTCATATTCAATTCATACAAGTTACCATTTCTTGGTGCCATCATCATAATCATTTCAGGTGGAATTACAAACTCAGGTTTTAAAATGAAACAGTGTGAATCATCAAAACTGACTTTGTAACCCTTATCACACATTTGTGATATACTCAGCATATTGTACTGAAGACCTTCAACATGAAATACATTATCAAATGAGACATTCCCATTTGTTAAGATTCCTTTTCCAACAATCTTTCCACCATTCTCATCACTCCCAAAAGCTACTGGACCTTCATACTTCTCTTCATAATTGACAAGAGATCTCTTGTCACAAGTCATGTGCCTAGAACAACCACTATCCATATACCTTATGTCATTTAGAGGAGTGGACTGTTCCTGCACATATAAAGAAAATTTGATTAGTTAAGTGATGAAGTGCAAGCCTTATCAACTTGCAGTTCATCAGATTCAGTTTCAGACACAGCTTGGGAAGTGAGTGTTGTTGGTTTAGGATCTTCATGAGCCAATTCTAAGTTGTCTGAATGATCAGTTTCATAACCACACTCTCTTGGAGTTTTGACAAGTGAGGTTGGGCAGTGGTATTCATCTGAGTCAATGGCATACTCCTTTATCACATAGTCCTTCTTCTCAGAGTAGTCTCTCACATCAGCAACTTGCTCAACCTTACTCTCAGTCTTAGGTTTCCAAAGGAAACCATGTGGTTCATATCCATGTCTTAATAGAAACTTCTCATCACCAGTGAGTTCTGTTGGTTTATTTCTAGAATGTGCATCTGTTCTTCTTGTCTTCTCACTGCTTGATGATCCTTGTGAGCTATCAGATTTGACTGATTGAGTATCTTGCTTTATTTTCACAGACTGATAGTTCTTTTTGGTCAATTTCTCATTCTTCTTAGGAGATTTACTTCTTCTTGCTAGTTCAGCCACTTTCTTTTCAATCCTTGTCTCCTTTTCAGATTTCTTCTCTTCTTTGTTCATGGTTTCATTTCCACACACCTTTCCTTTTCCTAGATATTCATCATACTTCTTTTTGTACAGGACAAAATCTTGCCCATACTTTGTTCCATCTGGTACATGAAATGGTTTGAATTTGAATCTTTCATTACATGAATCTGTGTGGTGTCCATATTCATCACACCTTTTGCACCAAACCTTGCCTTTGAATATTTCATGTTCTTTCGGTTTCTTGTATCTTTCACTTGGATTAGGTGTCTTGACTCCTAGAGTCTTCTGAATCTTTAAACCATCAAAATCAATTGAAAAAGGAACAAATTCCTCAATCTTGATGTCTTGTCTTTCAAGTTTGTTTTTGACAAAGACAATCTTCTCCATAATCATAGGTTCTTCATCGCTGCTTTCTCTAACCCTTGACTGTCTTTTCTCATACTCTTCCATAGTTTCCACTTCTCCAACATCCAACACCTCATGACTAGAAAAGATTGGATAAACTGGGATAAAATTTTCTGTATCAACTTTTTCAGTCACCATCTTCTTTTTGTTGTTCTGCTTTATCTTACCCAATACAGCCTTGCTTGGTGGTCTGACTGCATTGTAGTTTATCTTCCTCCTTTCACAAATATCAAAAGAAACATGTTCTCCTCTCATTTTATCAGTATGTTTCTTCAATCTTGGTGGGACTGGTTGATACTTTGGAAGTTTATCAACAGATTCAGGTTTCTTATATATTCTTCCTCTTTCAGCAGCTTTGATTTCCTTTTCAGTAATTTGATCACTCAAATCACTCAACTCATCTTGATCCAACTCAACTGAATCAAAGTCATCCTCAGAGACTTGAACTCCAATTGACTTATTCTCTTTTACTTCTTTCTTAATCACAAACTCTCCTTCTTCATTCACTTCTACCTTTTTGTACAAATCAACAAATTCTTCCTTGTCTTGAAAGACATCTCTGAATTGTTGCAAGTATGCATCTCTTTTCTCTTTGTCAGCTTTTGGTATGAAGTTGTTGTTGAATGGTGGTGTTACTGTTTTGTATTTGTCTTGTTCCTTCACCTGGTTCATTATACCACATATGTTGCCTGTTGAGATCAAATTCTTCAAAAATTCAGTTTCAACCTTCAGTCTTGTGTTTTGCACCTTTTCTTCAACCAACATCTTCTTTAATCCATCAATCTTAGTGGTGTATCTAGTTTGAGTTCTGTAAATGATCATGCAATCATCTCCAAGGCTTTTAATCTTTTCATCACTGATCAACTCACTTGCTTCATACTCATTGATGATGCTTTGTTTTCTGAAACACTCACTTTCCAGCTTGCCTACCTTTGTTTTCAATTCAATAATAAGTTCATTTACATCAACTGTAGGAGCAGAGTGTACCTGAGATGATGATCCTTTTTCTTTCTCAATTATGGCCATGAAAGCCACATTTTCTTTCCTGATATCATCTGCAATGTCCTCTTCATGATTGCTCCAATCAAAATTTCTTTCATGCTGTGTAGTCACTGCCACATTTCCTTGATTTCTGATCTGATTTTGATTTGCTGGAACAGTGTTGTTTGGAACATTTTGAGCTGCTTGAAGGTTTTGATTGTTATTCATTTGAAAACCTTGAGTCTGTTGCATACTTTGTTGTTGATTATTCATTTGAGGCTGAAAGTTGTTGAAGTTGGGGTTGTAATTGTTGTTGGGATTGAAGTTGTTGTTGTTAAAGTTGTTCATTTGACTGTTGTTGTTGTTGAATCTTGGCTGATTTTGTTGGTAATTTTGCTGACCTCTTTGTTGTTGATATTGATGCTGACTTCCTGGTTGTTGATTCTGGAATTGATTCATTTGAAAGTTTCTTGGTTGATTGCATTCTCTTGCAAAATGACCAGGTTGCTGACAATTGTAGCATATTGCTTTTGACTTGTCAAATCCAATCCTGTCATTAGGACCAGAAACCAGAGACCTGCCAGTTCTGTTATACAGTCTTTTACTTCTCAAACCCAACATGGCAGCTTTCCACTTCAAATCCATGTCTTCCAAGTCATCTGCATCATTTTTTTCTAAATCATCTTGTACCACACTTGTGTGAATTATATTCTTTGCAACAAATGCATAATATGACTCAGTAAACATAGACAACAAAGCTTGTGTTTCATTGCTTTGACCATGTCCTGTGCCAGTATTAGGAACATTTCCACTTGGCTTGGAGACATAATCAGTATCATCAATCAGTTGCACATTGAACCTCTGCTGATTTCTTTGATTACTTGTGCTACCTCCAATGAAAGATTTTGGAGTAACAACATTATATTCAGTTGGTTCTTCAATAATGGGAATTTGCTGTTGATTCTTGGTAGACAGATTTCCCATGGGTGCAATCAATGCATTTGAAACATTGAAGCAGGGTCTATCTTCCTTAATCATCTCATTCTCTATCATTTCAAGTTCTGCAGCCTGAAGAAAGCATACCACATCATCCAATTTCAATTCATTGAAATTTTGCTTCTAAAGGATGAATTGGCAAGCAGTATACCATTCTTTTGGCATTGAGTTGAGTAACTTTGTATTCAAATCAAAGTCAGTCATTACATAATCAGTTGTCCTCAACTCATTCACAATACTTAGAAAATGTTCTAGTATTGATTTCAACCTTTCTCCATCCCTATACTTGAACCTTTCCAACTGTTGCTTCAATCTTTGCTTCTTTATGTTCTTTAGTTCAGTATTCCCTTCATACATTTCAAGGATGGCATCATACATTTGCTTGGCAGTTGTGTGATGAGCCACCTTGGTCAGAATCTCCCAAGACAAACCTAGCATAATCATAGCTAAGGCTTTGTCATCCACCTTTCTCAATTTTTTCTCTTACAGCAGCAGTTGCAGTAGCATTTGCACCTTCTTCAACAGCAGTTTGTGAACCATTCTTGATGGAGTTCCACATATCAATATCATTGTAGCATACGGCTGCTTCAAAGAGTACTTTCCATTTGATAAAGTTTTCCTGTCCATACAACCTTGGTATCTTGTTAGTAGACACCTCTTGTTCCTCATATCCAGACATTTTGAGAAATTAAAAATCAGTTTCCTTTAAAAAAAATTTCAAAATAATCAGATCTGAAAACAGAATGCTCAGATCTGATGTGTCTGACGTGATTAGAACAAAATTTAGATATAAAAATTAGAACTTTAATTTAAATAAGGATGAGAAAACACCGGTAGATTGTAGATCTGGAAGAAAAATAAAAAACAGGGCTGCTGACGTCACAAATCAATGGAACAGAGGTCTGCTTACGTCATTCTTCTTCAAATCTTCAATCAACAACAATCTTTCCAAAATAGCAGTAACAAGCTCTGATACCACTTGTCGGTCCTTTCGATTTCACCTGGATCTTAGTTAACCATGTCATAACTCACACAGATTTATGTGTCGACAAGAGAGTTAATGACGGGTTGCTATATTTAGAAAGATATCCGTTTGTTAAAGGCGGAATCAATTACAAACATACGGTTGCAATGAATATTCAAAGGTAGAAAGCACACTTAAGATTCACTCAAAAGATTTCCATTTATATAAATGAATCATACAAAAGGATAATTGATTTAGGGTTTTATAGGAATCCTAAGACAGCCGTCACACAATATTCTCTCAATTAATGTGTCGGTCTTATCCGTATTGTGCTCTCTTTGGCGGCGTGACCTAAATATTCTATTTATAGGCCTGCCAACCTAGGACAGCTGTCATTCCTTCTAGAAACCCTAAATACAGTCATATATATTCAAATTACATATTCAAAATAAACTAAGTGTAAAACAAGTCTTCCGGGTAGGCTTTGCATCAATCTTGTCTTTCTGAGTATGCTCGGCCATCCTTCATAACTTGGTAACATAGAAGTGTGCTCGGGATCAGTTTCCAGGTAGACCTTACTTAAAGAGTATTTCACTAAGTAAAATACTCACCGAGTAGACTTCAGTCTTCTAGAATTTGCCAGACTTTGCCCGACAACTCCTTACGAGCAACCTTGTTCTTCAATGATCCATTTCAGCTCTTTGCTATTAAATAACTTATTAGCAACGTGTACTCGGGAGTACTGTTCCTTGCTCGAGCTGAACCTTACTCGATATTACTTAGAGATATTTCTTTAGATTATCAAGCATACTTGGATCATACTTATTAATGAATACCTTGCCCGGTCTACCAATCACTTGGCTTCTTGGACTTGGTTAACCAAACCTTACTCGGAAGAGTAATATACTTGGTTCTGAAGAACAGACTTGCTTGATAAAGGGATTTACATAAACTAGTGAACCCTACTCGGAAACACACTAATTTGCAAACCCTGCTCGGATAACCACTTAAGAAGACTACTTGAAGTAAACCTTGCCCGGTAGGAAAAATATCGTACTCGGCCAAATAAAAGCTTGCTCGGAGGTCTAAGGTGTGCTCGGATCATTATTCAGCAAATTCAGAGGAGGTTGAGAAGATTCCAATCTTCCATGTACTTCATTTAGGTCAAATCTTTGACTCAACAATCTCCCCTTAGGTCAATTTCTTGACCCAACAAACTTCATTACCTCGTTTATTTCGTGTTCGACAATGATTACTTACTTTAGACACGATGAATTCATTTACCTGACTTAGTGTTTTCGCGTTGCCCTTGGCTTGAATGATCTGACAAAGTGTTTTGTAATTTCTTTTACCATTTTAATTCATTATTTTTGATTTTCAATGTTCTATATGAGTATTTATTTAATGATCTAAGTCTATGCCTTAAAACCACACAATAGAGCAAGTTTTATAAACCATCCTACGATAGAGGTAATTATGGGTCGAAACGTAATTATCAAAGTCCTCGCATGGAAAATATAATAAGTCCGGTTGAGTGAAATAACTCAAAATTTGGAATGATTTTGGCGAAACGGGACAAATACAATATGATAAGGGCATCGTGGATACGCCGCTGGTACATCATATATATAAGTGTGTTGGTGCATGATGTCAGTAGTTCAGTGTTTAGTGTCTGTAATCGAGTTTGTAATGTTTTGTATTTGATGTAAGCGAAGTTAGCTAACAAGTTCGCTGATATAGGCGAACTTGTTAGACAAGCGAAGTTAGGGACAACTTCGCCTGAACATGCCAGGCGAAGTTGTCGTGATATATATTGATTAGGTTACGGCTTAATCAATAAGAAGTTTTGTTATTCGAGTTTACGAGTCAGAGAGTCCGGTAATCAGTGATTGATATCACGTGTTTAAGGTTGCAATATAACGAGTATTTGTTTATTGTAACGTGTGTTCGATTGTGTTAACTCGTATCGTCTTCTACGCTCGTAACGTCTTACGTAGGGATTCCGCACCTACGTAGAACGAGATATCTCGTGTAGATCCGGCTGGGAACCTACAATTGGTATCAGAGCTTTTGCTCGATTGTGTGGTTCGGGATGATCAATCCCGAGTAACCATGTTTACGAAAGAGGTCACTATCGCTTAGAATTATGTCGGTTGCCTCAGTTTGAAGGACATATCTTCGGATATGTTTGGTCCTCATTTCTACTTGTTGAATATAAGGATAGCCATTAACCAAATGACTGAAAGTGATCGGGGCGGTTTATGATGTGTTTTTATTCTTTCGCTGAAAATTAGTCGATCATACTTAGTTAGAAGGACACATACTTGTATGTGGTCGGTCCAGCTGATCCATTGGATCTTCGGGATAGCCGTTTACCTGAAAACTTCAATTTGATCGGGGCGATTGAAGTTAAAAATTTTTCCGGGAGATGAAATTATTTTTCAAGTCTACTACTTCGTAAGAAGTTCCTTTACTATGTTTAACAGAAAATTGATCCAACCTTGGAAAGTGATAGATATACTGATTCTGTGTGCTTAACTAGTGAAGTTATTAGGCCTAAAAGACTTTAGAACAGTCATTGTATGTCATGGTAGCTTTTTATGGTGCGTAAAAGTAGAAGTGATACTAACTAAATCTACTCGATTTTACGTGGAAACTTCTTAACAATTGTGCATGTCTCCATATATATCTTTCCGAATGATAGGCAGAAAAGCGATTACCCAGTCATACACGAGCCCGTGAGTGTTCTGATTCCCGTGAAGATAGCATGTCAAGAAACTGCAGTGATCCAGATTCGGGACTTGCAGTAGTTTATCTGAAGTTTGTGTAAATACTTAAAAAAAAAAAAATTAGTTATTGAGACATTATAGAGTTCATAATGATAAGACTTCTCAATCAAGATGCAAGATAGAGAACGGGATTAAGAGTCCAAAGATCGAAGAGTTCCTACTATTTAATCAGACACTACGGGTCGAGGTCAACTCGGGGTGACTTGGGGAAAGCCAAATATGCTCTTGAGAATAGATAGGAGGCATCATAATCTCTGAGTTGTTGCCCACTTAAGTTTTGAGCTTAATTGAACCTAACCCGTATCACAGAAACGATGAAAACCATTCTAAGTCATTTACCTGCTTACAACCTGTTTCTTTATGTCATAATAAAGCTGAACACGGATCTGTGTGACAGTCACGTAGTTAGTATGATTCCTATTCGGATCTTTTCAAAAACATGGTAGTCCCTATCTAGACTGAAATTTGATCCCATGTACTTTAAATTTTAAAATTTTTCTACTTATGTAGTTGTATGTTTTATATCTGGTTACTTGATCTTGATCGTATCATTTAACACTTTAAAGGTTGTTTTTAAAACTTAATTGCAAATTGTTCAAATTATAGGGGTTTGTTTTGAAAATTTTAATATCGGCGAAGTTGTCCATAACTTCGCCTGCATTAGGCGAAGTTATCCACAACATCGCCTGTAAAATTCTGACCCTATATAAAGAAGTTTTAAGGTCAAACTGGTTCATTATTTTCAAAACCCAGCGAACTTAATCTCTAAACCCACAGCGAACTTATCGATCTTCATCTGTGTTCTTTTTCCAGTTATAATCTGAGTTATAGGTGCGTAGTGTTGATAGTATCACCTATTCGCTGTCCGTAATGTTAATCAAAGGTCGTTTCGACCCGATTCACGACCTCGTTTTTCCGAACCTTCAATAACCGATTTTCAAATGTGTTTTCACGTGGTATTAATCAACCTAAACGTCCAAATCATCATAAAATCAAGTTTTACGGATCCGCAAGCTTAAAATTGACCAAATCACGTCGTTCGATAAACCTAACTGATGCCGTTTCATATTCGGCGAAGTTATAGTTTAGGCGAAGTTGTCCGTAACTTCGCCTGAGGTTTAACTTCGCCTGATAATTATTTTTGAAACAGTTAATGAGGCGATGTTGTGGTTAGGCGAAGTTACCATTAACTTCGCCTGGACTTTTTTACTTAACAGTTAACAGACGAAGTTAAAGTTGAAGCGAAGTTGTTTCCCAACTTCGCCCCACCTTTAACTTCGCCTATACTGAAAAGATCACAACTTCGCTCATGGTAACAGGCGAACTTGTGATTTGCTTTGTCGCTTATCTAACTTAGTCTGTTTGGTGCAGATATGGCTGCTATAGGTGGTGCAGGCGGTGATGACGGTGGTGATAACCAGAGACAGTTCTACCCGGGTCACAACATGTATATAACATTAGACCCAGAGGCGAGCGGAGTTGATGATTTCCGCGAAATCATCACATTCCTACTACGCTCGCGTATATTCCACGCGATTACGACAACTCTGCCGATATCCTTACCCAACATTGAGGATTTTTGGCAGACCGTGGAATATGATTGTAGGGTCGAGCCCCCGGTGATGCGAGCAACAGTCAACAATCACATTGTTCAGTTCTCATCTGAACAGATCCGGGCGGCTTTACGTTTTGGAGATGAGACGAGTGATGACCCGACAGATTTTGTGGCTCCTTTCCGTGATGGAGCGTTTTTGAGGATGGGATACTCAGGTCCCTTGGGAGATACGCAGAGAAGGAAGGGGTTTTTACTTGACCAGTGGCGCTTTCTCATGCATGTCATGATTGTTTGCATGTCAGGGAGAAAGGCGGGCACTGATGGCATGGGCGCGATCATGGAGTCAGCAATGACTGCTCTGACTTATAATAAGCGTTACAGCTTTAGTCAGATGGTCTTCTACGAGATCGATCGACAACGAAGAGCGGTGGCGCGTGAGAGATTTATCATGTATCCAAGATTTCTCAAAATGATCTTGAATCATGTTGCTCCAACACTACCTCAGCGCCGACCAATCCGATACGTAGAAAGTATGAGCAAAAGGATCTTTGCCCAATGCAGATCCTCCAGTGCGAGGAGCAAACCTGAGCTCCGTCCTCGGCATACTCCACTATTTGGGTACTTGATCAACCCGGGGTATGTGCCTGCTCGTGGGGACGAGTTTCGGGACCCGGCACCATAACAGGCAGGAGCACCTCAAGCTATACCTGCTGCTCCTGTTGTGTCACCGGAGGAGAACGTTGACCTTGACGCAGAGTTTGGCGGTCAAGGATTTTTTGACATGGAGAGGGTTGATCCAGAGGAGATTGTGCAAGTCTCTGTTGCACATGTTTCGGGTGTGAATGTTACTAGGGCAGCTGCAACGGTGGCTGGCTCAGATTCTGATGATGAAGTGGCCGAAGCAAGACGGATTTTGGTAACACATGAACGGACTCATGGGAAAAGGAAGAGAACTGATGATGATAGCGAGTCAGACTATGAAGAAGAAGTTCAACAGTTGATTCGGAGATCAAGAAGGGAACGGATAGGTGCAGGATCGGGAGCCGGTGAGAGCTCGATGGTGGTACGTTTCACCCCACCCGCACTGTCCGGTATGACAATGGTTCCCTCATCATTACAGGTTACAAGGCCAAGCGCCACGGACATTCCCGTGGTGGCTACCTCATCCTCATTTGGCCTCCCACTCACTTCATTTCAACTTTCGGCTCCGGAGATTGTCTCGTTGCCACCTCCAACTCTTACTCCAACGGAGGTCGTGGCACATTTTATTGAGTCGACGGTTGTGGCCACTGCAGGGTTGTCGGGGACGATACCACCTGCGGCTACGTCTACTTCTGAGGTCCCGGTTACATCGGAAATCCCTCCTCAGTACACTCAAGATATATCACATCTGAGGTTTGATTTCGATGCAACCTTATCAGACTCAGAACGAATAGCAGCACTTGAACGGGTCGTGGCAGAACAGTCAAGGATTAATCTTATCCAGACCTAGGCTATTCAACACCTAGTTGCAGAGAATCAGATGCAGTCGTCCCTGCTGGTAGAACATGGAAAAATCATAGATGCTCTTAAGGAGTTCTTGGCATCTCAGGGGGAGACGAGCTGTAAAGGCGATGAGTTGAGGACCAAGAGGAGAAATGATCGAGACGATGATCCTAATGCATCGAAAGGTGCAGGTGGTGAGTTGCCAAGAACTGTACAAGCTCTTGGGACGTCCACAACTCAGGGGGAGTCGACAACTGCAGCTGGTGGTGATGATGTGGTGGTAGTGGAGGTTGAGGAGATGGATGATGACTTTATGTGTGATGATGATGTATTACCGAGTGATGAGATAGAGAAGATTGGTGAACAGATTGTGATTGATGATGAGATAGAAGAGGGAGAGATAGTAGAAGAGAATGTAGAGCATGAAATTCCAGAAGTCGATAACGCAGATATGAGTAAAGAGATGGGAAATGATGAGACTGAATGGGAAGAGCAGCCTAGATGGAAAGAAGGATATGCTCAGTGGTTCGTCAAAACGAAGAAACCAGCGGTCCCTACTATGTTTAAGACGACTTACAACATTAGAGGCTATGCTGAAGCGAGAAAAGGGATTATTTGCTGGATATACGATGAGCAGTTGAGGCTCTTTGTGATTAAGAGATATGATGGTATTCAGTACTTCAAAAGAATGTTGAGATCGTTGAACACACTGCCAGAATGTGAAGTGAAAGACTTAGCCAGATTGGGATTGATAAATCAAAGTGATGATAATATGGCTAGAGTCATCGGGAAGATAGTATGGAAAGAGAGTATAAAGGAAAAGAAGTTCGAGCTGCTGAAACCACAGAAGGGTAAACTTATCAAAGATAAAGATAGAGGGTTGAGAGCAGATGGCAAGCCTTGGATGATTATGAAGTATAAACCGATCCGGTGTTTGAAAGAAGTGCCGATGAAACAAATGCCCAAGGATGTGCTCAAAGAGTTGAAGTGGTGGTATGTAGATTGTGAGACAGCTGAAGCAGTGATGGAAGATGAAGATGAACAAGAGCTGCTGAGAGTCTATGATCCAATGCATCTAGTGAACCTGTCTCGAGCTGATCTGCAGGTGCTGAATGAGAAGAAAATCTTTTATATTCCTGCTTGGAAAGACGAAGCGAGGAAATATCAAAGAGTTGTGTCGGTATGTGTACGAGAAGGAGTGAATGCTTAAAGATGAAGATTCAAGATTGTTGAAGATTACAAGACACGTGCTTGAAGATAAAGAGATGAAGCTACTGCCAAGGGGGAGTCTGTTGGTGCATGATGTCAGTAGTTAAGTGTCTAGTGTCTGTAATCGAGTTTGTAATGTTTTGTATTTGATGTAAGCGAAGTTAGCTAACAAGTTCGCTGATATAGGCGAACTTGTTAGACAAGCGAAGTTAGGGACAACTTCGCCTGAACATGCCAGGCGAAGTTGTCGTGATATATATTGATTAGGTTACGACTTAATCAATAAGAAGTTTTGTTATTCGATTTTACGAGTCTGAGAGTCCGGTAATCAGTGATTGATATCACGTGTTTAAGGTTGCAATATTGTCACACCCTCAAAATCCACTAACGGAGTTTTACCGTCAGAGGGTGTGAACTGGCAGGATCGGAATCATTAGTTATAATCAAACCAAAGAAAAACGTTTAAAAGTAAATAAGTGCGGAAGCGTAAAACCTTAATTCAAAAGTTGCGTCACGCAGGACGACTTAAAACCAAATGTAACGGTTAAAAATTTAGTTTGCAGAATAAAGATGGTTTCAATTAATGCATGCTCCTAAACCGCGCGCCCGCCTCGGCTACCTGAGAATAACATACTAAAAGTGTCAACACAAGGTTGGTGAGTTCACAAGTTAAATAAGATAAATCGTTTAGCGTTTTGCGTAACCTCGTTACGACGATTCAGTGTTTTGCGTAACCACGTTACGACGTTTAAGTGTTGTGTAACCACGTTACAACGTTTAAGTGTTGCGTAACCCCGTTACGACGTTTAAGTGTTGTGTAACCACGTTACAACGTTTAAGTGTTGCGTAACCACGTTACAACGTTTAAGTGTTGCGTAACCCCGTTACGACGTTTAAGTGTTTTGCATTACCAGATAGTGTTATGTCAAATTATATATCGATAGGTAGCTAATCTATACAACAAGTATCGCTAAGTGGTTCGCGACAAAGCTGACTGTTTATCAAGTGCTCGTCACCAGGTCAATCCAGACCATGGTAAGTGTTAGCCAAAATTACACCCACTCAACCTCCAGTTGAGCTTAACGTCGGGTGGGGTTTGTCAAACCCAGTAGTACTACTCAACAGTGACTCGCTATTCCAAATATTAACCGGTCCGATGTGTGGGACTTCAAATGTTACGTTTGCCGCTTAGCCTTTACAAGTGATATATAATTTATAACAAAATCTTAAATATGCGTTTATCTCAGAAAATATGTTTATCGGAGTATGTTATCTCCCCCAAGTGAAAAACGTTTGAAAACAGTTCAAAGAGCGGGGTAAGTGAAACTCACTGTTTGCGAAGAATATCCCGATCTAGATCACCAAGTGATGTGCGTCGTAGAAACTCTCTAGCGTTCTAAATAACAAAGAGATTTTCTAAGTATCGGTACGTTTAACGAGTCTCTAGACTCGGCACATAATACCTATGCACGTAACAGATTTCGTGTTTCGTTTGTGAATTGTGTGTGACTTAAACAAGTACAATTGTGATACGATACATGAGTGAGCAATTACTTTCGTGTCACGTACTAATAACATACTTTACTAGCAATTATTCCCGTAAGGGCATTTTGGTCAACAAACAAAGATTAACTAACCATTATTCCCCATAAGGGCAATTTGGTCAATTCATGGCAATCAACTAACAACTATTCCCCGCAAGGGTATTTTGGTCAAAATACAACAATTATATAAAAACTATCATATTTCATGCATTCCTATACAACTCAGCAGCTAGTTTCGTTATGACAGAATTTCTACTTGAAAGATTGCACTAGTTCACCGATCATAACGTCTCAATTAATTCACCAAAAATTACCACAGAAGCATACATATCTTAGGTTTCCAGAACATATTTTATCTTATTTTTATTCCACATATTTTTCTTATAATGACCAAAACATTACAGCAAACTCATATCAGTCAGATTCATGTGCAACAGAATGTTATTTGCAATTCCCATTAAACGAAAAATCCCATAAATGCAAGACCACTTGGGTTTGGTTCCTAACTCAATGAGTCAACTTCCAGAAGTGGAACCAACCCAATTGGTCTCGTAGTTCATGAGATATAACATTTACAACATAACCTAACAGCAGGTCTAACAGCTCAGCTTTGCATCACGTTTTTGAAAAATCATAAAAGTATACTTCCACTTATCCAAAAATTACGAATTTATACTTTATAGAAACTAGACTCAACCTAGTTTACTGCAGTACCCACAATCTCAATCAATTTTCACGTTTACACTTTGTTACAGTCACTTGAACATCGTACATACATTCTGTCCAGATTCTGTTCACATCAAAACTCAACAATTTCACTAGCCATGGATCACAAATAAATCATATAACATGCTAGACACTAATACTACTATCCATGCAACTCAATTACACCATACATACAAGATTAGGGTTTGTGTTTTAACTCAAATCAAAGACAACAATCAATCAAGCAACAACATCAATACTAGTTATCAATCATCATGAATTCAACAACCACCATGTTAACTCATACATACATAAGAAAATCGGCTGCCTAGGGTTTTTGATTAACCCATTAAACATCAAAATCAAACAACAAGAAGATAAAGGATGATCAATTATACCTTCCTAGCACCTAGTTCTTGGATTAAACACTTGATTAAGGCTTGAATGTGTGTATGGAAGTGACGGCAGCCAAGGGTGGGGTGGGAGCTTGTTCCGATCGGGTTTTGAAGAAAGAATAATAATAGGTTAGGGTTTAGTTAAGGATATATTTATAATAATACAAGTTACACTCTAGTCCCTAATCTATCAAGTGTTACATCTCTAGCCTAAACTAGTTGGTTCTTGTTTCTTGTTTAACATTCCACATAACAATCAAGTAACACACATATATCTAACACATAATACTCACATAATTAGTGTTTTGACGTTTGTCGTTTATTTATCAATCGTTCGCGTCAACTCGTTTGCGTTTCGGTGCAAATCCCGAAAGACTACACATGTAGTAAGTGTTAAGCGTCATTTAAACCCTAGTTTAAATGTAATGAAGTGTGCGTTATAGATTCAACGATCTTAAAGTTTGAATTGACGGAGTTGAGTTAACGGGGTTAACCTGAAATTGACGATTGTCACAAATATAACGAGTATTTGTTTATTGTAACGTGTGTTCGATTGTGTTAACTCGTATCGTCTTCTACGCTCGTAACGTCTTACGTAGGGATTCCGCACCTACGTAGAACGAGATATCTCGTGTAGATCCAGCTGGGAACCTACAAAGTGTCCTTGTCATATTTCCTATTTTTGGCGTTCTTTCGGGTCATTCAAAGATCGGCGTTATTTTATTATAATATATAAAATTGTTAAAACTTCTAACAACTCCGTATATTAGTTGCTCTCTTTTAAATTTTATTTTATTTTAATTTCGGGACAAAATTTCTAAAATTTCTAAAATTTCGGGACAAAATTTCTAACATTCGTTAATTTTCAAACCCGAAACCCGGCCCATTTTAAATTTTCAGATTTATTTATAAATATATATTATGATCTCAAGTTTCGTTTCTTATATTTTGTGTGACGTTCGTCAACTTTTATTTGTATTAGATCCGTTAAACCATTATGTGTTGTCTTTTTTTTTGTTCATTGTTTATCATTAATATAATATTATCGATGGTGTAAGTATATCGATCGTTCCTTTTGATTCGTGTTGAATTCCGAGGATTTACGGTTATTGTTTGTTTGTTTTTTCAGTTTGTTCAATTAACGAAACTCAGAGATTTAAAGTTTTTATTATGTTAAACGATTTTCGAACCATCATGGTATAATTTAAAAATGATCCAAGTTAATAACTTTTATTACACTTAAAAAAACATTTCAAAGCTTAAGGGTTAAAGTGTAATTATAGTTTAAATCTTGCTTTAAAGTATTTGAAACATGAGGGGCTAAAAGTGAAAAATGTGTTTAAAATATATTATTTAATTAAAACCCCAAACCAGCCGCCCTCATTTCCCTTCCTCGTTTTTTCGGCGACCCGACCGGCGCTGACGCATCAATTCCGGCGACATATTAAAACCACTTCAAAACGCAATATTAACCTAACTTAAATGATATAAACTCGTTTCTCCATCATCTTAAAGCTTAATCAAGACCCATTATGCGTAATAACACCCTACAACGTTCGGATTCATCCCTAAACCGACGGAAAATAATAAATCTCAATAACACGAATTAAAAATCCAACGGAATAATTGAGGCTATAAATAGCATCCTAACCTTCTCTTAAACGTGTTACAGACATAAAATTTCACTAACAAACTCGTTAATATCATAAATTTGTTCTTATATAATCGGTTCCGGCCAACTCATCGTTCCCTCATTTTCCGGCATCATACGAGGTAATTGTTAGGTTGGTTTCTTGTGTTTTGATCCGTCTAACAAAACTCCCAACCTAAATCAACCAAACCTAGAACGAATCTGGAGAATTGAAAACCTATGGTTTATGTGAAGAAGATGAAGTTGGGCATTTTGTTTATAATTAATGGTTTCCATCTTCTAACAATAGAAACTGATTTGGTCCAGTGGTTGTGTGGTCATGGAGACCCGGGTTTGAACCCTGGTCACAACAGACCACTTTATATTTATTTAAAATCATTTTTATTAGTTATAATAAATTAAATATATATTTATAAATCATATAAATAAAATTAGTTTTATAGTTAAATAAAAGATGTTTTGATTTCCGTTAACAATTTTCGTTCAAGAATCAACTTTTACAAACCCAAACCGCTCGTTAAAACTCGTAAAATAATTACATAGATAATATATATACTGTCGTTGTAACTTTATAGATTCTAAATCAACAAATGCTTATACTAATAATCATACCGGTAACGCTAGAATCCCGTAACATTATTATATATTCAAATTTAGTATAAAACTCATAAATAATATTATAATAATAATCGTTAATAATCCATTAAAATATAATATTTTAATATCAACTTCATAAAATAATAAAATATACATTAAACACTTCGAATCCCCGACAACCCGATCTATTTACTTTGTGAGTCGTTAGTAATAATTAATTTTGTATTTTTAATTCTAGTTCGTGATGTTCAATTGCTTCGGTTTCATTTACGCACTTTCGGTTTTATTTCAAATTTGTCTTCAACTTCAAGGTGAGTTTCTCACACCCCCTTTTACCCTTTTTAACTATTTCGGGGGTAACATATATATCCTACCAACAATTCAATATCTTTTATTTATTATTTACAAACTACAATTCGTTACTTGGACTTGTGTGTTTACTTGTTACTTGCTCAATTATTACGTGCATGAATTTCTTCGATAAGTTTGATCATACGCCCCCATTTGCACTCATGGACCATTGTGTCTAGTGGAAAAGGGACTCCGATGTGAGTACGTTGGTGCACAATCCCAACTGGAAAAAAGACCTTCATTTATTTTTTACACTCATGAACCATTGATTCTAGTGTAAAGAACCCTTATGTATTTTGCACAAGTTTTCATGGAATT
Organism: Bidens hawaiensis; assembly: GCF_021521415.1. NCBI lineage: Eukaryota > Viridiplantae > Streptophyta > Magnoliopsida > Asterales > Asteraceae > Bidens > Bidens hawaiensis. The sequence goes on along the minus strand of NW_027492612.1, from coordinate 188,091 downwards.
GTATGGTTTTTATATATTATTTTAAACTTTGTGAACTCACCAACTATTAGGTTAGTTGATTTATTTTATATATATGCTACATGTACTTTCATTAGAGGATGAAATGTCGAGGACACTAAAACTTAGGTTATATTAATAAATTGACAAGTTGTTAATTGTTCTTGAATCTTTCCTTGTATTTCTTGTTATAAACCTGTGTACTTGATGTTTAAATTAATTAATGATATAATTGTCACTTAATAGTGTCACATGTGTTTTGAGCAATCTGTACGTCACACTCGGGCGTATTCCGCTTTAGCCGGGGTGTTACACCTTATGAATCACGCGCTAAATAATTCCTAGAGTGATAACGTTTGTGTTTCCTTATAGAAATAACGTATGGATGGAGCAAGAAGGTTTGCTGGTCAAGGAGGTCACATGGGATGTCAAGGTAGGCCATGCATTACCCGGGAACCTTCTGTAGAACCAGTTACTAACATGAGGGGGGAGAGGAGTGATGCTCTGCGAGGACTAAGCAACAATGAAGGGTATCAACTAGATTATGTTGTTCAAGCCGCCATTGCTATAGCTGTAGCTGCTACAGTGAGAAAATTACGTCCTGGCAAGTCTGCTGAGAGCCATGAAAGGACGGGGGAAGACGGTGATAAAGGTAATGATATTAAGAGAGGAGCGAAAAGAACCAAAAGACCTACAGATGTCGTGGAGTATGCGGGGAAGAAGACATCAAAGATTGCGGACAAGGAAACATGCAAAGTGTGCGGGAAGTTGCATCTGGGAGAATGCAGGACTGGGTCGGACATGTGCTATTGGTGCGGAAAGAGTGGACATTTCTCTCGAGAATGCCCTGATCGCCCAAGTTGCTTCAAATGCGGTAAAACAAATCACATGCAAGGGAGTGCAAGGGAACGGAGGCGGGATGAACGAAAGGGATAGGAGCATAGGCCAAGGGAAAACTACATAAGGGAGCGCTCGATGAAAGAATAATTACTTACGTAATAGTTTTATTTCGTATTATGTGTGATTGCCTAAGAACTTGTTTTGTGTTAGGGTTTAAAACGTATGCTTAATTATGACGTGTAATATATTGAGTTTAGTTATGAATGATTACTTGCGTTGCGATAAATGTCGTTTTAGACAATAGTGCTAAATAGTACGAGACAAAGTCCCTTGGAAGGACGAGACGAGACTTGCTACATCGAAGGACTCATGGACAAGCTACCTTAAATATCTAAATCACATGAACACAGCTCGGTGACTGCAAGTCAGGAGTAAGAAGGATAACCCATAAAGCAAAGACGATCCAAGAAAGTGCCGGAATACGAGAAGTGTTCCTCCTACAAGGAATAAGCTAGGTTTCGGGGACGAAACCTCTTTAAGGAGGGAAGACTTGTAACATCCCAAAATTCTAAAATAATTGTAAATATATTATTTATTTACGGTAGGTAAGTTTACTTGATTTAGTAGAGAATTAATAAAATATTAGGGATGGAAGGTTAAGTAGGCTAATTGAATGGTAATCAATATGGACCAAAAAGGAAAGATGGGCCTTAGGTCCATGGGCTTAAGGGAACATAAATACCCCTTAAACCCTAATTCTTTCCATTTTTTATCCATCTCTACACCATAGCCTACACCATAAAAAACAAACACGGACACCATCCTATAACTCGAGCCAAGATCCGAAGGTGAAATCCTAAGCCGGTTGGTGCTAGAACGTTGTGACGAACCAAAACGACATCAAGACCAGACCACGTTTGTAAACCGACTCGTTTAAGTTAGTCGCGCACAGATGAAGAAAGGGGTAACCATTAACGGTGGACATAACCGCAATCAGGTGAGTTCTAGCACCATTTCCTTGTTATGTTTTCAGGGCTGTGTGCATACTCGATGTGATGTGACTACACTTACTTTAAGTGGTAAGTGTTTGCTACAGATGATATACGAGTTAGCTATTATATAATGCTTTTCGGTGCGTGAACGATCTTCGGATATGGCACGTATCGTCAAGGAGAATGATTGCCAGGTGATTATTAGTGTGTATGAATGCTATGATGTGATTTGCTTATTATGTAAATGATGAACTGATAGGAAGTGTGTGATATACAAGAAGAAGTAGAGTGTGATAGAGGTGGAGAGGGGTTAGTAAGAGTGATAGTGGCATGACGAAAGTACGTGGTAGGGTGAGCCTATACGTGCCTTCGTTATTAAAGTGGCATAACGTGAGTGCGTGGTAGGACAAGCCTATACTTGCCTTCGTTATTAAGTGGCATGACGATAGTACGTGGGAAGACAAGCCTCTACGTGCCTTCGTTAATTAGTGGCATAACATGAGTGTGTGGGAGGGCAAGCCTGCATGTGCTTCCTTAATCAAGTGGCTAAGTTGTAGGGGTAGTGAAGAGGTTAGCGGTGAGGTGAGCAGGTTAGATAGACGACCATGTGTCTTCGGACACGTATATAAATGCATGTAGTGGTTGTATGGTAAGTTGCTTGATTAAGTAGAACTCACTTAGTGTAGCTGACTTTTAGTATGCACGCAGGTGATCAGACTAAAGAGCTAGCATGAGGATGGCACATGGCATGGATCGAACGGCTGACATCTGATGATGAAAGAAATGATGTTTTATGTTATGGTTTTAAAGAAAAGTTTGTATATCTTGTATCAAATAATTGGAGGTAACGTTTCCGAGAAAGGTTTTAATTAACTCTGGTTTGTAAGAACTGTGTTTATGAGTCAATCCAACGTCCAATGTTGGGCATCGGAACAGGGCCTTCAGGCACGCCCCTGTGTTTTAAAACACTATTTTTTATATAGATAGGAAAAATATATACAAGGCCTGGTTTAATGAAGGTCTTGGCCAGACCCTACTTCCAGTATGTTTATTGATTCTGATGGTGGATTACGATCTCCGAGATGGCCTCGAATGGTCCATCGATGTATGGTTTTAATCGAAGCCCATTAATTTTGAATTTCTGGGCATCAGAATTTGAAATCTCGATTGTCCCATAGTCAAAAACTGATTCAACTATGAATGGACCGGTCCAACGAGATTTCAACTTTCCTGGGAAAAGACGTAAACGTGTGTGATATAACAGTACACGATCGCCAACTTGAAAATTTTTGTTTCCTTTAAAATGGACGTCGCGTAACCGTTTAGTCTTTTCTTTGTAAGACTAGGACTTTTCTTATGCCAATGTTCTTAGTTATTTGAGCTCGTGAATTTGATTTTCCCGGTTTTTACCGGCTGACATTAGATCAAAATTTACTGCTCTAAGAGCCCAGTAAGCTTTGTGTTTCTGTTCTATAAGTAGATGACATTCTTTCCCATAAACAAATTTGAAGGGTGTTGTTCCTATGGGGGTTTTGTAGGCTGTCCTAAGGGCACACAAAGCGTCATCTAACTTTTCTGTCCAATTTTTGCGATTCATCCCAATAATTCTTTCGAGGATCCATTTTATTTCTCGATTCGAGACTTTCACTTGCCCACTGGTCTGAGGGTGATATGGTGTTGCCTCATGCTAAGACTTTGTCCATTAGGGCATTGTAGAAGTGAGTACCTCTGTCGCTGATTAAGGCATTTGGAGTACCAAATCGGGAAAATAACTTTTTCACAAATCGTAAAACAACCAGAGCATCGTTAATGGGAAGAGCTCGTGCTTCTACCCATTGAGACACATAGTCGACTGCTACAAGGATGTATTTATTTCTGAATGAGTTAGGAAATGGGACGATGAAATCTATTCCCCATACATCAAAGACCTCACAGATCTAAATGCCTTTTTGTGACATCTCATTGTTGGCTGAGATGTTCCCTGCTCTTTGACAAGCATCACATTCTTGGATCAAAGCGTGCGTGTCTTCATTTATGGTGGGCCAGAAAAATCCAGTATCAAACACTTTCCTGACCGTGGTGGTGGTACTGTGCTGTCCACAAGTTGGTCCTTCATTGAAGCGTTTGAGAATATCTAAGGTTTCCTTTCCTGATACACACCTACGAACAACCTGATCGGCTTTTATCCTAAACAAGTACGGATCTTCCCAGAAGTAAAACTTAAAGTCGGAGAAGAATTTCTATCGTCGTTGATGAGTTAGCCCTTTTCCTATGATTCCACAAGCCAGATAGTTCGCAAAATAGGCAAACCATGGACTCTCATCGTTCTCTTTCATAAATTCTTGCATATGCATGAGAACTTCGTGTGAAAAAGTATCATCGATAATTTCCTTGTGATGTTCCTTCGAAGCTGGGCATTCTAAGCGTGAAAGATGGCATGCGTCTACATTCTCTGCTCCTTTCTTGTCTTTAACTTCTATGTCGAATTCTTGGAGTAGTAGAATCCATCGGGTAAGTCTGAGTTTTGCATCTTGCTTTTTGAAGAGGTCTCGTATGGCGGCATGGTCGGTGTAAACTATGGTTTTGGAGAGAACTAGGTAAGATCTAATTTTTTCAAAGGCAAAAACTACTGCTAATAACTATTTTTCTGTTGTGGTGTAATTTTCTTGTGCATCATTAAGAGTTTTACTAGCATAGTAAATTGGGTGAAAATGCTTTTTATTTGCATTGTCCGAGTATGGCTCCAACTGCAAATTCACTTGCATCGCACATGATTTCGAATGGAAGTGTCCAATCGGGTGTAGTCATGATTGGTATGTTGACAAGTTTGTCTTTCAATATGTTGAATGATTCAACACATGTAGGTTCCCTAGACGGATCACACGAGATATCCCGATATACACAGGTGCGGAATCCCTGTGTAGATCGTTACGGACGTAGAACTCAAGCTCACGAACACACGAATACGATACGAACAAACACACGTTATATTAATAACTCAAACCGTGATACTTACAGACTCTCGGCCTCACGTCACTTGACTCACTGAATTACACGTAACTCGAACTCTAAAAACCCAACACTAAAACGATCAGCCATACACTATATAAATACACGACAACTTCGCCTCAGGCGAAGTTGTCCTTAACTTCGCTTGTTCAACAAGTTCGCCTAGGCGAACTTGTCAACAACTTCGCTTGGTTAACAAGTTCGCCTAAGCGAACTTGTCAACAACTTCGCTGTATACAAACAAATACATAAACAATATTACAGACTCGATTACAGACATTAGACATATGAACTACTGACATTTATGCATCAACAACACATTTTTCAGAGAAGATGAATGGTGCATCTTTTTCCAGAGTTTGGTCATAGGTATTAATTTTGGAAAAGTATTTTATGAAGCGGTGGTAGAATCCTGCGTGGGAGTTTGAGGTGGAAGTTTGCATTGGTTTCGATTTTTGCTCTATCAACTTCTAGTCCTGCTTGGGATATCTTGTGACCGAGAACAATGCCCTATTTGAACATAAAGTGGCATTTCTCCCAATTGATTTCTAAGTTTACGTCTTCGCACCTAGCTAACATTTTGTCCAGGTTTTTCAGACAATGATCGAAGGAGTCTCCAAAGACTGAGAAGTCATCCATGAAAATTGTAACAACTCGGGTTTTCGAACTTATACTTTTACCTGGATCGGTTCAATGTTCGGGTTATTTTTATTTAATATATTGCGGTTATCAAGTTAAATTGATTATTTTATTAATATTTAATTATTTATAAATATATCTCTTGAGTTTATACACATTTAACCCAAAATGCAAATTTTAGCTTCTTTTGTGTCCATCTTTAAACATTAGGGATTAAACTGTAAATTTTGTTTTAGTATTGATCCCGATAGCAAATTGGTGTGGTTTTTTGGCCGTCAACTCCTGGTCACGTTTACCCTCAATCTCAACGAGTTAAGGTAATTGTTTTATATGTTTGAGATTGGTTTTCCATGGGGAGTGAAAGCCCTATGGTTAATTTGTTTTTCGTTAACGGATTTGGTCAATTGAATCCCTTAGGGTTCTTAATCAAATTTGGGTGTTCTTTGTTCCTGTTTATATTTTATCAGCTCTAGTTTATGTTGCACGTCGCTGGTAGCCCTGCTAGTTAAGCCATATGACTTACGTGGGGCAGGTCGCGGGTTCGATCCCATGCCACCCCGGATTTTTAGTTAAATTTTGTTTATTTTATTTTTAAAACATTTAATAACTATATTATTATTAATAATAACTAAATAAACCATTTTAGTGAAAACCGACTTTATAATGCTTGTTTTCTCATGTTTTCATTTGTATATGTATGTATATGTAAGCATCTATGATATATGTATATATATAAATATACAATAACTTAAAAACTAATATTTTTGATATATATATATATATATATATATATATAAATCAAGTAAACTATATATATATATATATATATATATATTTAAAACTAAAAAAAATATTTACAATCAAATTAATTATTTTTTATATATAATATTAACTTAATAATGGTTTTAGAGTTTCGTAATCAATCTTGTACTTTACTTAGCGTATCCCTACATCTCTTTGTTCTTTATTAGACTTTAACCTCCATGCGTGATTCCCGCATTCTTAGTATCCCAATCAACTTTTTTCGTCTATTGATGTGAGTACCACATTCCCCTATTTTACTCGTTTTCCACGTTTTGGGGACATATGTGTCAACATATTTTCTCTTATTTATACGTATACTCAAACTGTAACTATTGTCTTATGTGATAACAATTTGTATCTTACTTGTTATGTGCTTATTTGCTTTACGTGAACCGCATTCGGAGAGGTCCAGGATAATCTCAGAATAGTATGATCATACGACAGTCGTAATAGCTTCGTGCTTTTTGACATCTCATTTATCTTTGCTCATTGGTTAAATTGCTTATATCATTTGACTTGTTTCAATACTTATTTTATAATATATGTACATTAAAACTGGTGTGTTGCTCACTTAATCTTGTTTTGACAAATCTACTTTATTTTCAACGCATATGCAGGTCATCGTGTGATGTGAAGTTAGTTCAAATTTTGGAAGATCACTTAGGAATAAAGATAGAGAAAATTAACAAGATAATTGTTTTATGGTTTATGTTTGTTTGATACACTATCTGTTTTTTTTTTGGATATTGTAGTGAATAATTTGTCTTAAATCGACTTTTATAAATAGATATTGAAATTTCCAATATTTCATAGTAGTACCTTGAGAGCTGTGGGCAATCAGCTCACGCCCGACATTTTCGCCCTAGGTTGGGGTGTGACAAAATCTTCCATAGAGTGTTTTATCATTTCATGAAAGATGAACACCATACAACGTTGGAAGGTGGCTGGAGCATTACATAGTCCAAATGGCATTCATCGATAGGCGAAAGTGCCATATGGACATGTGAAGATGGTTTTCTTTTGATCTTCAGGAGCAATGAGAATTTGAAAGTATCCGGAGAATCCATCAAGAAAACAGTAGAACATTTTTCCAGATAAACGTTCAAGGATTTGGTCGATAAAAGAAAGTGGAAAATGATCTTTTCTTGTGGCGTCATTAAGCTTCTGGTAGGCAATGCAAACTCGCCAGCCTGTGATGGTCCTCATTGGTATTAGCTCGTCCTTCTCGTTCATTACAATTTCCATTCCTCCCTTCTTGGGTACTACTTGAATTGGACTGACCCAAGGTGAATCTGAGATTGGGTAGATAAATCCGGCATGAAGGAGTTTGAATACTTCTTTCTTCACCACATGTTGGACCACGAGTTTGTATTCTTCCTTAATGAGGATTTTGTGAGTACAAAAGAAGGGACTGATGTCCTTGATATCCATGATCTTCCATGCGATAGCCTTCTTATGGTTTTTTATAACCTTAAGAAGCTCGTATTTTCCATTTTTAGAAAGGTGAGATGAAATAATTACTAGGAGTTGAGAGTATTTTTCTAGAAAGGCATACTCGAGATGGTTCAGGAGTCCTTTTAACTCCAAGGCTGGTGGTTCTTCGATTGATGGTTTTGATTGTTGTTAGCATCGAGATTTTCGTTTTCTAAAATGGGTTTGGTGATAGTTTCGGTTAAGATTTGTGTTTCTAGTGTGTTGCTGATAGAGGAATCTCGCACGTAGTAACTCACGATATAATCAATGATGTCAACACGATATAATGTGTCATTGTGATGTTGCGTTTGTTGCATAGATTTTCCTATATCAAAGGTGATTACCTCGTCATTGAACTTGAGAGTGAGTTTGCCGGTGAAAATATCAATAATAGCCTTTGAAGTAGCTAAAAAGGGTCTTCCTAAAATCAGAGGTACACTTTTGTCTTCCTCCATGTCTAGAATTAAAAAATCTACTGGGAAAACAAATTTCTCAATTTTTGACAAGCATGTTTTCAACTATGCCCCGAGGATATTTAACAGATCGGTTAGCTAACTGATTGCTCATGCGGGTGGGCTTTGGTTCTCCTATCCCTAATTTTGCAAAACCGTATAAGGCATTAAATTAATACTTGCTCCTAGGTCAGCCAGGGCATTGCTAACATTCAAATTTCCTATGAGACAAGGGATAGTAAAGCTTCCTGGATCGGTCATTTTTCGCAGCATCTTGTTTTGGAGGACAAATGAGCATTCTTCACTCAAGGTGACATGCGAGAGCTCTTCGAGCTTCCTTTTGTTGGTTAGCACTTCTTTAAAAAACTTTGCATAATTCAGCATTTGAGAAATGGCTTCGATGAAATGGATTTTGATGTGGAGTTGTGTAAGGCCCCGAACCCGGTAGCCCTACTTTAGCGTCGAATTTACTCATAAACACAGTTCTACCAATCATAGTTTATTAAAACTTTTCGCGGAATATAAAACATCAATCATTTGTTACAAAACATTAAATCTTTTCTTTGATACCAAAACCCAAAACATTATATTTAAACATCTTTACTTCTATCTTCGCATGCCAGCCGTTCAATCCAAGCCATGTGCCGTCCTCCTGCTAACGCTACATTCAGCTCACCTGCGTGCATACTAAAAGTCAGTTACGCTGAGTGAGTTCTAGTTAATCAAGCAACTTGTCATACAACCACTACATGCATCATATACGTATCCGAAGACACGTAGTTCACTATCTAACCTGCTCACCTTACCACTTAGCCTCTTATTTACACCTACCACTTTGCCACTTTGCCACTTTAATAACGTATAACGTTATGACACTTTGCCACTTTAATGACGTAGTCACGTATTGTAGGTTCCCAGCCGGATCTACACGAGATATCTCGTTCTACGTAGGTGCGGAATCCCTATGTAAGACGTTACGAGCGTAGAAGACGATACGATTAAACACACGTTACAATAAACACAAACACGTTATATTGCAACCGGAAAACACGTGATATCTATCACTAATACTGGACTCGTTACACGTAAACTGAATACACTGATTGAATCCTTTTTTTTCTCTAAGCCGTAACCTAGGACATATATATCACGACAACTTCGCCTGGCATGTTCAGGCGAAGTTGTCACTAACTTCGCTTAGTTCACAAGTTCGCCTGTATCAGCGAACTTGTGAGCTAACTTCGCTTACATACAAACACAAATCCAAACGACTCGATTAAAGACACTAGACACTGAACTACTGACATCATGTACCAACAGACTCCCCCTTGGCTGTAGCTTCATATCTTTATCTTCAAGCACGTGTCTCGAAATCTTCAACAATCTTGAATCTTCATCTTTAAGCATTCACTCCTTCTCGTACACATACCGACACAACTCTTTGATATTTCCTCGCTTCGTCTTTCCAAGCAGGAATATAAAAGATTTTCTTCTCATTCAGCACCTGCAGGTCAGCTCGAGACAGGTTCACTAGATGCATCGGATCATAGACTCTCAGCAGCTCTTGTTCATCTTCGTCTTCCATCACTGCTTCAGCTGTCTCACAATCTACATACCACCACTTTAGCTCTTTCAGCACATCCTTGGGCATCTGTTTCATCGGCACTTCTTTCAAACACCGGATCGGTTTATACTTCATAATCATCCAAGGCTTGCCATCTGCTCTCAACCCTCTATCTTTATCTTTGATAAGTTTACCCTTCTGTGGTTTCAGCAGCTCGAACTTCTTTTCCTTTATACTCTCCTTCCATACTATCTTCCCGATGACTCTAGCCATATTATCATCACTTCGATTTATCAATCCCAATCTGGCTAAGTCTTTTACTTCACATTCTGGCAGTGTGTTCAACGATCTCAACATTCTTTTGAAGTACTGAATACCTTCATATCTCTTAATCACGAAAAGCCTCAACTGCTCATCGTATATCCAGCAAATAATCCCTTTTCTCGCTTCAGCATAGCCTCTAATGTTGTAAGTCTTCTTAAACATAGTAGGGACCGCTGGTTTCTTCGTTTTGACGAACCACTGAGCATAGCCTTCTTTCCATCTAGGCTGCTCTTCCCATTCAGTCTCATCATTTCCCATCTCTTTACTCATATCTGCGTTATCGACTTCTGGAATCTCATGCTCTACATTCTCTTCTACTATCTCTCCCTCTTCTATCTCATCATCAATCACAATCTGTTCACCAATCTTCTCTATCTCATCACTCGGTAATACATCATCATCACACATAAAGTCATCATCCATCTCCTCAACCTCCACTACCACCACATCATCACCACCAGCTGCAGTTGTCGACTCCCCCTGAGTTGTGGAAGTCCCAAGAGCTTGTACAATTCTTGGCAACTCACCACCTGCACCTTTCGATGCATTGGGATCATCGTCTCGATCATTTCTCCTCTTGGTCCTCAACTCATCGCCTTTACAGCTCGTCTCCCCCTGAGATGCCAAGAACTCCTTCAGAGCATCTATGATTTTTCCATGTTCTACCAGCAGGGACGACTGCATCTGATTCTCTGCAACTAGGCGTTGAATAGCCTGGGTCTGGATAAGATTAATCCTTAACTGCTCTGCCACGACCCGTTCAAGTGCTGCTATTCGTTCAGAGTCTGATAGGGTTGCATCAAAATCAAACCTCATATGAGATATATCGTGAGTGTACTGAGGAGGGATTGCCGATGTAACCGGGACCTCAGAAGTAGACGTAACCGCAGGTGGTATCGTCACCGATAACCCTGCAGTGGCCACAACCGTCGACTCAATAAAATGTGCCACGACCTCCGTTGGAGTAAGAGTTGGAGGTGGCAACGAGACAATCTCCGGAGCCGATAGTTGAAATGAAGTGAGTGGGAGGCCAAATGAGGATGAGGTAGCCACCACGAGAATGTCCGTGGCGCTTGGCCTTGTAACCTGTAATGATGAGGGAACCATTGTCATACCGGACAGTGCTGGTGGAGTGAGACGTACCACCCTCGAGCTCTCACCGGCTCCCGATCCTGCACCTGCCCGTTCCCTTCTTGATCTCCGAATCAACTGTTTTACCTCTTCTTCATAATCTGACTCGCTATCATCATCAGCTCTCTTTCTTTTCCCATGAGTCCGTTCATGTGTTACCAAAATCCGTCTCGCTTCGGCCAATTCATCATCAGAATCTGAGTCAGCCACCGTGGTAGCTGCCCTAGTAACATTCACACCCGAAGCTCGTTCAACCGAGACCTGTACATTCTCCTCTGGATCAACCATCTCCATGTCAAAAAATCCCTGACCGCCAAACTCTGCGTCAAGATCTATGTTCTCCTCCGGTGACACAACAGGAGCAGCAGGTATAGCTTGAGGTGCTCTTGCCTGTTGTGGTGCCGGGTTCCGAAACTCATCCCCACGAGCAGGCACATACCCCGGGTTGATCAAGTACCCGAATAGTGGAGTATGCCGAGGACGGAGCTCAGGTTTGCTCCTCACACTGGAGGATCTGCATTGGGCAAAGATCCTTTTGCTCACACTTTCTACGTATCGGATTGGGCGGCGCTGAGGTAGCGTTGGAGCAACATGATTCAAGATCATTTGGAGAAATCTTAGATACATGATAAATCTCTCACGCGCCACCACTCTTCGTTGTCGATCGATCTCGTAGAAGACCATCTGACTAAAGCTGTAACGCTTGTTATAAGTCAGAGCAGTCATAGCCGACTGCATGGTCGCACCAATGCCATCAGTGCCCGCCTTTCTCCCTGACATGCATACAATCATGACATGCATGAGAAAGCGCCACTGGTCAAGCAAAAATCTCTTCCTTCTCTGGGTATCTCCCAAGGGACCTGAGTATCCCATCCTCAAAAAGGCTCCATCACGGAAAGGAGCTACAAAATCTGTTGGGTCATCTCTTGTCTCATCTCCAAAACGTAAAGCCGCCCGGATTTGTTCAGATGAGAACTGAACAATGTGATTGTTGACTGTTGCTCGCATCACCGGGGGCTCGACCCTACAATCATATTCCACGGTCTGCCAAAAATCCTCAATGTTTGGCAAGGATATTGGCAGTGTTTTCGTAATCGCGTGGAATATACGCGAGCGTAGTAGGAATGTGATGATTTCGCGGAAATCATCAACTCCGCTCGCCTCCGGGTCTAATGTTATATACATGTTGTGACCCGGGAAGAACTGTCTTTGGTTATCACCACCGTCATCACCGCCTGCACCACCTATAGCAGCCATATCTGCACCAAACAGACTAAGTTAGATAAGCGAAAAAGCAAATCACAAGTTCGCCTGTTACCATGAGCGAAGTTGTGATCTTTTCTGTATAGGCGAAGTTAAAGGTGGGGCGAAGTTGGGATACAACTTCGCTTCAACTTTAACTTCGTCTGTTAACTGTTAAGTAAAAAGGTCCAGGCGAAGTTAATGGTAACTTCGCCTAACCACAACATCGCCTCATAAACTGTTTCAAAAATAATTATCAGGAGAAGTTAAACCTCAGGCGAAGTTACGGACAACTTCGCCTAAACTGTAACTTCGTCGAATATGAAACGGCATCAGTTAGGTTTATCGAACGACGTGATTTGGTCAATTCTGAGCTTGCGGATCTCGTAAAACTTGATTTAATGACGATTTAGACGATTAGATTGATTATGAACACGTAAAGATACGTTTGAAAATCGGTTGTTAAGGGTTCGAAAAAGGAGGACGTGAAACGGGTCGAATCGACCGATGATAAACGTTAATGAACATGATTAATCGATTCGATTACCCTACACACCTTTAAGCACGGATTAGAAACTGGAATAAGAACACAGATGAAGATCGATAAGTTCGCTGTGGGTTTAGAGGTTAAGTTCGCTGGGTTTTGAAAATAATGAACCAGTTTGACCTTTAATTTCCATTATATAGGGTCAAAATTATACAGGCGAAGTTGTGGATAACTTCGCCTATTGCAGGCGAAGTTATGGACAACTTCGCCGGTATTAAAATTTTCAAAACAAACCCCTATAATTTGAACAATTTGCAATTAAGTTTTAAAAACAACCTTTAAAGTGTTAAATGATACGATCAAGACCAAGTAACCAGGTATAAAATCATACAACTACATAAGTAGAAAAATTTTAAAATGAAAGTACACGGGATCAAATTTCAGTCTGGATAGGGACTACCATGTTTTAGGAAAGATCCGAACAGGAATCCTACTAACTATGTGACTGTCACATAGATCCGTGTTCAGCTGTATTATGACATAAAGAAACAGGTTGTAAGCAGGTAATTAACTTAAAATGGTTTTCATCGTTTCTGTGATACGGGTTCGGTTCAATTAAGCTCAAAACTTAAGTGGGCAACAACTCAGAGATTTTGATGCCTCATATCTATTCTCAAAGCGTATTTGGCTTTCCCCAAGTCACCCCGAGTTGACCTCGACCCGTAGTGTCTGATTAAATAGTTAGTACTCTTCGATCTTTGGACTCTTCTTCCCGTTCTCTATCTTGCATCTTGATTGAGAAGTATTATCATTATGAACTCTATGATGTCTCAGTAACTCACATTTTTTTTTTTAAATATTTACACAACTTCAGATAAACTACTGCAAGTCTCGAATCTGGATCACTGCAGTTTCTTGACACACTATCTTTACGGGAATCAGAACACTCACGGGCTCGTGTATGACTGGGTAATCGCTTTTCTGCCAATCATTCGGAAAGATATATATGGAGACGTGCACAACTCTTAAGAAGTTTCCACGTAAAATCGAGTAGATTTAGTTAGTATCACTTCTACTTTTACGCACCATAAAAAGCTACCATGATATACAATGACTGTTCTAAAGTCTTTTAGGCCTAATAACTTCACTAGTTAAGCACACAGAATCAGTATATCTATCACTTTCCAAGGTTGGATCAATTTTCTGTTAAACATAGTAAAGGAACTTCTTACGAAGTAGTAGACTTGAAAAATAATTTCATCTCCCGCAAAAATTTTTAACTTCTATCGCCCCGATCAATTCAAAGTCTTCAGGTAAACGGCTATCCTGAAGATCCAATGGATCAACTGGACCGACCACATACGAGTATGTGTCCTTCTAACTAAGTATAATCGACTAATTTTCAGCAAAAGAATAAAAACACATCATAAACTGCCCCGGTCACTTTCAGTCATCTGGTTAATGGCTATCCTTATATTCTACAAGTAGAAATGAGGACCAAACATATCCGAAGATATGTCCTTCAAACTGAGGTAACCGACATAATTCTAAGCGATAGTGACTTTTTTTTTTTTTTAAACAAAATCACAAAACATGGTTACTCGGGATTGATCATCCCATTCAGCTCAACAAGGTTTTGAAAACGATTTTTGTCAAACCCTTTAGTAAACAAGTCGGCAAATTTAATCAGTGAATCAACCCTTGAGTTATGCGTGAAGCTCTCTTCTTCGATAGTTGGCGTCTGAGTGTCCATCCGTTCTCTCATATCAACGTCTGAAGTACTTCACTTTTACTTTCAACACTTACTCTTTCTTTTTGTATAACTTTCCAATCATGTAACAATTTCTTGTTACCAAACAAGTGCAGGGAACGGCCACTGTTGACAACCCACATGTTGTTCCCAGTCCTTTCAGACTGTTCCTGCACACTCAAGGAAGGGATTTAAAATCTGGGGACCCAAGACCTATTGGTCTTGGGTCGATACATCCGTACCTTGGCTGTCCAAAGTTAGTATTGGAATAATTTCTGTAAGTCCTAAAAGGATACCTTCTTGGAGATTGACTATGAGACCATCCAAACCTTCTTGAATTAAATGAATTATTACTTATGGTTTGGTTGTTAGGAGTGAAAAACTGAGATCTTTTTCTTTGAAAACAAGAATTAGTCCAATTTCTGAATTTTGATGAGTTTTCAGTTTTACCACTATTGTAGTTACAGTTAGTTCTGTTTTCAGTTTTTGAAGGCCTCACACCTCTGAATCTCTGCTTCAGAGGGCAATCAGCAATTAGGTGTCCTAATTGATTACATCTGAAACAACTCCTGTGTTCAACTTTCTTTTCAATAGTTGTTTTAGATGATGAGGCTGCATTACTGCCCGTTTGTCTCACATATGGTGGGACATACGGGTTTAGTGGAGATTTCTTTTCAGTTGTTTTATGTTTCTCTCCACTTTTTGGTAACACTGCCTTTTCTTTTGTCTCACTCGACTCGGATGACTTGTCCGAGTTTGATGAGACAGGACTAGGAACAGAAATCTTTACATTAGACACAGGCTTACTCGTTTCACCTTTACTAACTTCTGGATCTTTAATAGTTACCTTGACCGGAACTCTCTGACTATAATCAACATCAACAGATTTCTGATTACTAGGATCATAAATGTAATTATGATTGTAAGGTGGTGGAACTTCATGATAACCAATTCCTCCCCTTTTAACTGGGGAACCTTGATCACTAACGAGGTGATCAAGTATAGCGGTGGAATTTCTGAATTTCTCAAGTTTCCTGTTTAGTTCCACCACTTTCACCTGGTGATCAGCTATCTAGTTATCCCTTTCAGCTATTAGTTTGGTTTTCTCTTCTAACACTTCATAGCTAAGATCAATTACTTTAATTTTTTCAGCTAGATTTGCTTTAAGACTTCTAATATCTTTTTCACTAGCTTTTATTTTTACTTTATAACTATTTTCTCTAGCTTTAGTGAAATGATGTTCTTCTTTTAAGGTTTTAAATTGAGCATCCAAACTAACATACTGATCAGTTATAGTTATCAATTGTTCAGACAGATTTTCCCATTTAGTGCAAGGGGGTTTAGTACTTACCTCGGTGAGCTGGTCTTTCACATCTGCCATGTAAGCTTCATTTTGAGTTTCTGCCATGTAAGCTTCACTTTCGCCAGTCACTTTCTCACTATCTTCAGTTTCGATGTTCGCCAAATTGGCCTATTCGAACACATCTTCAACATGCAGATTCCAGTTATACTCCCCATTCTGTATGGAAATCATGGCTCTATTATCATTACCACCCCCATTCTGGTGTGTCGACCTGTTCTGACTACGTTCAACTCTCTCATTCGTGCACTCCTTCGCAAAGTGGCCATTCTGTTGACAGTTGTAACAGCGCACCTTTGACTTGTCAAAACCAGGTCTCTCACCAACAAACTTCCTTCTTGTCTTCTTCATAAACCTCTTAACCCTTCTCACAATCATAGCCATCTGCCACTGCAGATCCATTTCTTCCAGATCATCAGCATCGATCTGATCATAATCTTCATCCAATGTTGCAGGATCAACAATCTTACCCTGAATGTAATTTTCATACGAGGCAATGAAAGATGCATAGAGAGCAAACTGCTGTTCAGCAGATTTAACACTCATGGGCATCCTTGAGTAGTTGTTGTTCGAAACACTTTGGGTAAAACTACACTTGGTTGCTTGAGGGTTAGAAGCATTCGATCCTCCAGCTACAAAGCACACATCACCATTCATGTTGAGAGATACATGACCTTCATGTGTTGAGTTAGCGCCTGACTCTCCCTTTGAGTAGTAAGCAGACGAATCAGACTTCGAACTTGAACTTGTATTAACCTTTGCACCATACATTCCTGGATCTTGAACCTGATCAGTAGGTGTCTCTTTTCTAACAATGTTTAGTTCAAAAGTTCGTAGCTTGTTAACTGCTGTTTCCAGGTCATAGTCGGCAAAGTCTTTGTCTTCTCTCATCAACACAGTGTACATCTCCCATTTCGGTGGGAGAGCATCAAGAAGCTTTTCAACAATTTCATCTTCTTTGTAAGCAATTGAATAATTGTTGAGTTCGGTCATCAGATGTTAATATCTAGTGATGATATCATCAAGTGATTCATTCTTCAAATACTTGAAGACCGAGAACTGGGTTTTAAGTAGTTTAATCTTAGATGCACGGATTCCAACATTACCCTCAAACCGGTTTACAAGCGCTTCACAAAGCTCTCTAGCAGTTTTATACTTTCTGAAGGTGTGTAGAATCTCTTGTGGAAGAGCCATTGTAATCGCTGCATGAGCCTTGCTTTCAGCCTCATACATTTTCTTTTCTTCTTCTTCCATCTCTTTGTATTTCTTGATCTGATCATGACCCTCATACTCAGCAGTAGGTGGAATGTAACCATCTTGTATGCACACCCACATCTTAGCATCTTGGTACTTGACATATTGTTCAAACCGATCTTTCCACGCTACATAATCGGTTTTCTTAAGCATCTTTGGTGCCTTTGTAGCCGAACCCGCTTCCACTTCCATCTTAACTAGTTCCGTAATGTTGATTGAAGACATCTTTCATGAAACACACAGAAACCCGAAAAATAAAAATTTTATTTTTAACAGTACTGTAGGCGAAGTTGTGGATAACTTCGCTTAAGTCTGAACTTCGCTGATTCTGAACTTCGCTTCCTTTTTAAATTCGCCTGATTCGGCGAAGTTGTAGATAACTTCGCTTAAGGTAAGCGAACTTGTGAAGTAGGCGAAGTTGTGGGTAACTTCGCTGATATAGGCGAACTTGAGAAGGTAGGCGAAGTTGTGGATAACTTCGCTTAACCTTATATCTTCGCCGAAACCCTACAAACAGTGACGGCAACTTCGCCTGATGAACACGATGAATATGCAGGTTTGATTTCTGGATTTTACGAGGTTTGTGAAGGTGTTATGGGTTGTTTATGATTGTAGGAGTTGAGTAGGACACAAAAACTCAGAAAACTCGTCCCGCGAATAGTCGAACGGAATGATTTCTACACCCGCGTGATAATCCCGAACCACACAATCGAGCAAAAGCTCTGATACCAATTGTAGGTTCCCAGCCGGATCTACACGAGATATCTCGTTCTACGTAGGTGCGGAATCCCTACGTAAGACGTTACGAGCGTAGAAGACGATACGATTAAACACACGTTACAATAAACACAAACACGTTATATTGCAACCGGAAAACACGTGTTATCTATCACTAATACTGGACTCGTTACACGTAAACTGAATACACTGATTGAATCCTTTTTTTTCTCTAAGCCGTAACCTAGGACATATATATCACGACAACTTCGCCTGGCATGTTCAGGCGAAGTTGTCACTAACTTCGCTTAGTTCACAAGTTCGCCTGTATCAGCGAACTTGTGAGCTAACTTCGCTTACATACAAACACAAATCCAAATGACTCGATTACAGACACTAGACACTGAACTACTGACATCATGTACCAACACGTATAGGGTTACCCTACCACGTACTATCGTCATGTCACTAACACTCTTACTAGACTCTTGCCACTTCTAACACGCTCTACCTCTACTTGTCTACAACACGCTTCACATGATTTACATAATAAGCAAGTCACATCATAGCATTCATACACACTAATAACCACTTGGCAATCACTATCCTTGGCGATACGTGCAATATCCGAATATCGTTCACATAGCGACAAACATTGTATAATAGCTATCTCGTATAACATCTATAGCATACACTTACCACTTAAGGTAAGTGTATTAACTAATCACATCGAGTATGCACACAACCCCGAAAACATAACAAGGAAATGGGGCTTGAAACTCACCTGAATTTGGTTACTTCTTCTGCTACTGGTTATTCCTTCTCGAGCCGTGCGTGTCTAACTGTTTAATAATTGAATATCAAATACTACTCTAGCCATTCTCATTACTACTTAATTAGTCTTACGTGTCTAAGCCGATTTTACTTCATTGAATCATTACCCGGTTAGTTAATCGTTACTCGTTAATCCTTTAAGGACATCTTTCATAAATTATCAAAGTCCAAGGGCTACTATGTAATTATCTCATTCCTTTATAAGTACAGGGACCATTCTGTCATTATGCTAAACTTCTAGTTTAACTATAACCCTCAACGGAGGGGGGTCCGGGGGCAGCGCCCCTGGAAGCAGGGTCTAGGGGCGGCAGCCCCTAGCAGGGTCCAAGGGGCAGAGCCCCTGGCAGGGGTCGAGCTGCCAGGTCAGCTTGGAAAAAATTTATTTACATTAACTGTCTTATCACATTTTCCACTAGGATTTGAAATTATTATTTTATTCACCATCTCATTCTCTATAACGAATTAAGTGTAATTCGTTATCAGATCACACTCTAATTCGCTATCCAGATCACATTCTGATTCGTTATCCATTCTTAGCTTATTCGTTAATCTAGTTCGTCATCTTCCATAACTAATTGGGCCTTAACGAATCAGTCCATAATGTAACAGTCCCTCTAACGAATCGCCCATCTAATTCGTTATCTTCTCTAACGAACTGGATATAACGAATCAAGGTTAATTCGTTACCTTTTCCCCTAACGAAACAACCACGAACTAGAGCTAATTCGTTACGCTCCCTCAGGCGAACTAGTTAGCGAATCACCTCTGGTTCGTTAGTCTTTCGTTAGCGAACTAGGGTTAGGTCAGGGAATGTCAGGACATTCCCTGACATACCTTACCTCGTATTAACTTTTCCGGCGCCGCCGCCGGAAATCCGCCGGAAAACCGCGGATTCGCCGGAAAAACGTATTCCAGCACCGTTTTCACCGTTTTTCGTCCCGTTCGATCCAGATCTGAGCTAGGGTGACCCCTAAGCTCATCTTAGGTTCGGTTTATACCCGATTCCACCGGATCTCGTGACTTTAACGGTTTAACGGTGTCGGCTCCTCATTTCGCAAGCGAAAATTATTTGAGGAGAAGTTGTTCAACCATTTGGTCCCAGTTGGTGATGGAACCAGAATAAAGAGATTCTATCCATTCTAAGGCTTCTCCCCTTAGAGAAAAATGAAAGAGTTTCAGTTTGATATGATCTTCAGAACAGTTTTGAATTTTAAAGGTTCCGAAGATTCGTAAGAATCGAGATATATGAGAAAGAGAGTCTTTGTCGAGGAGACCGTGAAATTGAACTTCATTTTCCACCATATGAATGGTGCTTGATTTTATTTCGAAAATTTCGGTGACTTCGGGTGGAGCCACTCCATTGCCATAGCTTTCGGGGGTTGGCTTGGCATATTGACTCATGTTTGGTTCATTGTTTTGTGCTTCCATCATTTCTTCAGTTTGATTTTCTCCTGATGTCGTGGCGTCTACTGATTCATCTTTGATTGTTTCAGCAGCTTCTGTTGCCCGTTTGCGTATTTTTCAGTGAAAGAGTTGTTCGAGTTCTGAAATTTGAGAGACAATGTGATGCTCAAGGTCTCACCTTGGAATGGAATTATTCGTTTTAGTAAGAGAGGAAAGCTGAGACCGAGGTATATTGGACCGTTTAAGATTGTTGATCATGTGGGTGAAGTGGCTTACAAGCTAGATTTACCCGAGGAGTTAGAGAGAATTCATTCTACCTTCCATGTTTCTCACTTGAGAAAATGTCTAGCTGATGACAGGTCTCACGTGCCATTAGTAGCCATCGAGGTTGATGAATAATTAAACTACATTGAACAGCCTGTAGAGATCGTGGACCGTAAGGAGAAACAGCTTTGTCGTAAATTTATTCCTCTAGTAAAAGTGATATGGAAGCACCGTAAGGGATTAGATGCTATTTAGGAAGTTGAAGAAGAGATGCGTGAGTTTTTATCCAAATTTGTTTAAGTAATAGTTAGGTTTCGAGGACGAAACCTCTTTAAGGAGGGAAGATTTGTAACATCTCATTTCCTATTTTGGTTAATAAAATAATATTATTAAGTGTTATGAGTTATGAGTTAGACTTGTGTTGGGTTAAATAAATGAGGGTAATAGGCTTGGATTAGTAAGGAAGAAAGAATGAAGGATTATGGGCTATGACCAATGACCCATGATTTATAATATATAAACTATAATCCACCCATTTATTGTAACATCCTACTCTTGGTTATAATAATAAAATAAATTTCGTCTATTTTATAGTGGGTCGTTATCGGTTTAGATAACTAGAATATGAGTTGGGCTAGTGTTGGGTTAAATGGATATGGGTTATGGACTTGGGTATGAAAGAAAGAAGGAAAGACCATGGGCTAAGCCCATGATCCATAAATATATAAACCTTTAATACCCAATTTTCATTCATTTACACATATTCCATACACCTCTCAAACACACACTTAAGCTCTTTGTCTCTCTAGCCGAAATCACCAAGGAAAACCGATCCCGATCCAAGGTAATGATATCATGATCTTGTATGAGCTTTAACCAATAGATATAGTCACGAAACGACGAGCCAACACCGTTAAACCGTTTAAGTCACGATATCCGGGTGGATTCAGGTATAAACAGAACCTAAGATGAGCTCAAGGATCACCCTAGCTCAGATCTGGATCGAACGGGGGCGAAAAACGGTGAGAAACGAGCCTAAACTCATTTTTTCGGCGAATCTGAGGTTTTCCAGCGGCGGCGCCGGAAAAGTTAATACGAGGTTAGGATGTCAGGGAATGTTCTGACATTCCCTGACCTAACCCTAATTCGCTAAGAGAAGTCAACGAAATAGAGGTAATTTGTTAACGAAGAGTTAACGAATTAGAGGTAATTTGTTAACGAAGAGTTAACGAATTAGAAGCTTTTCGTCAGGCAATTCGTTATGAAAAGTTAACGAACTAGATCCCAATTTGTATGGACCATTCATTAAAAGGAATAACGAATTAGAAGGTCCAATTCACTACTTGGACTGGTTCGCTATACGGACTGATTCGCTAAGGGCCCAGTTCGTTATAAGTCCAATTCGTTTAAGTAACCAGTTCGTTAAAGGTTTCAATTCGTTACCAAGTTCGCTAGGATAAGTAACGAACCAGATGTTTAACAGAATTACAGAATTGTCCCCGGACTTAGAAAAGAAGGATTTAATTACAAAGAAGCCCTTGAACTTTTATGTAGCAAATTATTTAATGATTCAAAATCCTAATGGAAAATATGTTAAGACAGTTAATGAAAGCTTAACCCCAGCCAAGGGCTCTGCCCCTTGGACCCCGCTAGGGGCTGCCGCCCCTAGAACCCCGATGCCAGGGGCGCTGCCCTCGGACCCCCGTTCATTGAGGGTAATAATTTCAACTAGAAAGACGATATGTGTAGTGATAGTTTATTGATACGTATATTTATTATATAGTTAGTCGTGCACAGCTGAAGAAGGGAATAACCTTAAACGGTGAACGCAACCGCCTTGAGGTGAGTTTCTAGCCCCACTTCCTTGTTATGTTTTCGGGGCTGTGTGCATACTCGATGTGATAGTCAATACCTTACCTTAGGTGGTAAGTGTATGCCTTGTATGATTTATGTATGACGATTGCTTGACGGTGCGTGAACGATCTTCGGATATTGCATGTGCCGTCAAGTGTTAGTTAAAGGTATGATTGATATGTATGATGTATGAATGATGAATGTATGAATATGTATGATGTATGAACAATGTATGTATGAAATGTTGATGGTACGTGAACGCTCTTTGGAGATTGCACATATGGTCAAGGAAAGTATGTAAATGACAGGTATGTTATAGTAGCACGAATGTAGGGAACCGACCCTAATAATGTCGGCGAATGAAGGGAACCGACCCTAATAGTATCGGCAAATGTAGGGAACCGACCCTAATATTATCGGCGAACGTAGGGAACCGACCATAATAATATCGGCGAAGGTTATAGGGCGGAATGCTCTTTATAACGTATATGTATGAATGAAAGTATGTAAGTAAGTACGAAAGAAAGAATGGAAGTACGTATGTAAGTAAGTGTGTAAGAAGATATGAAGGTATGACCTCCGGGTGCATATGCTAGTATGTGAATGTATTGCATGTCTTCTGATTAACTAGAACTCACTCAGCGTAGCTGAATTTTAGTATGCACGCAAGTGAGTAGAATGAGGCAACTTGCTTGAGGGGAAGCACATGGCATGGATTTGAAGACACTGGCATCTCAATGAAGTGTTATGTTATGATGTTCTAAAAGACAAGGTTTTATGTTTAAATAATTTGAATGCCCATTAAGACAAGAAAGGATGGTTATGTAATGTAATGGTTTGAATGTTTTAATATTCCGCGAATGTTTTTATTAACTCTGATATTATGAACTGCGTTTATGAGTAAACCCAACGTTAAAGTGAGGCACCGGTAACGGGGCCTTACATTTATCCACCCATTCATTCATTTTACACCACCAAAACACACACACTTAAGCTCTCTCTCATTTTTCTCTCTTTCTTTAGCCGAACCCAAGGAGGAAACCGAGCATCGATCCAAGGTAATGATGTTATGATCTTATATGGATCCGAACCCGCTAGATCTAGTCGCAAAACAACGAGCCGACACCCTCAACCATTAAAGTCACACGATCCGGATGGAATCAGGTATATATCGATAAAAAGGCGAGCTTAGGGGTCACCCTAGCTCGGATCCGGATCGATTAGGACGAAAAACTGTGAAAAACACGTTTTTCCGGCCACTGCCCAGTTTTCCGGCACGGCGGCGCCGGAAAGGCGGCGTATGATTGGGAATGTAAGGTAATGTCAGAGAATGTTTCTGACATTCTATTTCCTAACCCTAGGCGCGTGTAACGAATTCGCTATGCCAATTCGTTAAGAAGGAATAACGAAGGAGCTTCATTCGTTGAGTAATTCATTACGGTAAACTAACGAATGAGCCCTCATTCATTAAGGAAGGATGACGAATTAGCTACATTCGTTAGCCCATTCATTACAGAGAGATGACGAATGAACCCTCATTCGTTAAAAGGTCCATTCGCTATGAAAGTCCATTCGCTATGAAGGTTCATTCGATATAGAGGTTCATTTGTTATAAAGGTCCATTCTGTCACACCCCAACCTACAACGGAAATGTCAGGGCGTGAGCTGATTGCCCACAACTCTCAAGGTACTATCAAGCAAATTAATAAATGACAATATCTATTTAATTTATTTAAATGAAACAATTAGAATTAAGTACATAAAGTATAAAGAAATTACAACAATGATTAATTAAGTTTGTATCCTAAAAGGTATCTCAACGTGATCTTCATCTTGCCAAACGACCAAGCTGGTAACCTGAAAATGCGTATAAAATATATTTTTGCCAAAAACACATGTTGAGTGAGTAAAACAGCAGTTTAAGACACAACAGTAATAGTATATAATAAATAAAGAAAGATGCCATTGTTTTTGTGAGATAAACAGTTAAACCATAGCACATACACAACCAATCAACCATAAAGAAAGGGTTAAACCGTTGCCATGCGAATGGGAATTGGTTAACAAAAATGAGATGTCGGTGAAACCATTGTCAATGCATCGGACGCCGGCCACTACGACGGTCGTATGATCGTACTAGACTGAGAATATGTTGGACCTATCCGAATGTGGTTCAAATAAAGCAAAAGCAAATATCAAGTTAGGCATAAACTGATATACACACGAGGATTAAACAGTTGCGGTTTTGAATACTAGATAGTAGATAAATATGATACGATACGCATATGTCCCCAAAAAGGTTTAAAAATAAGTAAAAGAGGGGAGTGATTACTCACCTGATCGGATGAACAACATATAAGTGATGATATGAGAAAGATAAATCATTCGGGATATACCGTCAAGGATTCCTAGTTAAATAATGGTAAGAAGATTAGTTATAAAGGTATAACCTGATTTAATGAATTAATATTTTGATGTGATTTGATTTATGTTTTGTTATTATAAAGGTTATTGATTGAACGATTGATCTTTAAGGATTATTTAATATTACGAAAACAATATTAGTAGTCATCTAATTATAAGAACCATTGTTTATCATATAATCGAATTTATGAATAACTAGTTTAAATAGATATGAGTTGAGATATACTATAATAATAAACGTTTAAGTAGTTAATATGAATATGTATATAGATAATTAAAACGTGTACCATATATATATATATATATATATATAGAGAGAGAGAGAGAAATCTGCAATTGGCATCCCTGGTTTATATCGTCGCTGGATGGAATAACCACTGAAAAAGAATTTGTGAACTTTGTGCCACTATGTTTCTCCGGCGGGTTCTTCTGCCTCCTGTCGTCAGTTGAACTTCCTTTGACCTGTTAAAATTGTTGAAATGACCAATTTACCCCTATATCTTCATCTTCGTCATCTAACCTAGTGTGTGTGTTCTTGGTGTTCTTGGTGTAGACGACCGACCAAATCATTCAGCGTTCATGATCCATCAAATTAATCCCACCAATCTTCAATTAAACCCTCACCATGACAAAGCCCCAATGTAATAACAACATAAACCACAGCGACGAAGACGAAGACCCAAAAAAACTGGACATGGCTTTCTCTACGGCGACTCGCCGGCCGGCCAAAAACCCAACAAAACCCGACATATACCAACAAACCGTAACAATAACAATAACCCACCACAAACAACCCATAAAGACTCCACAATGTTATGTAAAGACGAGACGAAGATGATGATCTGAAAGATTTTGCCGCCGCGGTGGCCGGAAAAACGAGATGGCCGGAATCAATGGTGGCGGCGGCTGCCGTGGCGGTGGCGTGGTGCCGGAGGTTAGGAGTTTTGATCGGAATGATTTATGGGTGCGATGGTTGAATTATTGAAGCGATTGGTAGTGGGATTTGAGGGATTTGAGGGTTTGAGTGATGAAATCTAGGGTTTGAAGATATGATTAATTGTTATGAAACTGATGATGAAGATGATAAGATTAAGAGGTATTACTGGTGGTGGGTTTGAGGATTTGAGGTTGATGATGATGAAGATGAGATATGCTGATAATTATTATTATTTTGAAGATGAGTTATATTAATATTATGATGAAGATGATGATGTTACGATGCTGCTGCTGCTTCTACTACTACTACTACTACTACTACTACTACTACTACTACTACTACTACTACTACTACTACTACTACTACTACTACTACTACTACTACTACTACTACTACTACTACTACTACTACTACTACTACTACTACTACTACTACTACTACTACTACTACTACTACTACTACTACTACTACTACTACTACTACTACTACTACTACTACTACTACTACTACTACTACTACTACTACTACTACTACTACTACTACTACTACTACTACTACTACTACTACTACTACTACTACTACTACTACTACTACTACTACTACTACTACTACTACTACTACTACTACTACTACTACTACTACTACTACTACTACTACTACTACTACTACTACTACTACTACTATTATTATTATTATAATATTTTATTTATTATTTATTAAAAGAAGATTACTAAAATACCATTAATATGCTGGTATTATTACTAAAATCCCAGTAGTCAACTGACGGTCAACTGACGGCAGGAGTCAGAAGAACCCGCCGGAGAAACATAGTGGCACAAAGTTCGCAAATTCTTTTTCAGTGGTTCTTCCATCAGCGACTATATAAACCAGGGAGGCAAATTGCAGATTTCCCATATATATATTAATTAAATAATTATAATAAAACGTTTAACACATGTATTATATTTTTTGTAAATGATATGTATAAAATAAGAAATTTGTGAAAAAGATTTACGATGAGAAACATCAATAATGATGTTCGGGTTTTAATAAAATATTGTAGGTATATTATTAGTATATATTTATAATACACACATACATATATATACACACATCTATATATGAAACCTTGTAACGAGGTTGATCAACAATAAACATTAATTTACTGATGTCGGTTCGATAAAAAATACGTTTATTTTATATTTATTATTAATTATAATTAGTTAATAAATTATTAAAACTAACAAAAAACAAATAATAAAATTATAGTACAAAACCGCCATGATTGGGACTCGAACCCACGCCATTGGCCGGTTCAAGGGGGTCACACACACACACACCCTGCAACCAACTGAACTGGGTTCTATGATGGTAATCAAATGAAAACTAACATTTAAATACATAGTACGATTTTACCCCCAAATTGTTATAAACCCTAATCATCCAGTCCGATTATCTGTTTATTGATTGCTAAAGTGATGTAGGGCTTTTGTAATACGGAGCAAAACAATTTTTATGAATATAATAATTACCTTAAACGATGACAGATTGAGGTTGAATTGTGAGTTGTATATGAAGGTCAAAGGAAGAACAAGCCGAGCCGATTGCGAGTTTTATATCAAAATTAAACGTGGGGTTTAAGGTCGCGAGGCAGTAGAGCAGATGCAAGCGAGTTTAATTGGATTTTAAATAACTGTAAGTCGTAAAATCCCCATATGCTATAAACGGGTTTACGCTAATATGTAAACGAGATCAAAGAGATCGTATATTCCAAATTAAACGTGTCGGTTGGGTCGTTTTAGGCAATATTAACAACCCTTGATTTG
This sequence comes from Bidens hawaiensis, assembly GCF_021521415.1. Taxonomy (NCBI): domain Eukaryota; kingdom Viridiplantae; phylum Streptophyta; class Magnoliopsida; order Asterales; family Asteraceae; genus Bidens; species Bidens hawaiensis. Next base: position 160,513 of record NW_027492612.1, on the reverse strand, counting down.
ATTTCCATGTTTACAACGTGAATTGCGGTCCAAGAGAGAAAAATTGCTCCCGGGTTAGTGAAAGGGATACGGATATGGGTTTGGATCTTGGCAAATGGGTTGTTGAAGTATATTTTGCATTTTAGTCCCTATAGTTTGAGGGTGGACACATAAAGGTAATACTTGTAGTTTGGGTTAAAGTTGCCTTAAAGTGAAAGTTGTAAATATGTTTTAAATAAATAGTAAAAAAATAATATTATAATAATTAGTTTACTTGATAAACGTGAAAATTTTGTTTAATAAAAATAACCCGAACATGAAAGCGGGTCGAGTATAATATACGGAAAAACTGAGTTGTTACAGTCTCCTCTACTTTAGGGAATTTCGTCCTGAAATTAAATAATACTATAACAAAACCATTACATTTTGAGAAAGGGAGAACTATTAAATATAATATTTTAAATTAATCATTACATAGAACTTTGAATAGCTAAGACAACACTCTAAATGAAATTATGATAAGAGCACTTATATATAGGATGTACCAACGGTGTATCCACCATGTCCTTATCATCTTTACATCTGTACCGTTACCTCAACTACTTTCGATCCTATATTATAACACACAATTGCACGCTTTAAGATTTCAATGCGAGAACGTCGATAATTATGTAGGCCACCATAATTACTTAGATCGTCGGATGGTCCACATAACTCATTCCATCATGTGGGTTACAAAACACTCGAAAGACATGATTTTTTTTTAAAGAAAACAAGAATTTTAATATATTTTGGTTATAAATATAAGATAGTCATTGTGTAAAATATTGCTAAAAAATGAGTTAAATTTTTGAGTTATTTTAATAAAATATTAAAATTTCGAAACATCCTTTGAAAGTATAGTATTGTTAACGAGCGTCTTTGAAAAGATAGATTTTATTGTATGAGCATGATTAATTAAATTTATAAATTATTAGCGTTGAATTTGTTTTAGATCCAAAAATTGAATAAAGATTTGTTATAAGGTACGATTCAGAAAGATAAACTATGATTAGATAAAAATGACAAAAACATATTCTTTGATAAACTTAGTTATGATTGATTTGATTTACCTGAAAATTACTTGATTAATTAAATCCTCTAAAATTTGAATAATTGAAGTTGATTGAATTGATATTTTGATTAGGTTGTAAAGAAGAGTTTAGAAGAATAAGTTTGAAACTTTCTAGCTTGATGAACAAGATTAAATCGGGAACACACATGGTGTAGGTGATTAGGATTTCCATAGTGATAGCAATTATAGGTAGCAAGGTATAAAATTTGAGAAAACTTCGTAGCATGGGTTTTAGAATTTGACGGCATGGACTGTTGTGGAACGTCTCGTGGTACGTGGCAAGTATTAACAATATAACCGAACGCTTACATGGGGTAGAAATGATATGAGGATTGGATTGAATTGAATAGTGATAGTGGCAAGTGAAGCATAACAAGTGAATTATTATTATTATTATTATTATTATTATTATTATTATTATTATTATTATTATTATTATTATTATTATTATTATTATTATTATTATTATTATTATTATTTTGACGTAAAGTTTATTGTTTGAGGCGTTACGGTTTTGCTGAGATTGATTGTTTATTCTCTTGACTCCATATAGTTGATGTTTAGATTTGCGTTTGTTGTTGTTATGAGCACGAGTAGAGGCAAAATAATTGAATTTATATGCGAAGAAGTTAATAAACAAGATTGAATTGATCGTATTTATGTTTTGGAGATTGAGTGTATATTTTAGAGATCGCAGGAGCTATCTCCTTAAGTAAACATGTGGCCATGAGGCGGTTATAAATGATTGATGTTGTTTGATGTTGAGAAAAACATTCTATGATTAATAAAGATGTGATTTAACGAGATGATTGGATAATTGTGTAGATTTTACATGAGTTATTGTGTAAACGAAACTTAAATGTTGGGCTGATGTTTATTCGTAACTTAAGGATAAGTTAGAATCTAAATTGAAAATCAATGAGTTAATTTGATGAGTGAATGAGTTTTATCAAAGTTTGATATGTTTTAATAAGTTAAAATTTGAGTTTGAATAATTGAAGTAAGTTTCATAGTTTATCTATATGATACCATGAGTGTAAGAAAGTCATTCGATTGTTAAATTGTGCAATAATATAACAACGTGATAAGATGAATATGTGAAAACCATTTTAATGATAGAGTGTATATTGTTTGATTGGCTCGTGATAACCGAGTCTTAATGAATAAAGAATTTTGTACCCGATCAGGAGAATAAAAATGTTTTGAGTGTATGAGTAAATCAAATCAATAGATCTTGATTCAAAAATGCTTTAGTAAGTAAGGAATTGACTAATTGAATAACTAAATAATAGAATAATTGAATAATTAAATTAAGTCATAAATAGTTTCGTATAAAATCAAATAAACAAACAAATGAAAAAATAACGAATGTTCTTCAGGGTGTTGGGTTTCCCATGAGCTTTCCATGGCATTTTGTTTCCCCGACTTATTAGCATACCAAAACCAAAACAAATCCGTTAGTTGGCCTCCCATGAGCATTACCTGGCAATTTGAATGGCCCAAATTAATTAACGAATCAATGAATCAATTGAGTTTGTCGGCCCATGAGCGTTACAAGGCGATTTGACTGACCAAACTAAATAACGAATAAACGAACTCAAGAATAAGTAGTTGAAACATCTCGTGTATCACCATGGATGATGATGTTCCAACAAAATATCGCAAATATAACAAATTGTGCAACTGTACAGTTGGCGTATCGATGGCGTCCCATAGGTTTTACACCCGACTAGACATTTTAAAAACAGTAAAACACAATAAAGGGTGTAACCGTTTGGCCGATTACGTTAAACGCATAAAGTGTCGGTCGCATGAAAATTTCTACGATGGCGGGGAATCTTGTCACACTCCCTAGTTTTAAGTGAAAACGAGCAAAAACAAAGCTAGGAAATTCGCAAGGAAATTTCCGACAATAAAAGGAAATCTAATAAAATTTAATATAAAAGTTTTAAGATTGAGGCATAGTCTCGAAGTTATAAAAATATTTTGAGAATGAGACATAGTCTCAGATTAATAAAATATTTTGCGAGTTAAGCATTGCTTCGGAGTTGTGTGTGTGTGCATGACAAATAAAATAAACAATTAATTAAACAGTAAAATAAGTACCTAATCTAGCAAGGCAAATACGTAAGCTGTAAACAATCAAATAGAACACATCAGGTAAACAAATAAGCACGTATGGGGCTCCTAATCATGTTACTAAGGCACCACTAACAACTTATCTTAAACCTTCGGCTCTGATACCAAATCTGTCACACCCCAACCTACAGCGGAAATGTCGGGGCGTGAGCTGATTGCCCACAGCTCTCAAGGTACTATCAAGCAAATTGATAAATGACAATATGTGTAGTGATAGTTTATTGATACGTATATTTATTATATAGTTAGTCGTGCACAGCTGAAGAAGGGAATAACCATAAACGGTGAACGCAACCGCCTTGAGGTGAGTTTCTAGCCCCACTTCCTTGTTATGTTTTTGGGGCTGTGTGCATACTCGATGTGATAGTCAATACCTTACCTTAGGTGGTAAGTGTATGCCTTGTATGATTTATGTATGACGATTGCTTGACGGTGCGTGAACGATCTTCGGATATTGCATGTGCCGTCAAGTGTTAGTTAAAGGTATGATTGATATGTATGATGTATGAATGATGAATGTATGAATATGTATGATGTATGAACAATGTATGTATGAAATGTTGATGGTACGTGAACGCTCTTTTGAGAATGCACATATGGTCAAGGAAAGTATGTAAATGACAGGTATGTTATAGTAGCACGAATGTAGGGAACCGACCCTAATAATGTCGGCGAATGAAGGGAACCGACCCTAATAGTATCGGCGAATGTAGGGAACCGACCCTAATATTATCGGCGAACGTAGGGAACCGACCCTAATAATATCGGCGAAGGTTATAGGGCGGAATGCTCTTTAAAACGTATATGTATGAATGAAAGTATGTAAGTAAGTACGAAAGAAAGAATGGAAGTACGTATGTAAGTAAGTGTGTAAGAAGATATGAAGGTATGACCTCCGGGTGCATATGCTAGTATGTGAATGTATTGCATGTCGTCTGATTAACTAGAACTCACTCAGCGTAGCTGAATTTTAGTATGCACGCAAGTGAGTAGAATGAGGCAACTTGCTTGAGGGGAAGCACATGGCATGGATTTGAAGACACTGGCATCTCAATGAAGTGTTATGTTATGATGTTCTAAAAGACAACGTTTTATGTTTAAATAATTTGAATGCCCATTAAGACAAGAAAGGATGGTTATGTAATGTAATGGTTTGAATGTTTTAATATTCCGCGAATGTTTTTATTAACTCTGATATTATGAACTGCGTTTATGAGTAAACCCAACGTTAAAGTGAGGCACCGGTAACGGGGCCTTACATTTATCCACCCATTCATTCATTTTACACCACCAAAACACACACACTTAAGCTCTCTCTCATTTTTCTCTCTTTCTTTAGCCGAACCCAAGGAGGAAACCGAGCATCGATCCAAGGTAATGATGTTATGATCTTATATGGATCCGAACCCGCTAGATCTAGTCGCAAAACAACGAGCCGACACCCTCAACCATTAAAGTCACACGATCCGGATGGAATCAGGTATAAATCGATAAAAAGGCGAGCTTAGGGGTCACCCTAGCTCGGATCCGGATCGATTAGGACGAAAAACTGTGAAAAACACGTTTTTCCGGCCACTGCCCAGTTTTCCGGCACGGCGGCGCCGGAAAGGCGGCGTATGATTGGGAATGTAAGGTAATGTCAGAGAATGTTTCTGACATTCTATTTCCTAACCCTAGGCGCGTGTAACGAATTCGCTATGCCAATTCGTTAAGAAGGAACAACGAAGGAGCTTTATTCGTTGAGTAATTCATTACGGTAAACTAACGAATGAGCCCTCATTCGTTAAGGAAGGATGACGAATGAGGTACATTCGTTAGCCCATTCGTTACGGAGAGATGACGAATGAACCCTCATTCGTTAAAAGGTCCATTCGCTATGAAAGTCCATTCGCTATGAAGGTTCATTCGATATAGAGGTTCATTTGTTATGAAGGTCCATTCTGTCACACCCCAACCTACAACGGAAATGTCAGGGCGTGAGCTGATTGCCCACAACTCTCAAGGTACTATCAAGCAAATTAATAAATGACAATATCTATTTAATTTATTTAAATGAAACAATTAGAATTAAGTACATAATGTATAAAGAAATTACAACAATGATTAATTAAGTTTGTATCCTAAAAGGTATCTCAACGTGATCTTCATCTTGCCAAACGACCAAGCTGGTAACCTGAAAATGCGTATAAAATATATTTTTGTCAACAACACATGTTGAGTGAGTAAAACAGCAGTTTAAGACACAACAGTAATAGTATATAATAAATAAAGAAAGATGCCACTGTTTTTGTGAGATAAACAGTTAAACCATAGCACATACACAACCAATCAACCATAAAGAAAGGGTTAAACCGTTGCCATGCGAATGGAATTGGTTAACAAAAATGAGATGTCGGTGAAACCATTGTCAATGCGTCGGACGCCGGCCACTACGACGGTCGTATGATCATACTAGACTGAGAATATGTTGGACCTATCCGAATGTGGTTCAAATAAAGCAAAAGCAAATATCAAGTTAGGCATAAACTGATATACACACAAGGATTAAACAGTTGCGGTTTTGAATACTAGATAGTAGATAAATATGATACGATACGCATATGTCCCCAAAAAGGTTTAAAAATAAGTAAAAGAGGGGAGTGATTACTCACCGGATCGGATGAACAACATATAAGTGATGATATGAGAAAGATAAATCATTCGGGATATACCGTCAAGGATTCCTAGTTAAATAATGGTAAGAAGATTAGTTATAAAGGTATAACCTGATTTAATGAATTAATATTTTGATGTGATTTGATTTATGTTTTGTTATTATAAAGGTTATTGATTGAACGATTGATCTTTAAGGATTATTTATTATTACGAAAACAATATTAGTAGTCATCTAATTATAAGAACCATTGTTTATCATATAATCGAAATTATGAATAACTAGTTTAAATAGATATGAATTGAGATATACTATAATAATAAACGTTTAAGTAGTTAATATGAATATGTATATAGATACTTAAAACGTGTACCATATATATATATATATATATATATATATATATATATATAGAGAGAGAGAAATCTGCAATTGGCCTCCCTGGTTTCTATCGTCGCTGGATGGAATAACCACTGAAAAAGAATTTGTGAACTTTGTGCCACTATGTTTCTCCGGCGGGTTCTTCTGCCTCCTGTCGTCAGTTGAACTTCCTTTGACCTGTTAAAATTGTTGAAATGACCAATTTACCCCTATATCTTCATCTTCGTCATCTAACCTAGTGTGTGTGTTCTTGGTGTTCTTGGTGTAGACGACCGACCAAATCATTCAGCGTTCATGATCCATCAAATTAATCCCACCAATTTTCAATTAAACCCTCACCATGACAAAGCCCCAATGTAATAACAACATAAATCACAGCGACGAAGACGAAGACCCAAAAAAACCGGACATGGCTTTCTCTACGGCGACTCGCCGGCCGGCCAAAAACCTAACAAAACCCGACATATACCAACAAACCGTAACAATAACAATAACCCACCACAAACAACCCATAAAGACTCCACAATGTTATGTAAAGACGAGACGAAGATGAAGATCTGAAGGATTTTGCCGCCGCGGTGGCCGGAAAAACGAGATGGCCAGAATCAATGGCGGCGGCGGCTGCCGTGGCGGTGGCGTGGTGCCGGAGGTTAGGAGTTTTGATCGGAATGATTTATGGGTGCGATGGTTGAATTATTGAAGCGATTGGTAGTGGGATTTGAGAGATTTGAGGGTTTGAGTGATGAAATCTAAGGTTTGAAGATATGATTAATTGTTATGAAACTGATGATGAAGATGATAAGATTAAGAGGTATTACTGGTGGTGGATTTGAGGTTGATGATGATGAAGATGAGATATGCTGATAATTATTATTATTTTGAAGATGAGTTATATTATTATTATGATGATGAAGATGATGATGTTACGATGCTGCTGTTATTATTATTATTACTACTACTACTACTACTACTACTACTACTACTACTACTACTACTACTACTACTACTACTACTACTACTACTAATACTACTACTATTATTATTATTATTATTATATTTTATTTATTATTTATTAAAAGAAGATTACTAAAATACCATTAATATGCTGGTATTATTACTAAAATCCCAGCAGTCAACTGACGGTCAACTGACGGCAGGAGTCAGAAGAACCCGCCGGAGAAACATAGTGGCACAAAGTTCGCAAATTCTTTTTCAGTGGTTATTCAATCCAGCGACTATATAAACCAGGGAGGCAAATTGCAGATTTCCCATATATATATTAATTAAATAATTATAATAAAACGTTTAACACATGTATTATATTTTTTGTAAATGATATGTATAAAATAAGAAATTTGTGAAAACGATTTACGACGAGAAACATCAATAATGATGTTAGGGGTTTAATATAATATTGTAGGTATATTATTAGTATATATTTATAATACACACATACATATATATACACACATCTATATATGAAACCTTGTAACGAGGTTGATCAACAATAAACATTAATTTACTGATGTCGGTTCGATAAAAAATACGTTTATTTTACATTTATTATTAATTATAATTAGTTAATAAATTATTAAAACTAACAAAAAAACAAATAATAAAATTATAGTACAAAACCGCCATGGCTGGGACTCGAACCCGCGCCATTGGCTGGTTCAAGGGGGTCACACACACACACACACCCTGCAACCAACTGAACTGGGTTCTATGATGGTAATCAAATGAAAACTAACATTTAAATACATAGTACGATTTTACCCCCAAATTGCTATAAACCCTAATCATCCAGTCCGATTATCTGTTTATTGATTGCTAAAGTGATGTAGGTTTTTGTAATACGGAGCAAAACAATTTTTATTAATATAATAATTACCTTAAACGATGACAGATTGAGGTTGAATTGTGAGTTGTATATGAAGGTCAAAGGAAGAACAAGCCGAGCCGATTGCGAGTTTTATATCAAAATTAAACGTGGGGTTTAAGGTCGCGAGGCAGTAGAGCAGATGCAAGCGAGTTTAATTGGATTTTAAATAACTGTAAGTCGTTAAATCCCCATATGCTATTAACGGGTTTACGCTAATATGTAAACGAGATCAAAGAGATCGTATATTCCAAATTAAACGTGTCGGTTGGGTCGTTTTAGGCAAGATTAACAACCCTTGATTTGATTTCCATGTTTACAACGTGAATTGCGGTCCAAGAGAGAAAAATTGCTCCCGGGTTAGTGAAAGGGATACGGATATGGGTTTGGATCTTGGCAAATAGGTTGTTGAAGTATATTTTGCATTTTAGTCCCTATAGTTTGAGGGTGGACACATAAAGGTAATACTTGTAGTTTGGGTTAAAGTTGCCTTAAAGTGAAAGTTGTAAATATGTTTTAAATAAATAGTAAAAAAAATAATATTATAATAATTAGTTTACTTGATAAACGTGAAAATTTTGTTTAATAAAAATAACCCGAACATGAAAGCGGTCGAGTATAATATACGGAAAAACTGAGTTGTTACAGTCTCCCCTACTTTAGGGAATTTCATCTTGAAATTAAATAATACTATAACAAAACCATTACATTTTGAGAAAGGGAGAACTATTAAATATAATATTTTAAATTAATCATTACATAGAACTTTGAATAGCTAAGACAACACTCTAAATGAAATTATGATAAGAGCACTTATATATAGGATGTACCAGCGGTGTATCCACCATGTCCTTATCATCTTTACATCTGTACCGTTACCTCAACTACTTTCGATCCTATATTATAACACACAATTGCACGCTTTAAGATTTCAATGCTAGAACGTCGATAATTATGTAGGCCACCATAATTACTTAGATCGTCGGATGGTCCACATAACTCATTCCATCATGTGGGTTACAAAACACTCGAAAGACATGATTTTTTTTTAACGAAAACAAGAATTTTAATATATTTTGGTTATAAATATAAGATAGTAATTGTGTAAAATATTGCTAAAAAATGAGTTAAATTTTTGAGTTATTTTAATAAAATATTAAAATTTCGAAACATCCTTTGAAAGTATAGTATTGTTAACGAGTGTCTTTGAAAAGATAGATTTTATTGAATGAGCATGATTAATTAAATTTATAAATTATTAGAGTTGAATTTGTTTTAGATCCAAAAATTGAAAAGATTTGTTATAAGGTACGATTCAGAAAGATAAACTATGCTTAGATAAAAATGACAAAAACATCTTCTTTGATAAACTTAGTTATGATTGATTTGATTTACCTGAAAATTACTTGATTAATTAAATCCTCTAAAATTTGAATAATTGAAGTTGATTGAATTGATATTTTGATTAGGTTGTAAAGAAGAGTTTAGAAGAATAAGTTTGAAAATTTCTAGCTTGATGAACATGATTAAATCGGGAACACACATGGTGTAGGTGATTAGGATTTCCATAGTCGTAGCAATTATAGGTAGCAAGGTATAAAATTTGAGAAAACTTCGTAGCATGGGTTTTTGAATTTGACGGCATGGACTGTTGTGGAACGTCTCGTGGTACGTGGAAAGAATTAACAATATAACCGAACGATTACATGGGGTAGAAATGATATGAGGATTGGATTGAATTGAATGGTGATAGTGGCAAGTGAAGCATAACAAGTGAATTATTATTATTATTATTATTATTATTATTATTATTATTATTATTATTATTTGACGTAAAGTTTATTGTTTGAGGCGTTACGGTTTTGCTGAGATTGATTGTTTATTTTCTTGACTCCATATAGTTGATGTTTAGATTTGCGTTTGTTGTTGTTATGAGCACGAGTAGAGGCAAAATAATTGAATTTATATGCGAAGATGTTAATAAACAAGATTGAATTGATCGTATTTATGTTTTGGAGATTGAGTGTATATTTTAGAGATCGCAGGAGCTATCTCCTTAAGTAAACATGTGGCCATGAGGCGGTTATAAATGATTGATGTTGTTTGATGTTGAGAAAAACATTCTATGATTAATAAAGATGTGATTTAACGAGATGATTGGATAATTGTGTAGATTTTACATGAGTTATTGTGTAAACGAAACTTAAATGTTGGGCTGATGTTTATTCGTAACTTAAGGATAAGTTAGAATCTAAATTGAAAATCAATGAGTTAATTTGATGAGTGAATGAGTTTTATCAAAGTTTGATATGTTTTAATAAGTTAAAATTTGAGTTTGAATAATTTAAGTAAGTTTAATAGTTTATCTATATGATACCATGAGTGTAAGAAAGTCATTCGATTGTTAAATTGTGCAATAATATAACAACGTGATAAGATGAATATGTGAAAACCATTTTAATGATAGAGTGTATATTGTTTGATTGGCTCGTGATAACCGAGTCTTAATGAATAAAGAATTTTGTACCCGATTAGGAGAATAAAAAGGTTTTGAGTGTATGAGTAAATCAAATCAATAGATCTTGATTCAAAAATGCTTTAGTAAGTAAGGAATTGACTAATTGAATAACTAAATAATAGAATAATTGAATAATTAAATTAAGTCATAAATAGTTTCGTATAAAATCAAATAAACAAACAAATGAAAAAATAACGAATGTTCTTCAGGGTGTTGGGTTTCCCATGAGCTTTCCATGGCATTTTGTTTCCCCGACTTATTAGCATACCAAAACCAAAACAAATCCATTAGTTGGCCTCCCATGAGCATTACCTGGCAATTTGAATGGCCCAAATTAATTAACGAATCAATGAATCAATTGAGTTTGTCGGCCCATGAGCGTTACATGGCGATTTGACTGACCAAACTAAATAACGAATAAACGAACTCAAGAATAAGTAGTTGAAACATCTCGTGTATCACCATGGATGATGATGTTCAAACAAAATATCGCAAATATAACAAATTGTGCAACTGTACAGTTGGCGTGTCCATGGCGTCCCATGGGTTTTATACCCGACTAGACATTTTAAAAACAATAAAACACAATAAATGGTGTAACTGTTTGGCCGATTACGTTAAACGCATAAAGTGTCGGTCGCATGAAAATTTCTACGATGGCGGGGATTCTTGTCACACTCCCTAGTTTTAAGTGAAAACGAGCAAAAACAAAGCTAGGAAATTCGCAAGGAAATTTCCGACAATAAAAGGAAATCTAATAAAATTTAATATAAAAGTTTTAAGATTGAGGCATAGTCTCGAAGTTATAAAAATATTTTGAGAATGAGACAAAGTCTCGGATTAATAAAATATTTTGCGAGTTAAGCAAAGCTTCGGAGTTGTGTGTGTGTGCATGACAAATAAAATAAACAATTAATTAAACAGTGAAATAAGTACCTAATCTAGCAAGGAAAATACTTAAGCTGTAAACAATCAAATAGAACACATCAGGTAAACAAATAAGCACGTATGGGGCTCCTAATCATGTTACTAAGGCACCACTAACAACTTATCCTAAACCTTCGGCTCTGATACCAAATCTGTCACACCCCAACCTACAGCGGAAATGTCGGGGCGTGAGTTGATTGCCCACAGCTCTGAAGGTACTATCAAGCAAATTGATAAATGACAATATCTATTTAATTTATTTAAATGAAACAATTACAGTTAAGTACATCAAGTATTAAGAAATTACAACAATGATTAATTAAGTTTGTATCCTAAAAGGCATCTCTACGTGATCTTCATCTTGCCAAACGACCAAGCTGATAACTAGAAAATGCGTAAAAAATATATTTTTGTCAACAACACATGTTGAGTGAGTAAAACACCAGTTTAAGACACAACAATAATAGTATATAATAAATAAAGGAAAATGCAAACTGTTCCTGTGAGATAAACCGTTAAACTATAGCACATACACAACCAATCAACCATAAAAAAAGGGCTAAACCGTTGCCATTTGAATGGGCATTGGTTACCAAAAATGAGATGTCGGTGAAACCATTGTCAATACGTCGGATGCCGGCCACTACGACGGTCGTATGATCATACTAGACTGAGAATATGTTGGACCTCTCCGAATGCGGTTCAAATAAAGCAAGTAAGCAAATAGGAAGTTAGGCATAAAATGATATACACACAACGATTAAACAGTTGCGGTTTTGAATAATAGATAGTAGATAAATATGATACGATACGCATATGCCCCCCCAAAAGGTTTAAAAATAAGTAAAAGAGGGGAGTGATTACTCACCTGTTCGGATGAACGTAATATAAGTGATGATATGAGAAAGATAAATCATTCGGGATATACCGTCAAGGATTCCTAGTTAAATAATGGTAAGAAGATTAGTAATAAAGGTATAACCTGATTTAATGAATTAAGATTTTGATGTGATTTGAGTTATGTTTTGTGATTATAAAGGTTATTGATTGAACGATTGATCTTTAAGGATTATTTGTTATTACGAAAACAATATTAGTAGTCATCTAATTATAAGAACCATTGTTTATCATATAATCGAATTTATGAATAATTACTTTAAATAGATATGAGTTGAGATATACTGTAATAATAAACGTTTAAGTAGTTAATATGAATATGTATATAGATAATTAAAACGTGTACCATATATATATATATATATATATATATATATATATATTTAGAGCGAGAGAGAGAGAGAGAGAAATCTACAATTGGCCCTGGTTTATATCGTCGCTGGATGGAATAACCACTGAAAAAAGAATTTCCGAACTTTGTGCCACTATGTTTCTTCGGCGGGTTCTTCTGACTCCTGTCGTCAGTTGACCTTCCTTTGACCTGCTAAAATTGTTGAAATGTCCAATTTACCCCTATATCTTCATCTTCGTCATCTAACCTAGTGTGTGTGTTCTTGGTGTAGACGACCGACCAAATCCCTCAGCGTTCATGATCCATCAAATTAATCCCACCAATCTTCAATTAAACCCTCACCATGACAAAGCCCCAATGTAATAACAACATAAACCACAACGACAAAGACGAAGACCCAAAAAAACCGGACATGGCTTTCTCTCCAGTGAATCGCCGGCCGGCCAAAAACCCAACAAAACCCAACATATACCAACAAACCGTAACAATAACAATAGCCCACCACAAACAACCCATAAAGACTCCACAATGTTATGTAAAGACGAGACGAAGATGAAGATCCGAAGGATTTTGCCGCCACGGTGGCCGGAAAAACGAGATGGCCGGAATCAATGGCGGCGATGGCTGCCGTGGGTGTGGCGTGGTGCCGGAGGTTAGGAGTTTTGATCGGAATGATTTATGGGTGCGATGGTTGAATTATTGAAGCGATTGGTAGTGGGATTAAAAAGATATGATGGTTTGAGTGATGAAATCTAGAGTTTGAAGATATGATTAATTGTTATGAAACTGAGGAGGAAAATGATAAGATTAAGAGGGATTATTGGTGGTGGGTTTGAGGATTTGAGGTTGATGATGATGAAGATGAGATATGCTGATAATTATTATTATTTTGAAGATGAGTTATATTATTATTATTATTATGATGAAGATGAAGATGATGATGTTACGATGCTGCTGCTGCTGCTACTACTACCACTACCACTACTACTACCACTACCACTACCACTACCACTACCACTACCACTACCACCACCACCACCACTACCACTACCACTACCACTACGACCACTACCACTACCACCACCACCACCACTACCACCACCACCACCACCACCACCACTACCACTACCACTACCACTACCACTACCACCACCACCACTACCACTACCACTACCACTACCACTACCACTTACCACTACCACTACCACGACCACTGCCACGACCACTACCACTACCACCACTATTATTATTATTATTATTATTATATTTTATTTATTATTTATTAAAAGAAGATTACTAAAATACCCTTAATATGTTGGTATTATTACTAAAATCCCAGCAGTCAACTGACGGTCAACTGACGGCAGGAGTCAGAAGAACCCGCCGGAGAAACATAGTGGCACAAAGTTCGCAAATTCTTTTTCAGTGGTTATTCCATCCAGCGACTATATAAACCATGGAGGCAAATTTCACATCTCTCTCTCTCTCTCTCTATATATATATATATATATATAAAATAAGAAATTTGTGAGAATGATTTACGACGAGAAACATCAATAATGATGTTCGGGTTTTAATAAAATATTGTAGGTATATTATTAGTATATATTTATAATACACACATACATATATACACACACATCTATATATGAAACCTTGTAACGAGGTTGATCAACAAGAAACATTAATTTACTGATGTCGGTTCGATAAAAAATACGTTTATTTTATATTTATTATTAATTATAATTAGTTAATAAATTATTAAAACTAACAAAAAAACAAATAATAAAATTATAGTACAAAACCGCCATGGCTGGGACTCGAACCCGCGCCATTGGCCGGTTCAAGGGGGTCACACACACACACACACCCTGCAACCAACTGAACTGGGTTCTCTGATGGTAATCAAATGAAAACTAACATTTAAATACATAGTACGATTTTACCCCTAAATTGTTATAAACCCTAATCATCCAGTCCGATTATCTGTTTATTGATTGCTAAATTGATGTAGGGCTTTTGTAATACGGAGCAAAACAATTTTTATGAATATAATAATTACCTTAAACGATGACAGATTGAGTTTGAATTGTGAGTTGTATATGACGGTCAAAGGAAGAACAAGCCGAGCCGATTGCGAGTTTTATATCAAAATTAAACGTGGGGTTTAAGGTCGCGAGGCAGTAGAGCAGATGCAAGCAAGTTTAATTGGATTTTAAATAACTGTAAGTCATAAAATCCCCATATGCTATAAACGGGTTTACGCTAATATGTAAACGAGATCAAAGAGATCGTATATTCCAAATTAAACGTGTCGGTTGGGTCGTTTTCGGCAAGATTAACAACCCTTGATTTGATTTCCATGTTTACAACGTGAATTGCAGTCCAAGAGAGAAAAATTGCTCCCGAGTTAGTGAAAGGGATACGGATATGGGTTTGGATCTTGGCAGATGGGTTGTTGAAGTATATTTTGCATTTTAGTCCCTATAGTTTGAGGGTGGACACATAAAGGTAATACTTGTAGTTTGGGTTAAAGTTGCCTTAAAGTGAAAGTTGTAAATATGTTTTAAATAAATAGTAAAAAAATAATATTTTAATAATTAGTTTACTTGATAAACGTGAAAATTTTGTTTAATAAAAATAACCCGAACATGAAAGCGGGTCGAGTATAATATACGGAAAAACTGAGTTGTTACAGTCTCCCCTACTTTAGGGAATTTCGTTCTGAAATTAAAGAATACTATAACAAAACCATTACATTTTGAGAAATGGAGAACTATTAAATATAATATTTTAAATTAATCATTACACAGAACTTTGAATAGCCATGACAACGCTCCTAATGAAATTATGATAAGAGTACTTATATATAGGATGTACCAGAGGTGTATCCACCATGTCCTTATCATCTTTACATCTTTACCGTTACCTCAACTACTTTCGATCCTATATTATAACACACAATTGCACGCTTTATGATTTCAATGCAAGGACGTCGATAATTATGTAGGCCTCCATAATTACTTAGATCGTCGGATGGTCCACATAACTCATTCCATCATGTGGGTTACAAAACACTCGAAAGACATGATTTTTTTTAAAGAAAACAAGAATTTTAATATTTTTTGGTTATAAATATAAGATAGTCATTGTGTAAAATATTGCTAAAAAATGAGTTAAATTTTTGAGTTATTTTAATAAAATATTAAAATTTCGAAACATCCTTTGAAAGTATAGTATTGTTAATGAGTGTCTTTGAAAAGATAGATTTTATTGAATGAGCATGATTAATTAAAATTTATAAATTAGTAGAATTAAAATTGTTTTTTATCCAAAAATTGAATAAAGATTTGTTATAAGGTACGATTCAGAAAGATAAACTATGCTTAGATAAAAATGATAAAAACATCTTCTTTGATAAACTTAGTTATGATTGATTTGATTTACCTAAAAATTACTTGATTAATAAAATCCTAAAAAATTTGAATCATTGAAGTTGATTGAATTGATATTTTGATTAGGTTGTAAAGAAGAGTTTAGAAGAATAAGTTTGAAAATTTCTAGCTTGATGAACATGATTAAATCGGGAACACACATGGCGTAGGTGATTAGGATTTCCATAGTCGTAGAAATTTTAGGTAGCAAGGTATAAAATTTGAGAAAACGTCGTAACATGGGTTTTAGAATTAGACGGCATGAATTTTTTTATAACGTCTCGTGGTACGTGGCAAGTATTAACAAAATAACCGAACGATTTCATTGGGTAGAAATTATATGAGGATTGGATTGAATTGAATAGTGATAGTGGCAAGTGAAGCATAACAAGTGAATTATTATTATTATTATTTTTATTATTTTGACGTAAAGTTTATTGTTTGAGGCGTTACAATTTTGCTAAGATTGATTGTTTATTTTCTTGACTGCATATAGTTGATGTTTAGATTTGCGTTTTTTGTTGTTGTTATGAGCACGAGTAGAGCAAAATAATTGAATTTATTAGCGAAGAAGTTAATAAACAAGATTGAATTGATCGTATTTATGTTTTGGAGATTGAGTGTATATTTTAGAGATCGCAGGAGCTATCTCCTTAAGTATACATGTGGCCATGAGGCGGTTATAAATGATTGATGTTGTTTGATGTTGAGAAAAACATTCTATGATTAATAAAGATGTGATTTAACGAGATGATTGGATAATTGCGTAGATTTTACATGAGTTATTGTGTAAACGAAACTTAAATGTTGGGCTGATGTTTATTCGTAACTTAAGGATAAGTTAGAATCTAAATTGAAAATCAATGAGTTAATTTGATGAGTGAATGAGTTTTATCAAAGTTTGATATGTTTTAATAAGTTAAAATTTGAGTTTGAATAATTGAAGTAAGTTTAATAGTTTATCTATATGATACCATGAGTGTAAGAAAGTCATTCGATTGTTAAATTGTGCAATAATATAACAACGTGATAAGATGAATATGTGAAAACCAATTTATTGATAGAGTGTATATTGTTTGATTGGCTCGTGATAACCCAGTCTTAATGAATAAAGAATTTTGTACCCGATCAGGAGAATAAAAATGTTTTGAATGTATGAGTAAATCAAATCAATAGATCTTGATTCAAAAATGCTTTAGTAAGTAAGGAATTGACTAATTGAATAACTAAATAATAGAATAATTGAATAATTAAATTAAGTCATAAATAGTTTCGTATAAAATCAAATAAACAAATAAATGAAAAAATAGCGAATGTTCTTCAGGGTGTTGGGTTTCCCATGAGCTTTCCATGGCATTTTGTTTCCCCAACTTATTAGCATGCCAAAACCAAAACAAATCCGTTAGTTGGCCTCCCATGAGCATTACCTGGCAATTTGAATGGCCCAACTTAATTAACGAATCAATGAATCAATTGAGTTTGTCGGCCCATGAGCGTTACATGGCGATTTGACTGACCAAACTAAATAACGAATAAACGAACTCACGAATAAGTAGTTGAAACATCTCGTGTATCACCATGGATGATGATGTTCCAACAAAATATCGCAAATATAACAAATTGTGCAAATGTACAGTTGGCGTGTCCATGGCGTCCCATGGGTTTTACAACCGACTAGACATTTTAAAAACAATAAAATACAATAAAGGGTGTAACCGTTTGGCCGTACGTTAAACGCTTAAAGTGTCGGTCGCATGAAAATTTCTACTATGGCGGGGAATCTTGTCACACTCCCTAGTTTTAAGTGAAAACGAACAAAAACAAAGCTAGGAAATTCGCAAGGAAATTTCCGACAATAAAAGGAAATCTAATAAAATTTAATATAAAAGTTTTAAGATTGAGGCATAGCCTCGAAGTTATAAAAATATTTTGAGAATGAGACATAGTCTCGGATTAATAAAATATTTTGCGAGTTAAGCATAGCTTCGGAGTTGTGTGTGTGTGCATGACAAATAAAATAAACAATTAATTAAACAGTGAAATATGTACCTAATCTAGCAAGGAAAATACGTAAGCTGTAAACAATCAAATAGAACACACCAGGTAAACAAATAAGCACGTATGGGGCTCCTAATCATGTTACTAAGGAACCACTAACGACTTATCTTAAACCTTCGGCTCTGATACCAAATCTGTCACACCCCAACCTACAGCGGAAATATCGTGGCGTGAGCTAATTGCCCACAGCTCTCAAGTTACTATCAAGCAAATTGATAAATGACAATATCTTTTTAATTTATTTAAATGAAACAATTACAGTTAAGTACATCAAGTATTAAGAAATCACAACAATGATTTATTTAGTTTGTATCCTAAAAGGCATCTCTACGTGATCTTCATCTTGCCAAACGACCAAGCTGATAACCAGAAAATGCGTATAAAATATATTTTTGTCAACAACACATGTTGAGTGAGTAAAACACCAGTTTAAGACACAACAATAATAGTATATAATAAATAAAGGAAAATGCAAACTGTTCCTGTGAGATAAACAGTTAAACCATAGCACATACACAACCAATCAACCATAAAGAAATGGCTAAACCGTTGCCATGCGAATGGGCATTGGTTAACAAAAATGAGATGTCGGTGAAACCATTGTCAATGCGTGGGACGCCGGCCACTACGATGGTCGTATTATCATACTAGACTGAGAATATGTTGGACCTCTCCGAATGTGGTTCAAATAAAGCAAGTAAGCAAATAGCAAGTTAGGCATAAACTGATATACACATAAGGATTAAACAGTTGCGGTTTTGAATACTAGATAGTAGATAAATATGATACGATACGCATATGTCCCCAAAAAGGTATAAAAATAAGTAAAAGAGGGGAGTGATTACTCACCTGATCGGATGAACGTAATATAAGTGATGATATGAGAAAGATAAATCATTCAGGATATACCGTCAAGGATTCCTAGTTAAATAATGGTAAGAAGATTAGTTATAAAGGTATAACATGATTTAATGAATTAAGATTTTGATGTGATTTGAGTAATGTTTTGAGATTATAAAGATTATTGATTGAACGATTGATCTCTAAGGATTATTTGTTATTACGAAAACAATATTAGTAGTCATCATTATAAGTACCATTGTTTATCATATAATCGAATTTATGAATAATTAGTTTAAATAGATATGAGTTGAGATATACTATAATAATAAAAGTTTAAGTAGTTAATATGAATATGTATATAGATAATTAAAACGTGTTTCATATATATATATATATATATATATATATATATATATATATATTAAATAATTATAATACAAACGTTTAATGCATGTATTATATTTTTTGTAAATGATATATATATATATATATATGAAATAAGAAATATTTGAAAATTATTTACGACGAGAAACATCAATAATGATGTTAGGGGTTTAATATAATATTGTAGGTATATTATTAGTATATATTTATAATACACACATACATATATATACACACATCTATATATATGAAACCTTGTAACGAGGTTGATCAAAAAGAAACATTAATTTACTGATGTCGGTTCGATAAAAAATACGTTTATTTTATATTTATTATTAATTATAATTAGTTAATAAATTATTAAAACTAACAAGAAAACAAATAATAAACTTAAAGTACAAAACCGCCATGGCCGGGACTTGAACCCGCGCCATTAGCCGGTTCAAGGGGATCACACACACACCCTGCAACCAAATGAACTGGGTTCTCTGATGGTAATCAAATGAAAACTAACATTTAAATACATAGTACGATTTTCCCCCAAATTGTTATAAACCCTAATCATCCAATCCGATTATCTGTTTATTAATCGCTAAATTGATGTTAGGGCTTTTGTAATACGTAGCAAATTAATTTTTATGAATATAAGAATTACCTTAAACGGTGACAAATTGAGGTTGAATTGTGAGATGTATATGACGGTCAAAGGAAGAACAAGCCAAGCCGATTGCGAGTTTTATATCAAAATTAAACGTAGGGTTTAAGGTCGCGAGGCAGTAGAGCAGTTGCAAACGAGTTTAATTGGATTTAAAATAACTGTAAGTCAAAATCCCCATATGCTATAAAGGGTTTACGCTAATATGTAAACTAGATCAAATAGATCGTATATTCCAAATTAAACGTGTCGGTAGGGTCGTTTTAGGCATGATTAACAACCCTTGATTTGATTTCCATGTTTACAACGTGAATTGTGGTCCAAGAAAGACAAATGGGTCTCGGGTTAGTGAAAGGGATACGTATATGGGTTTGGATCTTGGCAGATGGGTTGTTAAAGTATATTTTGCATTTAAGTCCCAATAGTTTGGGGGTGGACACATAAAGGTAATACTTGTAGTTTGGATTAAAGTTGCCTTAAAGTGAAAGTTGTAAATACGTTTTAAATAGATAGTAAAAAAAATATTATTATAATAATTAATTTACATGATAAACGGGAAAATTTTGTTTGATAAAAATAACCCGAACATGAAAGCGGGTCGGGTATAATATACGGAAAAACTGAGTTGTTACACATTCGTTATAAAGTAACGAATGAGTCCATTCGTTATGAAAGAACACACGCGTAGGAGGCAACGAATGAGCCCCATTAGTTAAGGGAACTGTATAACGAATTTGAGTTTAAAAAAATGACAGAAAGGTCCTTGGACTTAGGATATAATGGATTAATTACAAAGAATCCCTCAAACTTTATGAGTTAGCAAATAAAATAAATAAATTAACCCTGTCCAGGGGCTCTACCCCTTGGACCCTGCTAAGGCTGCCGCCCCTAGAACCCCGCTGCCAGGGGCGCTTCCCCCGGACCCCCGTTCGTTGAGGGTTATACTTAAACTAGTAATGCAATATGGGTAGTGATAGTTAATTGATACGTGTAATTGTTATACAGTTAGTCGCGCACAACTAAAGATAGGAATAACCATTAATGGTGAATGTAATAGGACGCAGTTGAGTTTCTAGCCCCATTTCCTTGTTATGTTTTCGGGGCTGTGTTTATACTCGATCTGATTAGTTAATACACTTAACCTAAGTGGGAAGTGTATGCCTTATATGATTTATGTGATAATGATTGAAGTTATGAATGAATGCTTGTCGGTACGTGAACGATCTTCGGATATTGCACGTATCGCCAGAAAAGGTGAGTCTTACATAAGATGCATGAATGATGTATGAATGATTAAGAATATCTATGAATGTATATAGTAGAATTTACGTGTAAAGATTTGTCTGTATGGTCGTATGGAAAGAAGGGACTAGACCCTAATAGTATCTGAGATAGAAGGGACCAGACCTTAATAATATCTGAGATTGAGAAGAAAGGGAACAAAACCTAATAATATCTGCGATAAAGAAGAAAGGGACCCAGACCCTAAAAATATCTGAGATGGTAAAGATAGCTATGTATGTATTATGAAAGTATGAAAATGTGATGGTATGAAAGAACGTATGATGAATGTATGAAAGAAAGACCTAAAGTATGTACGGATGAATAAAAGGTAACAGGCTAAGTATATAATACGTATCTTCGGATATGTATATATGTAAGTATGTGAATGTATTGTATGTTGCCTGATTAACTAGAACTCACTCAGCGTGGCTGACTTTTAGTATACACGAATATGAGGAGGATGAGACAGCTGGCTTGAGGGGGGACACATGGCAGATGAATAAAGAAGTTGGCATCTGAAGACTCAGTTGTTAATGTTTGAACTAAAAAGACATGTTTTATATTATTTTATATTGGGACTTATGTAATGAACGGTTGACTTTTAGAATTTTGTTTATGAGTAAACCCAACGCCAAAGTAGGGTACCGGGATCGGGGCCTTACAATTATGCAATATGATACATGTATCAATGGCATCGGTCATTTTTTCCATCGGCCATACACGACATGGGTTTTTCACATAATGTCAATGCTTTTTAAGAACCCCGAAACACTTTTCAAAATCCTTTCGCCCGGACTCTTTCTTATTCTTAAAGTATTCTCCTTTTTCTTCTATCGGGTCTTGAAACGTTTTGACGATGATCTAGTACTCCGGATATATCCCATCTCCCAGATAGTATTAGTGACAATAGTAGGTACCGTTGGGTAAAATGGTAAGACCGCTATGCTACAGCTGATGCAATACACTAGCACGGGCGATGCGTTGAGAACGTTTAAGTCGTTGTTGGACCCAACGGAGCTGAAGTAGACCGACCAAATCCAAAGGTCGTGTGAACAAAT
This sequence comes from Bidens hawaiensis, assembly GCF_021521415.1. Classification (NCBI taxonomy): domain Eukaryota; kingdom Viridiplantae; phylum Streptophyta; class Magnoliopsida; order Asterales; family Asteraceae; genus Bidens; species Bidens hawaiensis. Next base: position 137,958 of record NW_027492612.1, on the reverse strand, counting down.
TGCTTGAAGACTAACCGTTGGTATTCCATGGTCACCATGAGTGTATTGATATCGCCATGAGGTTGGACAATTTTCCCCCTCCTATTGCATGCAATCTATACGCCCGATCATGCCAGGAAAAGAATGTTTTCTTCCGTGTACATAATATATGCGAGTTAGGTCGTTTGAAGTTGGAATCCTTAGATAGCGACCACCGTATAATTGTATTATTCCTATAGAAATAAATTAAAAAATATTTAAATTAAACAATAATTAATATAAACAATTTAACACAATACGTTTAAACAATTTAAATTTTGTTGATGCAAAAATTCTCCAACGAGTCTCGCGTCGTTTTCTCAGCGATCTTTAAATAATGGTTGTTAATGTTGGCCGTGTTTCCGTATGCGAGGATGCGTAGAGCCGAAGTACAGTTTTGGATGGCGGTGAATCCTAAAAATCCTCTTGCGTCGGGTTTTTGTTGAAAATACATATACTCCCGCTCCAAATCTCCCGCGATGCGTAAAATTAAATGTCTAGACATCCGTAAACGGCGTTCAAACATAACGTCATAAAATCTTGGTCTGTTAATGAAATAGTCATTCATCAAACGATCATTCGCATCAAGACGATCTCGAAGGATATACGATCACCTACGTTGTGTCGAAGAACTAGTAGAGCCAGATGCTATCTTATTGGCGACGCACCACATTGCGCTCATGACATCTTCCCCCTCCTCCAACGCTTGTTGGTGAATTTATTGAATATTCTGAGTATCCTCAATTAGTTGATCCCAAATATCGGAAGAATTCGGGGAATCCATTTTGAAAAGTATGAAATGAAATGGTGAAAATGGTTGAATTGGTTTGGTATTTATATTTTGGTTAGTATATGAAATGTGAAAGTGGTTGAATTGGTTTGGTATTTTTGTTAATTGTTTAATTTTTTTATTCTATTGACCGTTCAACGGTCACATTTTTAAATTATTATTATTATTATATTCATTATCAAGGGCGACGAAAACCTAACTCCCCCTATCACCCTATTGTAACATCCCGAAATTTCCAAAATGATATTAATTATATTACTTAATAATAGAGGGAAAGTTTACTCGGGTTATCGGGAAATAAATAAATAGAATAGGAGTTGGTATGGGTCGGGCTAGTGTTGAGTAATGGATATGGGTTATGGACTTGGGTTATGAAAGAAGGAAGGAGAGTCCATGGGCTTAAGCCCATGATCCCTAAATATAAATACCATTAACCACCATTTAATCCTCATTCTCACATATTCCATACACACACCCAAAACACACACGACCCGAACCATGATCCGAAGGCGAAAACCCGAGCTTGTTGGTGCTGGAACGTTGTGACGGACCAAAACAACATCGAGGCTTAACCATGTTCGTAGTTCGACTCGTTCAAGGTACGTTTATAATTAGAAATCGTTCGTGTAGGTTCGGGTTGATTTGAGAAATGATAGATCTGAGTTTGTATGGTAAAAACGAATCCAACAAAGCTAAACTTACTGAAAATGGTTATGATTTGAGGGGTTAATTGATTGATAAAAAGAACCCGTAACCTATATGCCTAAATCGCACCCTTTAAACATCGATGTTAGGTCGATTTGATGGTTGGGGTTTGTAGGCGCTGGTCAGACGATCCCGTGGGTACCTAAATCGAGTTATTTGGTTAAGAAACGAAGGTGATTAAGGGATTTAAGAACGAACAGTAGCTGCAGACGACAACTTCGCCTGCAAGCTAAGTTCGCCTGATGAACTTCGCCTGCAGGCTAAGTTCGCCTGATGACAACTTCGCCTAAAGCCAAGTTCGCCTGATGACAACTTCGCCGGCAAGCTAAGTTCGCCTGATGAACTTCGCCTGCAAGCTAAGTTCGCCTGATGACAACTTCGCCTAAAGCCAAGTTCGCCTGATGACAACTTCGCCTAAAGCCAAGTTCGCCTGATGACAACTTCGCCTAAAGCTAAGTTCGCCTAAGGTTTAACTTCGCCTAAAGCCAAGTTCGCCTGATGACAACTTCGCCTAAAGCTAAGTTCGCCTAAGGTTTAACTTCGCCTAAAGTCAAGTTCGATTAGAGAATAGATTAAAACGATAAGTAAAAGTAAGCTAATACTAGGCCACCAGATTAGATCAGGCGAGTATTGATACGTGTAACTTATACAGTCAACCGAGCTCAGTTAAAGAAGGGATTAACAACTATCAAAGGAAGAAGCAGAGTTCAGGTGAGTTTCTAGCCCCATTCCTTGTTATGTTTTCGAGGCTGTGTGCATACTCGACGCGTTGTTAATACATTTATCCTAAGTGATAAGTGTATGCCATATGTGATATATGTGATGGATATGAATGATTGCTTGTCGGTACGCGAACGATCTTCGGATATTGCGCGTACTGTCAAGTTAAAAATAAAGGTACGAATATTATATATAGAAGATGTATGAATATTACAAATGAATACTTGTCGGGGCGTGAACGATCTTCGGATATTGCACGTAACGACAAGGGGTATGGTTGTTAAATGAAGGATGTAAAGAACACCTAGAGTGTTCTTATGCTATAATGTAATTATTGTATATGTGAAGTATGTGTATACAGGTACACGAATGGTATGTGAGTTCTAAGTTCGACATAGTAAATTAGGATGGCAAATCTCTCTAGCTTCTGTCGGACATAGACTCGGCTGGTGATGGCGTAGTTAAGGAATGCGAGCCTTATACGTGTTGTAGATGATAGGTATAAACGTAGATAGAGACGGTAGGCCTTATATGTGTTATAGGAGATAGACGCCAACGTAGATAAGGACGGCGGACCTTATACGTAACATAGATAAGGACTGCGGACCTTATACGTAATATAGGTAGGCGTCAGCACAGGAAAGGACTGTGGACCTTATACGTGCTTTAGCATGGGGGAGGACTGCGGACCTCGTACGTGCTATGAATTAGGTTGCAAAATAGGGAAGGATCGTGGACCTTGTACGTGTTGTGGATGTATGACGGTATAGGGAAGGATTGCGGACCTTGTACGTACCATGAATGGTGAACATAGGTAAGGACTGCGGACCTTTTACGTGTTCACGATCGTGAGTACAGGTATAGACGGCGGACTATGAACGTACTCTCGGTAGACTGAGGTTAGGGATTGTAGATATGTATGTATGTATGGTAGTAAGTATGTATGTAGAACAGAAGGGTAATTGGTTAAGTATGGATATGTATCTTCGGATATGTATGTATGTGTATGTATTGTGTGGCATCCGATTATCTAGAACTCACTCAGCGTAGCTGACTTTTAGTATGCACGCAGGTGAGTAGGATGAGGCAGCTCGCTTGAGGAGACACGTGGCACTGAATAAGAGGCTGACATCGGAAGACTCAAGACGTTTAAGTTAATGTTCGTTAATTTTGAAAGACAAAATGATGGTTTAAGACAAGACGTGTTTTGTTACGAAATGTTTTAATAAAGCTTTTATATTCCGCTAATGCTTTAATTAACTCTGGTTTGTAAGAACTGTGTTTATGAGTAAATCCGACGCTAAAGTAAGGTTACCGGGTTCGGGGCCTTACAAGTTGGTATCAGAGCAAAGTTCGAGAGATTTAAGCATCCTACATGCTTAGACTCGAACAGAGAATGGGGTTTAAGTAAGAAAAGAAAGAAGATGCCAGTTCAAGAATGCCATGTGTCGCTCAAGCAAGATCAGTAAAGGTAAAGTGTATGATTAAATGATATATGTTAATGAGAAAGAAAAGATACGTGAACGGCAGGGATAGGAATAATTGATTGTTTGATTTGACTAACTGCTTAAGTAGAGCCAACACAAATAGACTCATAAACGGAAGTGTATAGGACACGGAAAGCAACGTGATCAGCTAGTCACAGCTGGCCACTGTTATTACCTGTTAGCCTTGCTATCCTTGTACTAAATAGTTCCTTGAGTGATGACGTTTGTGTTTTCCTTTAGAATACAATGGCTGGAGCAAGAAGGTTTGTTGGTAAGGGAGGTCACACTGGACGTCCTCTTGGAATACGCGTTGTCCGAGAACCTTCTGAAGAACTAGTTACTACCACGAAAAAGGAGAAAAGTGAAACTTTGCAAGGACCAAGCAGCAATGAAGGGTATCAGCTGGATCCTGTTGTTCAATTTGCCATTTCTTACGCTGTAGCTGCTGCAGAGAAGAAATTTTGTACTGACAAGTCTGCCGAAAACCATGCAAGGGCCACTGAGAAGGCAGGAGAAGACGGTAAGAAGGGTGATGATGATAAGGGAGGAGCGAAAGGAACCAAAAGATCTGTAGATGTCGTGGAGTATGCGGGGAAAAAGATACCAAAGGTTGCGGAGAGGGAAACATGCAAAGTGTGCGGGAAGATGCACCTAGTAGAATGCAAGGCTGGTCCAAATCAGTGCTACCGATGTGGGAAGAAGGGACACATAACTCGTGATTGCACCGACGACCAGAAATGTTATAGGTGTGGTAAGTCGGGTCACTTAGCTAGAGATTGTGGGGGAGCAATAACGGTGGAGGAACAGAAGGAAAAGAAATGGGCTACCTCTGCTAAGCGGTGTGGCGAGATGGTGACAACAACTGATGAGAGGAAGGCCAAGGTTGGGAACAAGGATGCATGTAAGACATGTGGGAGAGTGCGCCAGGGAGAATGCAGGATTGGAGCAGACAGGTGCTATCGGTGTGGAAAGAGTGGGCATTACTCCCGAGAATGCCCTGATCATCCAAAGTGCTTCAAATGCGGAAAAGCTGACCACATGGCTAGGGATTGCAAGGAATCAGGGGCGGGAGGTGCGAAAGGATAAAGACTTGGGGAAACTGCAGAGAGGAACACTTGATGAAGGAATAATTGCTCATGCAATGATTTTATTAAGTTACTTTTGATTAAGGACTTGTTTTGTGTTAAGGTTTAAAACTCATGTTTATCAGTGACGTGTAATATGTTGAGTTTGGTTATGAATGATTATTATGCTATGATGAAAGGTTGTTTTAGACAATAGTGTTAAAAGTACTAATCGAAGCCTTGGAAAGATGAGATGAGTCTTGGTACATCGAGGGTCTCATGGACGAGCTACCTTAAATAGCTAAAACACATGACCACCATTCGATGGCTGCAAAGTCGGGAGTAAGAAGGATAACCCAGAAGGCAAAGGCGATTCGATAAAGTGTGTAAATATAAGAAGTTTTCCTTTTATAGGGAATAAGCTTGGTTTCGGGGACGAAACCTCTTTAAGGGGGGAAGACTTGTAACATCCCGAAATTTCCAAAATGATATTAATTATATTACTTAATAATAGAGGGAAAGTTTACTCGGGTTATCGGGAAATAAATAAATAGAGTAGGAGTTGGTATGGGTCGGGCTAGTGTTGAGTAATGGATATGGGTTATGGACTTGGGTTATGAAAGAAGGAAGGAGAGTCCATGGGCTTAAGCCCATGATCCTTAAATATAAATACCATTAACCACCATTTAATCCTCATTCTCACATATTCCATACACACACCCAAAACACACACGACCCGAACCAAGATCCGAAGGCGAAAACCCGAGCTTGTTGGTGCTGGAACGTTGTGACGGACCAAAACAACATCGAGGCTTAACCGTGTTCGTAGTTCGACTCGTTCAAGGTACGTTTATAATTAGAAATTGTTCATGTAGGTTCGGGTTGATTTGAGAAATGATAGATCTGAGTTTGTATGGTAAAAACGAATCCAACAAAGCTAAACTTACTGAAAATGGTTATGATTTGAGGGGTTAATTGATTGATAAAAAGAACCCGTAACCTATATGCCTAAATCGCACCCTTTAAACATCGATGTTAGGTCGAATTGATGGTTGGGGTTTGTAGGCGCTGGTCAGACGATCCCGTGGGTACCTAAATCGAGTTATTTGGTTAAGAAACGAAGGTGATTAAGGGATTTAAGAACGAACAGTAGCTGCAGACGACAACTTCGCCTGCAAGCTAAGTTCGCCTGATGAACTTCGCCTGCAGGCTAAGTTCGCCTGATGACAACTTCGCCTAAAGCCAAGTTCGCCTGATGACAACTTCGCCTGCAAGCTAAGTTCGCCTGATGAACTTCGCCTGCAAGTTAAGTTCGCCTGATGACAACTTCGCCTAAAGCCAAGTTCGCCTGATGACAACTTCGCCTAAAGCTAAGTTCGCCTAAGGTTTAACTTCGCCTAAAGCCAAGTTCGCCTGATGACAACTTCGCCTAAAGCTAAGTTCGCCTAAGGTTTAACTTCGCCTAAAGTCAAGTTCGATAAGAGAATAGATTAAAACGATAAGTAAAAGTAAGCTAATAATAGGCCACCAGATTAGATCAGGCGAGTATTGATACGTGTAACTTATACAGTCAGCCGAGCTCAGTTAAAGAAGGGATTAACAACTATCAGAGGAAGAAGCAGAGTTCAGGTGAGTTTCTAGCCCCATTCCTTGTTATGTTTTCGGGGCTGTGTGCATACTCGACGTGTTGTTAATACATTTATCTTAAGTGATAAGTGTATGCCATATGTGATATATGTGATGTATATGAATGATTGCTTGTCGGTACGCGAACGATCTTCGGATATTGCGCGTACTGTCAGGTTAAAAATAAAGGTACGAATATTATATATAGAAGATGTATGAATATTACAAATGAATACTTGTCGGGGCGTGAATGATCTTCGGATATTGCACGTAACGACTAGGGGTATGGTTGTTAAATGAAGGATGTAAAGAACACCTAGAGTGTTCTTATGCTATAATGTAATTATTGTATATGTGAAGTATGTGTATACAGGTACACGAATGGTATGTGAGTTCTACGTTCGACATAGTAAATTAGGATGGCAAATCTCTCTAGCTTCTGTCGGACATAGACTCGGCTGGTGATGGTGTAGTTAAGGACTGCGAGCCTTATACGTGATGTAGATGATAGGTATAAACGTAGATAGAGACGGTAAGCCTTATACGTGTTATAGGAGATAGACGCCAAAGTAGACAAGGACGGCGGACCTTATACGTAACGTAGATAAGGACTGCGGACCTTATACGTAATATAGGTAGGCGTCAGCACAGGAAAGGACTGTGGACCTTATACGTGCTTTAGCATGGGGGAGGACTGCGGACCTCGTACGTGCTATGAATTAGGTTGCAACATAGGGAAGGATCGTGGACCTTGTACGTGTTGTAGATGTATGACGGTATAGGGAAGGATCGCGGACCTTGTACGTACCATGAATGGTGAACATAGGTAAGGACTGCGGACCTTTTACGTGTTCACGATCGTGAGTACAGGTATAGACGGCGGACTATGAACGTACTCTCGGTAGACTGAGGTTAGGGATTGTAGATATGTATGTATGTATGGTAGTAAGTATGTATGTAGAACAGAAGGGTAAATGGTTAAGTATGGATATGTATCTTCGGATATGTATGTATGTGTATGTATTGTGTGGCATCCGATTATCAAGAACTCACTCAGCGTAGCTGACTTTTAGTATGCACGCAGGTGAGTAGGATGAGGCAGCTCGCTTGAGGAGACACGTGGCACTTAATAAGAGGCTGACATCTGAAGACTCAAGACGTTTAAGTTAATGTTCGTTAATTTTGAAAGACAAAATGATGGTTTAAGACAAGACGTGTTTTGTTACGAAATGTTTTAAGAAAGCTTTTATATTCCGCGAATGTTTTAATTAACTCTGGTTTGTAAGAACTGTGTTTATGAGTAAATCCGACGCTAAAGTAAGGTTACCGGGTTCGGGGCCTTACACCTGTTTGTTGCTGAGGGGGCGGTGTGCCAAGCAAATATCGCCCATGTCGCCCCTTATTTATCGCACATTACGGATACCCTAAGTTATTTGCGAGTATTTAATAAAAGTGTATGGAGAACGTAGAAAACACATATTGTGTAAAAATAGTAGGAACCAATCACAACACATTCGATATATTTATTAATAGAGGGTATTTGTGTACATTTGTTAAGAATTATTATTAGGTAACTTCCATAATTAAGTAACCCGTTTAACCCCTTTATTTATGGAATTTTTACAAGCTAAACTTTTATAGGGTATTTCTTAAGTAAGATTCATTCTCCTTTTTTACGTGGATTCATTCTCAAAACATGAAGATGTTCGTAAGAACACACAATACATAACAACATAAACATCACAACATATTATATTAATAAAAATAGTAGCACATAAAAAATAACAACACAACCACTTAACACCAACATCTAATCTTCAAATATAAAATATCAAACTGTGTAAAAGCCCAAAAACAATTTTAGCTCAATTAAAATTAAACAACACATCCATGATATATTTTCAATTAACAGCACACTTAAAATAAATATGACAATACATTCAAAACAACACATTAGGGTTCATAGTGTTTACAAAACAAATGTAACACACCTATTCCAACACACTCAACATACAACATAAAAATAACACACTATAACAACACATTAGGTTTCATAGTGTTTACGAAACTAAACTAACACATCTATAACAACACGGGATGGAAAATTTGAGTACAAAAGCAAAAATAAAATAGTAGAAATAAGATATAACTAGATCACATGCTCATTAAAACATATTAGATTGATCTTTAGGTTTGACCAATTGGACCTCTCACATTTCTTTTTTACTTCATGTATATGGCTTAATTTAATAACAAAGATTTATGTTATAAACAACTGCGTAACTAATGTCAGTTGGGGGAGGTTTCTAAATTTAAAACACTAAGAAGTTACATATATGTCCTTCATACCCATTTAAATGACTTATTAATTATATTTAATACTTTGAAAAATCTCAACCGTAAGATAAAAATATGGATGGCTAAGATTTGTTCCTATCGTTCTCACAATGTTCTTTGTTTCTATTTGATCTTTCATCTTTATTAAAATAACTAAAAGTTAAAAGTTATGGTTAATTATCACTCTCATGAATGATTATAAATATGTTTTTATTAATTATAGCAAAACATCTACTAATTTATTAAATTAATGTAAAGAAACAACATCCCATGTGACACACTCGCTAAAGCTCATTATAAACATATATAAAGTCGAATGATTTTAAAAAGATAATTGAGTATTACTCCATTACAATTACTTCTCACTTGATGTTATGTAAAGAGAAGATTGTTTATAAGATAATGATTGAATAAAACAATTTTCAGTTACCATACCTCATCGATGCTTTTGAAGTACCATTATAACTAAATGAGTAAAGTCTGAAATAACCATAATATGAAAGTTGTGTGGTTCTAATCAATTCCTGGGAATAAATGTGATGATATATTGAGCATAGGTTCTAATTCATTTATCAAGATTATGGAACAAATTACCAGGCATATGCATTGACTCAAATAGAGTGGATGAGCATTTCCCAAATACCAAATGTCCAAATGTTAAATCTCCAGCTAAGATTAATGTCAGGAAAGGACAAACGCCTATTGATGATGAGTCTATGGCACGCCTAAAGCCTGGTAGACCAACTGGTTCCATGAATAAAATCCTCGAAAAGGAACAAATGGTGAATATGGTCAAGTCGAGGTATAATAAAAGGTTATCTTTAAGAGGCGATAGACATGATTGTTCTAGAATAACCTCATGTACATGAAAATAAAGAGATCTCAATAAACTATATCATGTCTATAAATATAGAAATCAAAACAAAATCGACATCGATGATATATTATGTAATTTAGCGCTTGAAATAATAAGAATGATGAGGATCAAGAACTAAGTTCTACTGATGAATGAAATATGAAATATTGTCCAAAATGTAAAGATGCATAAAACTAAAGGTTCTCTCATGAATCTATTAGTTTTTGGGCATGTGGTTCATGAGCCTCCTTGAAAACATATCGATAAAAGTGAAATTATTCAAGTTGAGATATCCAAAGGTAGATGCAACAATATTTAAATCTAGTAACTCAATAGGGGTTGATATGCATCTAATGGATATTATGATAATGAAATCCCTAAACGGTTATCAAAATACTTAAAGCAAGTTCTCGAGAACTATATGATTGCAATATATAAATTTGGGGTTCAGTACTTGAAATTAATCATCTTAAAGATATAATTTCTATGCATCAATAAGCATATGAAGATATTCAATAAACTATGTACAAGAATGGTACAATATGGAATGATAATGATATAATTGTTGACAACGCATTTGAATATGATATAAAAAATGATATGGTAAATAGAAGAATTTTATGTGCCAAACTCTTGAAGTGTAAATTTTATACATGATATTCAGCATGGAATGAAGTTCATGATGGATTGCAAAAAACTTTTGAATAGTATGTTGGATACATGATTAGTTAACATGGAAGAAGTCCATGACAACTTATACATGCATGAAGCATTTCAGCTAAATGCTCAAGAAATTTATAATATGAAATTAACAAGTTCTATATCTGGACTAAAACAACCGAGTCAGAAATAATATAACCAACTCGGTGATTATTTTCACACCCCAACCTACGGTGGAATTTTACCGGTCACACCCCAACGAAGCGCGGTAATATTTCTATCATCGCTCAAAAACAATAAAATAATAAATGTCAATATCCAAATTTATTCATTCATAAACAATTATATACAAAGAATTTAAAAAGGAAAAGAGAATACAACAATTAGTCTCTATTTTTATTTATTGTCCTAAAGTCCGAACTATATTCTTCACTTGGTTCACTTCATATAAAACATGTATTATGTGTAAAGATATTTTGTCAATAACACATGTTGAGCGAGTAATTCATAGTTTTGTCTAATAATAATAATAATAATAACAACAACAACAAGAGAAAATAATACTATTCCTTGTTAATGAATAACATCAATTAATATAAACAAATAGATGTGTCTTTTCAACATGCCACTAGATTTGGACATGTTAGTTAGTTTCATGAGGAGTCTCGACGATAAGTCTTCAAAGGATAACTAATTGCAGGTAAATCGAGAGCTTGTGTTTTGGCCAAGAACACAAGATAAAAATCGATGTTTCGCTAATTTTGAGTGGCAATTGGTTTAGTGTTATGATTAGGAATGTTGTAGGGAGTGTGTACCACGAGTTAATTGAATTATAGGCATACATTTATAGTGTTTAGAGGATCGTTATGTCATGGCTCGCTTTAATGTCAAAAAATCTTTAATTACCTGTTAATTACTCAATTAAAACGATGATTGGAAACGTATAACATAAGTTGACATGTATGGATGATTATGGATGATCAAATCCTTGATTCCCAGCCTTAATTATGGATCAAAAAACAAAAGGAGGGGGGTGTCGGCATGAAAGGAGAAATAAGGAAGAACAAAAAAAAATATAGATTATAAAAATTTTGCGGATTGGTACTTGGGGTTAGCTTGGTTAGTCAATTTAGGTTAATATACATGTTAAGGGTGGTTATTGCATATATTTGATATTTATATGATTTTATTAAATAAACGGAATTAAAACGAGTGATGTGTAAAGATTAATGACCAACAAGATTTATAAATAATTGATGAATGACAATAATAATAATAATTTTAAACGGGTCGGTTTCAGGTTTTGAAAAATTTTGATTGTTACAATTATCTCTACGAAAAGAGATATGAATATGATATATTCGATCAATATGTTAAATATTTTAATATAAATCAACAATATCATATAGATGATTGCATTGTATCTTATAAAGAGATGGTATGAGGGTCGAGCATTTTTATAATGATTGTGAGCCCCAGATCGCGCAATAATATAATAAAGGTGTTGGGCCTAGATTAGAGTGGTTTGTACTTAGTCAATATGCGTTTGAGTTGAGTATGTAATATGGGCTTGGGATGCGTATGTAAACTGAGATCCCTTGGGATCTCGGTTGGCTTTTGGTCAGTTTGGGCTCTTGTAGTTGGTTCCCTATAAATAGTGTGTATTGTATAGGGTTCAAGGGTTGTTCGTTTAGTTGTTTTGTTTTGTCCGTCTAGTGATTAAGAGACGAGGTTGTAATTGTGCTTAAGCACCCGACGTATAATAATAATACGTGTGTTTTGAACCAATCCTTGTGTTACTCGTTTGTGTTTATTGTGTTCTTGAATCATCAAGTACTGGTATTCCGCACCAATACCTGTTGGTGCATGATGTCAGTAGTTCAGTGTCGAGTGTCTGTAATTGTGTTAGTTAGATTTGATTTTTGTATGTAAGCGAAGTTACTAACAAGTTCGCTTATATGGGCGAACTTGTTAGACAAGCGAAGTTAGGGACAACTTCGCCTGAACATACCAGGCGAAGTTGTCGTGTCTATATAAGCTGTTTGTTACGGCTTATTCAATAGATTAAGAGTTTGTTATTTTGTGTATTCGAGTCAGAGAGTTTTGTACTAAGTGATCATAGTATCACTTGTTTACGGTTGGAATACAACGTGTGTTTGGTTATCGTATCGTGTGTTAGCTCGTATTGTTTTCTATACTCGTAACGTCTTACGTAGGGATTCCGCACCTACGTAGAACGCGATATCTCGTGTAGATCCGGCTGGGAACCTACAATTGGTATCAGAGCTACAAACTCTGTTGGGTCCAAGAGTGAAGAATACGTATATCATGGATATGAGATCTACTGAGATGGCCACAGAAGAATCGTGTCTTCTGTCAAAAGCAACTGAATCGGAGTCCGAGTTGTGGCATAGGAGAATGGGGCACATTCATCTTCGGAAAATGAACTACCTTGTCAAAAATGGGCTTGTGCTGGGTGTTCCCTTGAAGAATTTCAACTTTGAAGACAAATGTTTATCATGCAAAAAGGGAAAGCAACACAAGAAATCCCATCACACCAAGAAGGTCAATTCAATTGTCAGTACCCTAGACTTACTTCACATGGATCTCTTCGGTCCCGTGAATGTAAGAAGTCTAGGAGGAACATCGTATTGCTTGGTGATCACTGATGATTTCTCTCGATACTCCTGGGTATATTTCCTGAAGTCAAAGGATGAAACAGTGCAGATGGTAAAGAATTTGATTACCAAGGTTGAGAATATCATGGGGAAACGGGTTAAATTCATCAGGAGTGACAATGGAACTGAGTTCAAGAACTATGAGATGGAGATCTTCTGCTTACAGAAGGGGATAGAACACCAATACAGCGCACCGTATACACCGCAACAAAATGGAGTGGCTGAGAGGAAGAACAGAACCTTAATTGAAGGAGCCAGATCCATGCTGGCTGATTCGAAACTTCCCGTGGTGTTCTGGGCTGAAGCTGTTGCAACAGCCTGTTATATCCTTAATAGAGTGTTAACTGTCAAAAGATTAAATAAAACCTGTTATGAACTTATGCATGGGAGAAAGCCAAACTTGAGTGGTCTTGAACCATTCGGGTCCCCATGTTCGATATTAAAGACCAATTCTAAATTTGGTGAAGTAGCCGACGAAGGAATCTTAGTCGGATACGTTGTTGGGACTCCTAACAGACGGGTCTTTAATACATCGAACAACAAGGTTGAGGTGGTGTGTAACACTGATATCACAAGTTACAAATCACCAAAACCAAGCTCGGGACCCGCTGGGGTTTTCGACTATGATAGACTTTTTAAATTTTTTAACATACCTTATCTGGATTTTGCAGAAGTTGAGGAAAGAATTGCTACGAAGATGATATGCGATGAGGAAGACACTTTGGTGCAACGACCACAGTATGATGAATGTCAGCCTTCCTCATCAAATGCTGTCAATACCCCTGCTGCCTCTACTGAAGAGGAATTCATCAATCCGTTTCACTCTCAACATCAATCACCCATTGATGAGCTATCTTCGAACTTGGAAGATAATCTGAATGTCAGTTCGGTTCCGACTACGAGAATTCACAAAGATCATCCTTTGGAGAACGTGATAGGTGATCTGTCCGCCGGTGTACAAACAAGACAAAGCTTGAATGAGCACACCTGTGTTTACACAAGCATTAAAGAATCAGGCATAATCAACGAGTGCTTGTACACCTGCTTTATCAGCCAAATTGAACCAAAGAACTATCAAATGGCTCTTAAGGACAGCTCGTGGGTCGAAGCCATGCAAGAAGAGTTAGCTCAGTTTAAGAAAATGGAAATATGGAACTTGGTTGCAAAACCAAGAAATGTGCATGCGATTGGCACGAAATGGGTCTTCAAATGCAAGAGAGATGAGAAAGGGATTGTTATCAGGAACAAGGCGAGGCTGGTTGTTAAAAGCTTTAATCCACAAGAGGGGATTGATTACAATGAGGTGTTTGCTCCTGTAGCAAGATTGGAAGCCATTTGTTTGTTTTTGGCATTTGCTGCTCATAAGGAGATGAAGGTCTTTCAGTTGGATGTGAAGAGCGCGTTCCTAAACGGTAAAGTCGATGAGGTTGTGTATGTTGAGCAACCTCCGGGTTTTCCTGACCCTGACTTTCCAAATCACGTGTATAAGCTAAGTAAAGCACTGTATGGACTACATCAGGCACCTCGTGCCTGGTATTCAACTTTATCAGATTACTTGCTTGAGAATGAGTTTGAAAGAAGTAAAATTGATAGCACATTGTTCTTCAAAAGAAAGGGTAGCGACTTTCTGCTGGTGCAAGTCTACGTGGACGACATTATTTTTGCTGCATCAAAAGTCTCCATGTGTCAGGAGTTTGAGGCCGTCATGAAGAAGAGATTTGAAATGAGTGCTATGGGTGAACTAACTTTCTTTTTAGGATTGCAGGTTGATCAGAGGAAAGACGGGATGTTCATTCATCAGACGAAGTATGTCCATGATGTTCTCAAACGCTTCAAGATGGAGGACAGCACTCCATATGATACTCCAGTCTGCGTCAATCACAAATTGGGTGCTGATTCAGACAACGATGCAGACGTGGACCCAACCCAATATCGGGATATAATAGGTTCTTTAATGTACTTAACTGCTTCTAGGCCTGATATAATGTTTGCTGTTTGTCTTTGTGCACGCTTTCAGGCAAACCCAAAAGAATCTCATTTGAAGGGTGCGAAGAGGATACTGCGGTATCTCAAAGGCAAGCCGAAGCTGGGGTTGTGGTACTCGAGAGGAGGAGACTTGGAGCTAGTCGCTTACACCGATTCTGATTATGGAGGGTGCAATCAGAGTCGGAAGTCTACAACTGGTGGATGTCAGTTTCTTGGTGGCAGACTAGTGTCGTGGCAATGCAAGAAGCAGACCTCAGTCGCAATTTCAACCTGTGAAGCAGAATACATGGCTGCATCCAACTGCTGCTCGCAGGTTCTTTGGATTCAACAACAGTTGCGCGATTATGGTATGAAGTTCTCACTTACTCCTATTTGCATTGATAACACTGCTGCTATCTCAGTAACTAACAATCCCGTAAAGCACAGTAAAACTAAACATATTGACATACGTCATCATTTTATACGGGATTGTGCTGAGAAGAAACTGATTGAGCTCGAAAAGGTTGACACGTTAGATAATTTCGCTGACTTGTTCACGAAAGCGTTTGACAAAACTAGATTTCAAAACCTTGTTGAGCTGAATGGGATGATCAATCCCGAGTAACCATGTCATATGTTTGTGTTTAAAAAAAAATAATAATAATAATAAAAAACGTCACTATCGCTTAGAATTATGTCGGTTGCCTCAGTTTGAAGGACATGTCTTCAGGATATGTTTGGTCCTCATTTCTACTTGTAGAATATGAGGATAGCCATTAACCAGATGACTGAAAGTGACCGGGGCGGTTTATGATGAGTTTTCATTCTTTCGCTGAAAATTAGTCGATCATACTTAGTTAGAAGGACACATACTAGTATGTGGTCGGTCCAGCTGATCCATTGGATCTTCGGGATAGCCGTTCACCTGAAGACTTTGATTTGGTCGGGGCGATTGATGTTAAAATTTTTTCTTTTCGGGAGATGAAATTATTTTTCAAGTCTACTACTTCGTAAGAAGTTACTTTACTATGATTAACAGAAAATTGATCCAACCTTGGAAAGTGATAGATATACTGATTCTGTGTGCTTAACTAGTGAAGTTATTAGGCTTAAAAGACTTTAGAACAGTCATTGTATGTCATGGTAGCTTTTTATGGTACGTAAAAGTAGAAGTGATACTAACTAAATCTACTCGATTTTATGTGGAAACTCCTTAAGAGTTGTGCATGTCTTCATACATATCTTTCCGAATGATAGGCAGAAAAGCGATTACCCAGTCATACACGAGCCCGTGGGTGTTCTGATTCCCGTGAAGATAGCGTGTCAAGACGCTGCAGTGATCCAGATTCGGGACTTGCAGTTATTTTCTACTTGAAGTTGTGTATATACATGTTAGATTAAAAAAAAAAAAAAAATTCTAGAGTTCATAATGATAATGATTATCAATCAAGACACAAGAAGGTGAACGGGAAACAGAGTCTAAGATCGAAGAGTAATTACTACTTAATCAGACATTACGGGTTGAGGTCAACTCGGGGTGACTTGGGGAAAGCCTAATACGCCTTGAGAATAGATAGGAGGCATCATAATCTCTGAGTTGTTGCCCACTTAAGTTTTGAGCTTAATTGAACCTAACTCGTATCACAGAAACGATGAAAACCATTTTAAGTAGATTACCTGCTTACAACCTGTTTCTTTATGTCATAATACAGCTGAACACGGATCTGTGTGACAGTCACGAAATTAGTATGATTTCTGTTCGGATCTTTTCTAAAACATGGTAGTCCCTGTCGAGACTAAAATTTGATCCCGTGTACTTTAACTTTTCACATTTTTGTTACTTTTGTAATTGGTTGATTTTATACCTGGTTACTTGGTCTTGATCGTATCATTTAACGCTTTAAAGGATGTTTTTAAAACTTTATTGAAAATTGTTAAAAGTATAGGGGTTTGTTTTGTAAATACAGGCGAACTTGTTTATAACTTCGCCTGGAATAGGCGAAGTTATCGATAACTTCGCCTGTACTAACTTTGACCCTATATAAAGGAAGTTAAAGGTCAAACAGTTTCATTATTTCAAAATCTCAGCGAACTTATCCTCCGAAACCTTAGCGAACTTATCGATCTTAAGCGTCTGTGTTCTTATTTCGATTCCAATCCTTGATTCAAGGTGTGTAGGGTTTGGTTATCATATTATCAATGTCTTTTGAGGTTAATCATCGGCCGTTTCGACTCGATTCTCGAACTCGTCTTTCGAAACCTTAAACACCCGATTTCAAACTTGTTTTTACGTGATAGTAAACTACTTGAACGTCTAAAACTTCATAAAATCATGTATTTCGGAGTCCTCGATCTCCGAAATCATCATCTACACGTCGTTCGTAAATCCTAACTGTTGCCGATTCGAATTCGGCGAAGTTACAGTTTAGGTGAAGTTATCCTTAACTTCGCCTGAGGTTTAACTTCGCCTGATTATTAATTTTTGAAACAGTTTATGAGGCGATGTTGTGATTAGGCGAAGTTATCAGTAACTTCACCTGGACCATTTTACTTAACTATTATCAGACGAAATTCAAGTTGAAGCGAAGTTGTTTCCCAACTTCGCCTCACCTTTAACTTCGCCTATATAGAATTGATCACAACTTCGCTCATGGTAACAGGCGAACTTGTGACTCGCTTTGAAGTTTATCTAACTTAACCTGTTTGTTGCAGATATGGCTGCTGTTGCTGGAGCAGGTGGTGCAGGCGGTGATGACGGAGGTGATCACCAGAGACAGTTCTTCCCGGGTCATAACATGTACATTACATTAGACCCGGAGGCGAGCGGAGTTGATGATTTCCGAGAAATCATCACATTTCTTTTACGCTCGAGGATATTACACGCGATTACTACAACTCTGCCAATATCCTTGCCCAATATTGAGGATTTTTGGCAGACCGTGGAATACGATTGTAGGGTCGAGCCCCCGGTGATGCGCGCAACAGTCAACAATCAGATTGTTCAGTTCTCTTCTGAACAAATCCAGGCGGCTTTACGATTTGGGAATGAGACAAGGGATGACCCAACAGAGTTTGTAGCTCCTTTCCGTGATGGAGCGTTTTTGAGGATGGGATACTCTGGTCCCTTGGGGGATACGCAAAGGAGGAAAGGATTTTTACTTGATCAGTGGCGCTTTCTCATGCATGTCATGATTGTATGCATGTCAGTGAGAAAGGCGGGCACTGATGGCATGGGCGCGACCATGCAGTCAGCGATGACTGCTCTGACTTACAACAAGTGATTCAGCTTTAGTCAGATGGTCTTTTATGAGATTGATCGTCAAAGAAGAGAGATGGCGCGTGAGCGATTCATCATGTATCCAAGATTCCTACAAATGATCTTGAATCATGTTGCACCAACGCTTCCTCAGCGCCGTCCGATCCGATACGTTGAGAGTGTGAACAAACGGATCTTCGCCCAATGTAGATCCTCCAGTGCGAGGAGCAAACCTGAGCTCCGTCCTCGACATACTCCACTCTTTGGGTACTTGATCAACCCGAGGTATGTGCCTGCACGAGGGGACGAGTTTAGGGACCCGGCACCACAACAGGCAGGAGCACCTCAAGCTATACCTGCTGCTCCTGTTGTGTCACCGGAGGAAAACGTGGACCTTGATGCAGAATTTGGTGGTCAAGGCTTCTTTGATATGGATCGGATGGATCCAGAGGAGAACGTACAGGTTCCGGTTGAACGTGCTTCGACTGTGAATGTTACTAGGGCAGCTACAACGGTGGCTGGCTCAGATTCTGATGATGAAGTGACAGAGGCAAGAAGGATTATGGTAACTCGAGAAAGACTACATGGGAAGAGACAGAGAACTGTTGATGACAGCGAGTCTGATTATGAGGAAGAGGTACAACAGTTGATCCGGATGTCAAGAAGGGAACGGATAGGTGCAGGATCAGGAGCCGGTGAGAGCTCTAGGGTGGTACGTTTCACTCCACCAGCACTATCCGGTATGACAATGGTTCCCTCATCACTACAGGTTACGAGGCCAAGCGCTACGGTTGTTCCCGTGGTGGCTACCTCGTCTACATTTGGCCTCCCACCCACTACCTTCCAACTTTCGACTCCTGAGATCGTTTCATTGCCGCCTCCGACCGTTACTCCATCGGAGGTCGTGGCACAATTTATAGAGTCGACTGTTGTGGCAACTGCAGGGCTATCGGTGACGATACCACCTGCGGTTACGTCTATCTCTACTTCTGAGGTCCCGGTGACATAGGAAATCCCTCCTCAGTACACTCAAGATATATCACATATGAGGTTCGATTTCGATGCAACCCTATCAGACTCTGAACGAATAGCAGCACTGGAACGGGTCGTGGCAGAGCAGTCAAGGATTAATCTTATCCAGACCCAGGCTATTCAGCGCCAAGTTACAGAGAATCAGATGCAGTCGTCCCTGCTGGTGCAACATGGAAAAATCATAGATGCTTTCAAGGAGTTCTTGGCATCTCAGGGGGAGACGAGCTGTAAAGGCGACGAGTTGAGGACCAAGAGACGAAATGATAGAGACGATGATCCCAATGCATCGAAAGATGCAGGTGGTGAGTTGCCAAGAACTGATCAAGCTCTTGGAACTTCCACAACTCAGGGGGAGTCGACAACTGCAGCTGGTGGTGATGATGTGGTGGTGGTGGATGTAGAAGAGATGGATGATGTTTTGGTTGGTGATGATGATGTACTACCGAGTGATGTGATAGAGAAGATTGGTAAAGAGATTGTGATTGATACAGAGATAGAAGAGGGAGAGATAGTTGAGGAAAATATTGAGCATGACATTCCAGATGTTGAGAAAGCAGATATGAGTAAAGAGATGGCAAGTGATGAGTCTGAATGGGAAGAGCAGCCTAGATGGAAGGAAGGCTATGCTCAGTGGTTCGTCAAAACGAAGAAACCGGCGGTCCCTACAATGTTTAAGAAGAGTTACAACATTAAAGGTTATGCTGAAGCGAAGAAAGGGATTATATGCTGGATATATGATGAGCAGTTGAGGCTCTTCGTGATTAAAAGGTATGACGGTGTTCAGTACTTTAGAAGGACGTTGAGATCGTTGAATACACCGCCAGAATGTGAAGTGAAAGACTTAGCCAGATTGGGATTGATAAACAGAAGTGACGATAATATGGCTAGAGTCATTGGGAAAATTGTGTGGAAAGAGAGTATAAAAGAGAAGAAATTTGAGCTGTTGAAGCCACAAAAGGGAAAGCTTGTTGAAGACAAGGATAGAGGTTTGAGAGCTGATGGAAAGCCTTGGATGATTATGAAGTATAAACCGATCCGGTGTTTGAAAGAAGTACCGATGAAGCTAATGCCCAAGGATGTGCTTAAAGACCTGAAGTGGTGGTTTGTAGATTGTGAGACAGCTGAGGCAGTGATGGAAGACGAAGATGAACAAGAGGTGCTTAGAGTGTATGATCCGATGCACTTGGTAAACTTATCGCAAGCTGATTTGCAGGTGTTGAATGACAAGAAGATATTTTATATTCCTGCTTGGAAAGACGAAGCGAGGAAATATCAAAGAGTTGTCTCGGTTTGTGTTCGAGAAGGAGTACATGCTTGAAGATAGAAGATTGAAGATTACTAGACACGTGTTTGAAGCTAAAGAGATGAAGCTACTGCCAAGGACGAGTCTGTTGGTGCATGATGTCAGTAGTTCAGTGTCGAGTGTCTGTAATTGTGTTAGTTAGATTTGAGTTTTGTATGTAAGCGAAGTTACTAACAAGTTCGCTTATATGGGCGAACTTGTTAGACAAGCGAAGTTAGGGACAACTTCGCCTGAACATACCAGGCGAAGTTGTCGTGTCTATATAAGCTGTTTGTTACGGCTTATTCAATAGATTAAGAGTTTGTTATTTTGTGTATTCGAGTTAGAGAGTTTTGTACTAAGTGATCATAGTATCACGTGTTTACGGTTGGAATACAACGTGTGTTTGGTTATCGTATCGTGTGTTAGCTCGTATTGTTTTCTATACTCGTAACGTCTTACGTAGGGATTCCGCACCTACGTAGAACGCGATATCTCGTGTAGATCCGGCTGGGAACCTACAATACCTAATTCATTGATATCATAGTTGTAGTGATCCAGATTCGGGACTTACAATTGGTATCAGAGCCTTAGACCTATTCAGGCTCGTTATTGTGATATCAACGCATTCAAGATATCAAGGTTTGGTGGTGTTGTTGATTTCCGGCGGGTCAATGTTCGGAGAAGAAAATTGGAGCAATTTTGGAAGAGATGTGATCATTTTGGAAACAAAATTTGAATCCCTTGATTTACGGGATTTAGTTGGTTACAAATCTCAATATAATCAAGTCAGATCTCGACTGCAATCAGTAGTTCTCGGCCATCAATCAAGAGCTTTCTGTGTATTCGGCCAAATCTTTCCTGTTTTCGGATTAAAATCATCGTTTTCGGTTGTAATTATGAGTTCTCGGTCAAACTTGGTCAACATTAAGGGTTTTCGGTCAAAGTTCTGAATTCTCGGTCAAACTTGGTCAAATTCAGGGTTCTCGGTCAATACCAATTCTCGGTCAACAATTGTGACATCTGTTCTCGGCCCAATAAGCTATAAATCCTGTTCTCGGCCGAGTAAACTGTTTGGGCCCGTCTGATTGGACTATAAGATTCTTGGACTAAAAATACTCGTGAACTAATGGATCAATTAACTAATGGTTCAACAAACTCTTCACTCCATCAAGAACTTGACTCCATCATGGGGACCACCACTCGTATACCCCGTCTCTTGTCTCATGAGGGTTTTAGTGAATGGAAATTTCGTTTTGAAAAATATGTTTAGACGAAAGATGCCAAGGTTTGGAGAAGTATCGTTAGGGGGCCTCAAAGAATCCCTTATCAAAGGGAAAATTCAACTAAAGTTATTGTGAAGCCTGTTGCAATGTATGACGATGAGAATTTTGCTAAAGTCGAGGAAGATGAAAAGGCTCTTTCTACTCTAACCATGGCACTCTCACTTGAGATTGCCCATGGATTTAGATAACTTTAATCTGCTAAAAAGTTGTGGTAGGCATTGATCGAGGTGTGTGAGGGAAATGAAGATATGAAAAGAAGTCGCCAAGACTTGCTGCGAAAAAAGTTCAACATGTTTAGTCATGTTCTGGGAGAAAAGTTGGAAACTCAACTTCAAAGGTTCATAGCATTGGTGACTGAGATGAGATCAGCAAGCATTTATCTGGCAACTTCTAAGATAAACAACAAGCTGGTGAACTCATTGCCAAAGAGTTGGGATATGAATGTGGCAGTCATCAAAAAGACTAAAGATCTCAACAAAATGTCTCTCTCTGAGATGATGGTTACTATGAAGGCATGTGATATTGATGATAAGCAACGTGCAATAAATCATGAAAACTCCTACAGTGCAGCTGGGTACAACGTTGCTTCCAACAATGCTCTTATCTCTCAAGACAGTTTTTCAATGTTCAAGGCTACTCAACAACCACCTCATGGAAACTTTCAAATGTTCACATCCACTCAAGGCCAACCATCTTCCATTCCACCCCAACCGGCTCCAGTATTCTTCACTAAGTCCGGTCAATCTTCAGCTGATAATGGAAAAGCTCCAATCTCAGGGGTAACTTCCAGTCAAAATTCCAGTCAAATTCCTTCCATCCCAAAAGAGACTCAGGAGAATATAGCTCTAATGGCAGGAATCATGAATTGTTATAATGTATTTATAACTGCAGACTTGGTTCAAGCTGTGGTTGCTGCTGAACTTGATCAGATCCATCCTGATGATGTTGAAGAAATGGATATCTCTTGGCAAATCACCATGGCAGTGTTTCGGGCAAAGAATTTCACTAAGAGGACTGGCAGAAATAATTGTAACATGCCTAACAATCAGAAGGTGGGTTTTAACAAAGACACTCTTAGGTGCTACAACTGTCACGAGCCGGGTTACTTTGCTCTCGAATGTACTAACCCAGCAAAGGATGGAAACACGGAAATGGCATTGGTTCCAGTTGGTAATACTAGAGGTGAAGATGGAAGTAGTTTCGGAAACGGTAAAAGAGGAATGGTTGCTCAACAATTCTCTTAGGAGGGTCAGATGGCTGTGCTCAACATTGGAAATCAGACCGCAAACTTTGCCAATGTTGAAGACACTGGAGAAGAAAATACTACTGAGGAGAAGATTAAGGAACTTCAATTTGTATATATGGTGTTCACTTATCCAAATTCATCTGAGGTAAGTTTTAAACCATGCTCTTTAGATTGTGTTGATAAAATAGAATTATATAAGCTTCATAATGACAACTTAATTAGAGATATGGAAAGAATAAAATCTGAGAATTTTATGCTTAAGAAAAATGAAAAAGCTTTCCTTGATAAAATAGAAGCTCAGCAAAAGGACATCTCCAAGCTTAAATCTGATTTTAGTATAAAGAGCTGTCACCACCTTGATGCCAAACAAGAAATCATAGAATTAACTGCTAAACTGGAAGCTCCAAGTTAGAAATTTCAAATCTAACTAGTAAATTTGAAAGGGCTGAACTAGACTTCAAAAAATTCTATGGCTCCAGTAAAGAGTCAACTCAATGATTGAAAATCAATTTTGGTGGAAAGAAAATGAAGGTGAGGGAATAGGATACAGTCAAGTTCCCCCACCCTACAACCACAATTATGTCCCTACCCCTGTTACCAAAGAACAGGAGGAAAAGGTAAAGGACATGAAGTACGGTAAACAAGACAAATGTGATGGAACCAGCTCTGTGAATGTTGGTTCGTCCATCTCAGATATGAACGATTATAACGTATTTACTTCATGTGCAGAAAAAGTAATTGTGAAGGAATGGACTGATGAGGATGGCGACCCTTGTTTTGAATTTCATAATGACATTGTTTCAAATTTTTCTTTAAAATTACCTTTTTTGGATCTTGTTACTTTGACTGTTTCTCTTGGCTGTATTTTAAAGAGCAGGGATTCTTGTGTGGTTGATTCTGTTAAAACTTTGAATTCTAATAATGTGGTTTCTAATAAAAGTAAAAATTCAAAAAATTCGAACACATACTCACCACCAAAATTTGTGAAAGAGGGATGCTCTAGTAACAAACAAGGTGGTAAGTTCAATAAGGTGAAGAACGACCCTCGTAATTTGAAACAAACTGGTCCACACAACCAGTCCAGACGTGGAGTTGCCCAAAATGATTTCATAAAATGTCAAACTTGTTTTAACTGTGGCACTTCCGGTCATATTGCCAGAAATTGTCCACATCGTCCTTACATTCCCTATTATAGATTTTATTAGAGGAATATGCCCTATATGCCTCATAACTCATATAGGCAAATATCCAGGCATAATCAGGCTAGTACCTCTGACGATGATTGGAATCGAAACAAATCTGGCAGGTTTGGTCCTTATTAGACCTAGCCTAATATGTTTCGGAATAGGTTTAGAAAAGCTGCGCCGGTTTCAAAAAGGAACGCACATTCTAAACCGAAACAGGTTGAGAAGAAAAATCATGTCTTTCAAACTCAAAAACACAAGAGACAAAGTCAATCATTCGTACTTATAATTTCAAATCCTACAATGGTAGGCATAAATGGTTGCCTAAGTCTCCGGTAAAAGAATCTGCGAGTCAAACATTTGATGATCAAAAGAATATGTCATGGCAACCCGTGACCACCTTAGATGAGTTAGGGTTACCCAGTGTAACTATGGACTGGGTACCAAAATCTAACTAGTCCTGCGCTTTATGCAGGGATAACTATGGAGTAGTACCATCAGACCTTGGTATGTTGATAGTGGCTGTTCCAGGCACATGACAGGGGATATTACCCAACTACATGACATATAGACATTTAATGGTGGGTATGTGTCTTTTTCGGGAGGAGAAAAGGGAAAGATCACTCAGAAGGGAACTGTAAGTAACGGTGTTTTAAAATTTGAAAACGTTAATTTTGTTTCAGAATTGAAGCACAGTCTTTTGATCATGTCACAAATTTGTGACAAAGAGTTTTCGACTCATTTTACAAAGAAAGAGTGTCTGATTTTGAAACCTGGTATAATTATACCGGAAGACTAGATTCTAGTTCGATCACAATGAAAAGATAATGCTTATGTGATCGACATGAACAAAAATGTTCCTGATGAAATAACATGTTTGTTTTCAAAAGTGTCAGAACATAACGCCATGCTATTGCATCGTCGTCTTGGTCATGCAAATTCTAAAAACCTTAATCGTCTTGCTAAAAATGGTCTAGTGCGTGGTTTACCTATTAAGGATTTTATAACTATTGAAAAGTGTGTGGCTTGTGATTTGGGTAAACATCATCGAAAATCTCATAAGCCGAAATTGATCAATACTATCTCATCTGTTTTTCAATTGCTTCATATGGATCTTTTTGGACCAGTCCATGTCTTGAGTCTTTCTTGTAGCTCTTATTGTTTTGTTATTACTGATGACTACTCATGTTTCACTTAGGTGTTTTTCTTGTCAAATAAGAGTGAAACTGCAGATTTAATCAAGAAGTTTGTGGTACTCATGGAGAACCAACTAAACCTGAAGCTGAAGGGAAATCATTATGATAATGGAACGATATTCAAGAATGCATCATTGAATCACTTTTGTTCAGAAAAGGGGGTGCTACGTCGCTATAGCGCCGTATGAACACCACAACAAAATGGTGTAGCTGAAAGAAGAAACAGAACTCTTATCGAGGTAGAGAGAACTATGTTGTGCGATTCTAAACTAACTCTGTTCTTCTGGGCAGAAGCTATTAATACGGCTTGTTATGTTCAGAATCAAGTGATAATTAATAAATCTAAGATGAAGACCCCATATGAGGTTGTTTATGGTCATAAGCCCACTGTTGCACATTTCAGAGCTTTTGGTTGTCCTTGCACACTACTGATTCTTGAGTCTACTCCAAAATTTGGGGCCACAGCTGATGAGTGTTAGTTTGTTGGTTATACGGGCAATACAGCTGACAGAGTCTACAATAAGTCAACCTAGCAAATTTTAGAGTCCTATGAGGTTCGTTGGTTGGAGGAAAATGAGGCTGATGCTCGCGTTGGTCCGGACTGGTTATTTGATTATAATGAACTTTTCAAACCATTCAATGTGTTTCCAGTCGTCAACACAGAACCTTCGGGTGGCCCTACAGTGGAAACTGCAAAAGATGATTCACAGACAGTATCTCACATCTCTAAACTTCTTGGTGACGATGCCACTAAATCAATTAATGACTCATCCGCAATCGACACTCAGCCAAAAGAAACTCCAGAACCTGAATGTTCTCAAACTCGCCTGAAGATGTTGCTGTAGTTGAGGGAGAGAGTTCCATTCCTCAGATCTTCGGGAGCACACTGTTTCCCGATGTCATTCCAAATGAATATGTCGCCAGCACCTCGTACTCTCATAGTACGGCGACCTCCGGATGGAAGAATCCTCTTGTTGATGTTAATGAGAATCTGTCTAACATACAATCTACCGGTGATGTTTCTGATAAGTTAATTCCATCAATAATTCAGAAACAATCATCCAATTGAAAACGTCATAGGCCCTCTTGAAACGGGCGTGTCCACCAGAAGTTAGACTAGACACATAAATAGCTGTCTGTTCTCTTGTTTCATTTCTCAAGTTGAGCCAAAGACGGTAGAAATGGCACCTCAGGAACCCAGTTGGGTTGATACTATGCACAAAGAGTTGAATCAGTTTGATTAGTTGAAGGTTTGGAGATTGGTTAAGCTGCCAGAAGGAAATAAGGCTCTTGTTACAAGATGGGTTTTCCGAAAAAAGAAAGACGACACCGGGGTTATTGTTCGAAATAAGGCATGCTTGGTAGTTCATGGTTTTCATCAGGTTGAGGGCCTAGACTACACTGAAGTCTATGCCCCAGTGGCCAGACTTGAGGCTATTAGGATTTTTCTGGCCTACGCATCATTCATGGGGTTCACAGTGTATCTGATGGATGTCAAGACCGCTTTTCTGTATGGGGAAGTCAAAGAAGAGATCTACGTGGATCAACCACCGGGTTTTGTCAATTGCAAGAAACGGAATCACGTTTATAGATTAGACAAGGCATTATACGGGTTACATCAGGCTCCTCGGGCGTGGTATGCTACTTTGACTGCACATCTTCTAGATCATGTCTACAAGCGAGGAACCATTGATCAAACCTTGTTCCGGAAAACTGTCGGAAAAGATTTGATTCTAGTCCAGATCTATGTAGATGACATTATTTTTGGATCCACCAGCGCTAAGTTGTGCACAGAATTTGAAGGTGTAATAATGAAAAGATTTGAAATGAGTTCGTTGGGTGAAATGACAACTTTTCTGGGGTTACAGGTTCGCCAAAGCTCAGCAGGATTTTTACTGAATCAAGGGAAGTATGTCGTGGACATGCTGGAAAAAGTTTGAACATCAAGATTCCAAGAGTGCCAACACTCCCATGGTAGAATGGCCTCTACTGTCATCTGATCCTAAAGGGAGTCCCATAGATCAAACTTACTATCGATCAATGATCGGGTCTCTGATGTACCTCACAGCCAGTCGTCCTGACATCATGTTTGCAGTCTGCCAATGTGCTCATTTCCAGGCTAATCCTAAACTCTCTCATTTAATTTCTGTTAAACGTATTTCTAGATATCTGAAGGGACAACCGAAGTTGGGTCTTTGGTATCCTGGATAATCAGAATTTGACCTTTATGCTTTTGCTGATAGCAATTACGGTGGAGATGACATTGACAGGAAATCCACGTCCACCGGATGCCAGTTCTTAGGAGATCGTCTCATTTTATCGAAATGTAAGAAACAACAGACAGTGTCTACCTCAACCGCCGATGCGGAGTATGTTGCCGCATCAACCTGCTGTTCTCAGGTTATCTGGATGCAAAACCAACTGCTAGATTATGGTTTGGAATTTCTTGATACTCCTATTTTTTGTGATAATGATGCTGCCATTGCAATTGGGAAGAATCTTGTTCAGCACTCTAAAACCAAGCACATGGATATTAAAATTTATTTTATTCATGACTCTTTCGATCGAAAATTGATTCACCTTGAACAAGTTCACATTGACAACAATGTGGCGGACTTGTTTACAAAACCGGTTGGAACAGCCAAATTTAATGTGCTTGTGAGTTTTCTTAAAATGCTTCGTTTCGAGGATTGAGTCTTTTTGGGAATAAATAAATTGTACATATTTGTTTATTTTGCACAAATTTAGGGGGAGAAAAATCAAAAGGTCAAAAATAGTGTGTGTGTCCGTTGTATTTATTTAAAAAAAATTTACTTGTTTTTCAAGATTCATTCTCGTTAAATTTGTACATATTTGTTTATTCTGCATAAATTTAGGGGGAGAAATATCAAAAGGTCAAAAATAGTGTGTATGCGTTGTTTATATTTAAAAAAAATTACTTGTTTTTCAAGATTCATTCTCGCTTAAAACTACGTCGGTTGCTCAAGTTTGAAGGACATATACTTGTATATGGTTGGTCCGGTGTTCTACTCGTATAGTCACAGGATAGTCCATTACCTAAAGGCTGAAATCACCCGGGGTATTATGATGTGTTTCGTGTTTTGTATTCTTTCACTTAAAATTTTGTCGGTAACTCTGAGCTGGGAGGAAGTGTATGTTCATACATGTTTGGTCCGGTTAACCACTTGTGGTCATACAGGATAGCCATTTACCTGAAAGCTTAAAAGTGACCAGGGTGACTGAATTTTTAACACGTGTATTTTATGTAACTCCCTGGGAAATGATATTACTATTTAGTTAACAGCTTTTTAGAAGCTTCAAATTATTTTCAAATGAAAACTGATCTAACCTTTGGAAAATGATAGGTAAATTGTTTTTGTTTGCCTAACGGGTGAAGTTATTAAGATTAAAAGACTCTAGAACAGTCATTGATTTGTATGGTAGCTTTCCATGATGCGTAAAAGTTGAAGTGATATAAACTAAATTTTCTAAACTTACTGTGGAGAGTCATTTTGAAGAAATGTGCATGTCTTCATATACATCTCTCCGAAGGATGGGCAGAAAAGCAATTACCTAGTCATACACGAGCCACTAGTGTCTTGATCACCAAAAATATTGTGTTGTTAAGCTATTTAAAAAAAAGAAAATAACAAAAATATATAAAAATTAAGAAATTAAAAAATAATCAACAAAAGAGTTTATGTTATCTTATTAAAGTCTATGTTTTAAAAGCTTAGATGTTCAAACTAGAACTACAGAGATGGGGGCACACAAGAAGTCCTATCATGTCTCAAATGAATGGCCTGTCAGTTCACTGGCTTGTAAGTCTGACGTTCAACTTTAAAGCTTAAATTATGGTCTATTCTATAAAATCTTTTGATCAAGCACTAGGGGGTTGGAGTCAAATTGGGGTGATCTGGGGAAAGCCAAATACACTTTGAGAAGAGATAGGAGGCATCATAGGTCCATGAGTGATGTCCATCTAAGCTTTATGCCAAACTGAACCTAAATCATATCACTAATACAATGAAAATCATGCTAAATATGTTTTACCTACTATCAACCTGTCTCTTTATGTCATAATAACGCTGAACATGAATCCTAGTGACAGCCTCTTAAACAATATGATTCCATGCTCGGATCTTTTCGTAAAAAGGGTGGTGTTTTTACCGAAACTGAAATTTGATCCCGATCTTACAAAATTAAAGGGAGTTTATTTGAAAAATTTAGTTGTGAATTTTTTATTTTTTTAGTTTTTTCTTCTTCTTATTTTATTTGTTTTATCTCGAAATTACTCTCCTCGAAACATGTTTTAACTGGGTTATTTCCATATGAGCTTAATATGGTTTGGGCTGCTTATTATTTTTTTTCTCAACATGATTTTGGGCTGATAATTTGTTAAGGGTTCTCGGCCCATGATGGTTGGGGTATAAATTGACCCCAACTCCGTTATTGTCATCCATTCACTCATAAGCCATTCATCTCTCTCAAATCATCTTTCAGCCGAAAACCATCTCTTGCATACTCTAATCACATTATGTTGCAGTCTTGATTTGTGTTTGTTGTCTCACAGGTAAATGAAGCAAAGGTTCAATTCAATCTTTATGAAACTTGTGTTTCTGAAGGAATTGACATATAAACAGCTGGATATCATGGACTAAGTGGAATCATGGGTTATTAGGAATTAGGTATTTCGGTTGATGTTTTAGGGTTTAATGGAGTCTCTTTTCGGTGGTTAATCTGAAAATTAAGATGGACCAATTGTAGGTTCCAAGGAGATTTCGGTGACTTGGAGAAGACGACACACTTTCCAAGAAGGAACCCAAGGGGTTCTCTGTCCACAGCTATCAAGGAGTTATCGGTTGACTTTCGTTGACCGAGATCCCCTTGTCTGACCGAGAACTCTTGTTCTCGGTTAGATGTTGACCAAAAACTCCTGTTCTCGGTTGACTTTTGTTGACCGAAAACTCAGAGACAACCGAGAACTCATGTTCTCGGTTAGATATTGACAGAGAACTCATCCTTAACCGAGACTCCCTTGTGGACTTAAAACTAACTGTTGGGCTTAATCAATACTATTATTGTATTCTTATGGGCCAACTAATGAGTTTCTGGGCTCAATTCTTAATCCTATAGCCCGACCAACTAATGAGTCTTTGGGCTCATTCATTAACCTTATAGCCCATTAAATAATCATTTTATATTTACTAACTTGATTCGGTTGGTGCAGTTATGGCTGATCAGACTCCGTTAAAATTTGTGGATACACATAATATTGCTGGACAATTATATGATCCACCACTGGCTCACAAGAAATTCAAGTCTATGATCGCCGGCCTCAACACTTGCAGGATTTCTCATGCACTACGAGAAAATCCTGTTATATGCAAGAAGATGATCACGGAATTTTGGAATAATGCCTCAATCACCCAACGAGGCAAGATGGAGTCTTGTCGATAGACTCCAAAGTTCAAAAGAAGCCAGCCAGTATCATAGAGGCTATCATCAGGGAAGTGCTGCTGTTTGGTAATCAACCTGATTACCCGACAGAATATTCTACTACAGCTGTTACTGAAATTCTCACCAGGATGGGTTACGAGGATACTTATCCCCTGGCAATCAAGAAATTATTTCACCCTTACTAGAGGTTTTTGATACACACGTTTTTCACATGCGTGTCAGGTAGAAGGGGGGGGGGGTCTGACGAGATAAGCCATACCCAGATGTCTGTTGTCAATGCTCTGATCATGGATTGGAATTACAACTATTCTAAGTTTGTCTTCAATGAGATGATGAGCAATTTGAATGGAAAGAAGAAAGAGATGTTCTTAATGTATCCAAGATTTCTACAAATGATTTTCGACTCACATTACACTGATCTTGTCAGGTGTGTTGATAAGTTAGATGTGAAGTTGTTGGGACCCAACTCCTTTGGGTTAATGAAACAGTCCAGAAAAGGATCCAAGATTGTCTATCAGGGCCTTCATACTCTGGAAAATTTGGCAGATTTGCTGAAACAAAAGCTGTACAAGTTATTGCTAGAGTTGCCTACGAACATGTGACACCGGCTCAAAGGCGTTCTGCTGCCTTTGAGATTAGTTCAGATGAAGAAGATGAAATAGAACACCGTGAGACAAATACTGCTCCGACTGCTGAGCAATGAAGTGATTTTGACGTTTTAAAAGAACTACTATAGTCAGCTGCATTGAAGCATCCTTAATCAGCTGCTGTAAATGTAGAAAATGATGATGTCCCCGAAGAACCAGCCGCCGACCTCATTCCACTCAAACGAAGGAAGAAAGACCTGAGGCCTGGCGTGCTGGTCAGTGAACATGAAACAACTACAACGCCAACAACAGCTGCAACCAATAGCCTATAACAACAGACTCACCAACCTGAGTCACATGCTCTAGAGACTCAAGTTGAACCAAGTATATCCACTACTGAGCTACTGATTCAAGATCAAGTGTTTGATGACTTTTCTCGTGATTTTGATTTTGAGTCACATATTGCACACATGGATAAGGCTAATATACCGTTCAATAATGCTTCCTCTAGCTCATCAGGCCCAGAAAATCAAGGTCAGTCAAGTTCGAATGTTCCTGATAAGGTTTCCCAGATTCCTGCCATGCAAGAAAAATTTATGCAGAACAAAGGCAAGGGCATTGTACTAGAAGATGCTCCAGTTGACGTACAAGCTCTTCAATGTCGAGCCTTTGAGATCGAACAAGAATCTGTTGTTAAAGATGTACGTATTCAAGAATTGAAAGCCAACAACACTAATAAAGATTCCAAAATTAAAGAGCTTCAATCTAGCATGGGAGAACTAGCTGCTCTCTATCTAGATATCCAACAAAAACTTGTTCAAAAGTTTGGAGATGAGTTCAAAAGTAGTACTGATAAGGTATCCAACATTAATCAAGGTGGTGGCTCTACTATTCGCCCAGTAGAAAACATAGATGAATCTAAGACATTGAAACAGTATATGGACGCACCACCAATCTCCAAAGAAAAATCTGATAGAGTTCAGAAGAAGTTGTTGGTGATGAAAAACTCCAATCAAAATGTCGAATAATCAGATCATCCAGACAGATTCATCGTCACTTTTCTTAAAGGTTTCCCAGATAAATATGGTGATCGTTCGAGAGTTGTGTCATGGAGCTTCGATGCTGAAAAGAACATGTGGTGGGTTAAGAGGAAGTCAGGGACCACTAAGTATTATAATAAGATGAAAGATTTTGGATCTTGGACTAAGGTGGATCTAAGTGACCTGATAAATTCTCCTTTCACCAACCCAACTAATGATAAACATGGTATAGATTTTGGGAAATTTCTGAGAAGCCCTTAGCCCCTTAATCAAACAATAATGCATCATTTATTAAATAATTGTTCTTTTAATCTGGTGGTTAGTTTATTCTTAGTATTTCTTTATCAAAGTTTCATCACTATAAAAGGTCAAGTTGATAGAGGCTTTCCAAAAATGACAACTACAGAATCCTTTCCGAAGAAAGCAAAGGGGGTCAAGGATCCAAAGACAGGAAAAACAATGGTCAACGTTATGTGGCCTGCTACAGACAAGGCCACCCATATTCCTGTACCTTAAGCGATTCCAGATGGCACTTTGGACAACATGAGGTTCTGGATGTATGATAGTGTAACTGCCACAGTTGTTGTCAAATTAGAGAAGGGCAAAGGGCAATACATATTTGTTGATCCAAGGGATTTGTTAAATTTTGGAGAAAGGGATATCAAGACTCTTAGCTCGTTCCAATTATAGCTGACCCAATATTTGAAGCGGCTGCAAAATAATATACAAGCATGGCGGCCTCTATTATCAGATGCAAGTTTTGGGCTGGCGCGTTGAAAGATGTTGATATTGATTACATGGAGCATGATTGAAGACCAAGCTACAAACCAAGGAGGAGATTTTTGGGCCTAGATTAGAGTGGTTTGTACTTAGTCAATATGCGTTTGAGTAGAGTATGTAATATGGACTTGGGATGCGTATGTAAACAGAGATCCCTTGGGATCTCGGTGGGCTTTTGGTCAATTTGGGCTCTTGTAGTTGGTTCCTATAAATTGCGTGTATTGTATAGGGTTCAAGGGTTGTTTGTTTAGTTTTTTTGTTTTGTCCGTCTAGTGTTCAAGAGACGAGGTTGTAATTGTGCTTAAGCACCCGACGGATAATAATAACAATACGTGTGTTTTGAAGCAATCCTTGTGTTACTCGTTTGTGTTTATTGTGTTCTTGAATCATCAAGTATTGGTATTCCGCACCAATACCTGATTCATTGATATCATAGTTGTAGTGATCAAGATTCGGGACTTACAAAAGGTCAACCATTCATTACAACATTAATAACTTGTCTATTTAAAACGTAACTTAAAATATATTATCAAAACATCATGACAAGTCTTCAGATGCCATCGTCTTCAAATCCTGCAATGTGTCCCCCTCAAGCCAGCTGCCTCAGTCTATTTACCTTCGTGCATACTAAAAGTCAGCTACACTGAGTGAGTTATAGTTAATCAAGCAACATACATTACATTCACATAAATAAATAAATACGTATACGAAGACACATATTTTCATCTTTCCTTACATACTCACATACATACTTTCATTCATACATATACGTTTTTAAGAGCATTCCGCCCTATAACCTTCAAAGATATTACTAGGGTCTGTTCCTTCATTCACAGATATTATTAGGGTCTGTTCCCTATGTTCGCAGATATAATTAGGGGCTGTTCCCTACATTCACATATATTATTAGGGTCTGTTCCCTACATTCGCACATATTATTAGGGTATGTTCTCTTTTTAACCATACCTTCCATCCGTCCTATAACCATACATACCTTTCTTTATATAATCATACCTTCGTAGAAACTCATTTCATTAAGTACTTTCGTATGTACATATTTCATACTAGGAATACTGCACATTACTTTCCCTGTCGATACGTGCAATATCCGAAGATCGTTCACGCACCGACTAGCATTCATTCATAACATTCATACATACTATCACATAAATCATTATAGCATACACTTACCACTTAAGGTAAGTGTATCAACATTCACATTAAGTATGCACACAGCCCCGAAAACATAAGAAGGAAGTGGGGCTAGAAAGTCACCTGAGTTCTGTTATGTTCACCGTTAATGGTTATTCCTTTCTTTAGTTGTGCACGACTAACTATATAACAATTACACGTATCAGCTAACTATCACTACCCATAACACGTTTCTAGTTGAATTATATCCCTCAATGAACGGGGGTTCGGGGACAGCGTGTCACACCCTGAAATTTCGACTAATGGAGTTTAACCGCGAGTCGTGTGACATACCAGGATCTAGCTCATTTGTTATACCAAACATTCGATTCAAATTTTAAAAATATTATTTAGGTCTCATTCAAACATGAGAAAATAAAAACCAAACCATACAATTTAAAGATTTGCGGAAGCATAAAGTAAATGGTTTAAAATAATAAACCACGTGCTCAATCATGCATAACCCATCAAATGTAAACAATGTGAAATAAAAGTTCATGCGACAACTGTGATTCCTGACATTTGCAATACAACCTGCTCCTTAGCACATCTAGCAACCTGGGAAAGTATAAATACTCAAGGGTCAACACGAGGTTGGTGAGTTCAAAATCTGTAGTAAAAAAGTAGTATATTATAGTATATGCAGTATACGTTACATAAGTAGTATATGAGTAAGTAGATTTAACATTTTTCAAATATACCAGGGTAGCTAACCCATTTACAAGCTACTAGACGTTTGAACCAACGCTAACTATATGTATGCCTTCTTACCAGGTCTATCACCAACACTGGCGTATAAAAGTTGATAAACCAACGGATTAACTCAGATCTATATCGATTAACTATTAGATCTAAACCGTAAATGGATCTAGTTCATTATTACTCTTAATTATGTATATCTATATAGTTATATTAAATGTATTATGTGTATATATGATTAAGTTTGTGAAGCTTTGATCGAGAGGGTAAACGAACAGAGGTTCAATACGTTAAATCTCAAAACTTAAATTAACAGAGGAGGAATCGTCTATATATAGAAGATGTTTCCGTAATGAACTAGATCCACTTCGTTACATTACAATACATTAAATAATCAAAACGAACTGCCCTCTAATTCGTTAAACATCCTTAACGAATTAGAAGGAAAATTAACTTAAACATCTAGTT
Source organism: Bidens hawaiensis (assembly GCF_021521415.1). Taxonomy (NCBI): domain Eukaryota; kingdom Viridiplantae; phylum Streptophyta; class Magnoliopsida; order Asterales; family Asteraceae; genus Bidens; species Bidens hawaiensis. The sequence goes on along the minus strand of NW_027492612.1, from coordinate 102,345 downwards.
CGTTAAACATCCTTAACGAACTAGATTGACCATAACGAACTACCTTAATATAATAATATTCTTTCATTAATAAATACAAAGGACAAATACGAAGACTCAAGACGCAAAACCGTGCACTAACAGACAACCCCTCATCTTGAGCTCTTTGTCTTTAAATTATTTGAAGCGCTCGACTTCCAGTCTCTGCAACTGTGAATCCCATGCTCATGACACACACGAAAAACACGTTGAAACTGCATTGCTCGGTCATAGACTTCATGACGCTCGATAAATATCTTATTCTTGACCAACACATCATTGTTGGTCTCTGTCAAGTTCACGAGCCACATCGGATCAATAATCTTAATTAGCTCAGTCTTTAAGCCCTTACCCAGAACAATAACGGCCTCGCTGGTACGATTGTCATAATACCAGCGGTTGAAAGATAAATACATATGCTGATTCAGCGTCTTGACTGGTACCCGCTTCATAGTCTTTGGCGGCTTTACTTTAAGCACAAGCTTCCTCCAACCCGTCCTTGAATCAATCTCGTCAATACATTTACTGGTAGGAATCTGCGGATTAAAGAACTTAAACCCTTGGTTCACCTCAAACAACAAATGTTAGTGGAACCAACTTGCATGGTGATTCCCGCCACGATTTATAAAAGGTCGACAAGTGAGGGTACAAACATCCCAACGCGGTAATGAGAGAACGTCAGTAATCTTTTCATAATACTGAACGTCGTTCTCCCATTTGATAATAAAGACCTTTAAATCAGAATCATAAAGCCATGAAATAATATCACCTCTTACTTTAGACACGGCTTTAAAAGAAGTCATCTGATTAGCTTGAGCACGTGCAACGACTCCCACTTTCAGCTCCTGATCAACATACCTGTAAGTGTCAATAATCTTACGAGCCCTCTTGTCTCTATAAGCAAACCAACCTTGAATATCCTCAAAAATGGATCAGTCTTAGAATCAAATCTTGTATCAACACTTTTGCCCTTTGTGACCTTACCCAACTGATCTTCGGCTGCTTCGACAATTTCTTCAATGAATATCGGAGCACCCTGATCAACATTTGATCGTTGAAACAAATCTAGGTATTCCTCAGTCGTCACGTCCTCAATCTCTACCTCCTCATCTTAATAAATAAAAGACGTGTTCATCTGTATCGTTGGATCATTCAGAATTTCCACGTCGTTCTCAACTTCCACATCCTCCTCGGTTTCAAACACATCCAACTCATCTTCATTCAACCCAAGCAGTATAGAAATCTGCTCTCGTGTTAAAGACTGTTCTACGAACTGTCCCACCTCAATCTCATCAGTATTCACAATGCTTCTAATCACCCCCTCAGCATCAGCGAATATAACAGTGTCAGCCTTTATCGACTCAATCGGCTTGACATTCGTCGAGTCCTGATAAACAACCACCTGACTATCAACATTACCAGCTGCCCCACTCGTTTCTGCACCGGAGGATGAGCCGTGAGTTTCTCTTCTCACTTCCCCCAGCACCTGACTCATCAGGATCTTCATCATCATTTCTATGCTTCTTTAGTTCATCTTCTTTGCATGTAAGCTGCAGAATCATGTCCTCTTGTTCTTTTAACTTTACCCCCTAAGACGTAACAATCTCACGAAGGGCTTTAGTTTCCTTTTGGAAAAAAGAGACATAACTCAGCAGCTTCTTTTGATTATCCATCATGCGCTCTTGAGTCAGACGGTCAGCAGCCATCTGATTTTCATAAAGATGAAGTAAGCTCAAGAGCATATTCATCTGTTGATCATGTGTCATCGCATGAAACGAGGGAGGGATTGGTTGAACAGGACCTTGAAGACGGTTGAGTCTCATAAATGAAATATCCATAGGCGGTGGTGGCATCATCGTCGATGTTGGTGACACCACCGATGTAGCAGTCGTAGGCCTTGGCAATGTGGATGGAATAGACCGTGGAATCATGCCAAGCCTAGGATCAGAAGTGAGTGTGGTCGTCAACGTGAGTTCCAGGGTGCTATTAGTACGCGGCACCACTTGTCGTTGGATAACAGGCGACCTTGGAGGCTGGACTCCAGCTGAAATACCAGCTCCAGCAGTCACTTGACCCTTCGAGGACCCTTCACCTGCTAATTCTTTCCCTTTTCTTTTTCGTTGAGAAGCTTCAGCAACAGCTGCCTCAACTTCAACACGATGCTATTGATCATTTCCACCCTCATCACCATTGTTCCCACCGGGTCCTTCTTCACACTCAAAATCTGAGTCATCATGGATCCAGCGATCATTAGGAGGACATTCATAATCAGGATTAGAAACATGACCAATCACCCATTTGAATCTTGGAGGAGGATCTTGATGATACTGCTTCATCCTCCTCATTGTATCTGCCGTCATGTGATCCAACGGTAATTTATCATCGAATAGTGTTGGATCAATCACCAAATCACGAATTGCATCCTAAACAAACAGTTGAATAAACCGAGGATACATTAAGAATTTTGTGCGTCATTTCACGACAATACAATTCCCTTTGAGATGATCGAAGATCATCTCTGAGAAATTGAAAGGTTTATTCTGAATTAATGCAACGAAAGCCGATTGAAGCATGATACGGCATTCCTCAAAACCTCCTTTCCGTCCACAAAGGAAGTGTATGAGAACATGTAGTAAGTACTTGTATGTGGGACACAAATATGCCTTGTTATACATGCACACCTCAAGATCACCAGAGTAACATAATCAACTAAATAATCCTCTAATAATCTCTTTGTAATACTCACTCTGGTCATCAATAGTATCATTGAACCTCAACACCCTTCGATCAATCTCAGTTGATATCACAACTGGTCTTTCATTCACCTCAGCAGCAATGTGATTTTCAGTCTCCACGTATCTAGCAGTGTTCCATAACTGACGGACGATGCTGAATCGAACGTCTGGATTTGTTTTGACTGCATCATTAATATGCGAGCGACAAATGAACGCCAACATCTCTCCAAAGACATTCTCGTCAGCAAAATTTGTACCAACGAACGCACAAATATTATGTCTTTTGTCATACGGAAGGATCGGGAGATCTTGTTGTAATTGTTGTTGTTGTTGTGGCTCAGCAGCTGGAGGATCTTGATCCATATTATCGGCCATAACAGATAATAAAATATATCCAAGAATTAGTAAAATTAAGAATTAAATAAAATTAGACTACTTTATAAACTATTAATTTTATAACAATTTAAAGTGTCATTCGTTAAATAAGCTGATTCGTTATAATGAACTGGTGATTCGTTATGACGAATTGGCTACTTCGTTATCAAGTAAATAAAATGAATTAGATCTAACGAATCAGGAATGAAAAGGTAACGAATTAAAGTCTGATTCCTTATAAATAACGAATTAAAGTTTGATTAGTTAACAATACTGATTGATAGCCTGATTCGTGTGATCTGTGTAACGAATTGGACACGAAACAGTTCCAATTCGTCATAATCATAACGAATGGCCCTTAGGCTTAGTCTTTGACTAATTAAAGTCCAAGTCAAAATTAGCAAGAACACCAAAAGTCAAAATTGCAATCTGAATGCAATTCCAACATATTCAACAATGTAAAACCAAACAAATGACCACAAGGTTCTCGGAAACATATCGCGAACTGATTCATCATGTCCATTTGTACCAAAACATGGTATAAAATAGTTAGACTAAGGGTTTTAGTAATAACTTAAAACCCGATAACAAAATCGATTGATTAACCCATTAAATCTTCATCAAAATTGACAAAAATCATCACGTTGTGATCGTCTATACCTTACGAATCAGAAGTGATGAACAAAGCACGATATAATGAAGATTGGAAATTCTGGAAAAATCGGCTAGAGTTTCGTTTCTTAAGTGAGAAGAAATATGAATAATGAAGACGAAAGGGTTTCACATATCCCTATATACCCTGACATGGCACAATCTCCAATGCAACGAATCATCGGATTCGTTTAAAATTTAAATTAACGAATCAGGTGATTCGTTATCATAAAAGTACACGTGGCAGACGAATTAATAACGAATTAAAGATGAATTCGTTCTTAGTTTGTGCTTGATTCGTTAATTAAGTATAACGAATTAGAAGTCATTCGTTACAGAGTGGCGGAAGCGAAATAAGTTAACGAATTGGGATGCTATTCGTTATTAATGACCTTAACTTGTTATCCATGATTATCTGGTCATGCGATAAACAAGGCTGAGGCGGGTAAAGTAGCTAAGCACGAGAAAGCTTGCTTTCAGAATCAGCATGTGTTCGTACCATTTGCCTTTGATACTTTTGGCGCTCTCGGCCATGACTCGGTTTGGTTCCTTAAGCGGGTTCAGCAGGTGGTCAGCAGTAACTCCGCTCATGCTAAGGGGAACGTTGTGTTTAGTAGGGTAGGGTTTGCTATTCAGAAGGGGGTAGCGGCGCAGCTTGTTGCCCGTCTATCAACCATTAGTCTGTAATTGTCTATGTAATAGTCTCACTTATCTTAACTAAATTAAAATTTATGATTTATTCTCAAAAAAAAAAAGAATAACGAATTATATTTATGTAATTCTAAATTAAATAATTAAATCAATTAAATCAATTAAATAAATAAATCAATTAAATAAAATAAATAAGTTAATAGTTGTTAATTGATACCAAATGTTTATTAAATAAAACAACGAAATCCCGTATCTCGATGATCAAAATAACTTAAGGTGTTTTACGTTTAAAAACACTTAACTTAAAAAAATAATGATTAAATAATATGTAGACGAAAAAGTAAAATCTTTTTGATATTTTGAATTTTTTATAGAAAAAATATTTACAAGAAAAATATCCAAAAATAAAACATAAAACAGAAAAATGTTTTTTGTGTTTTTGTATGATTTTTCAAAAGCAGTACATATTTTTGTATTTTTGGTGAGTTTAAGCAGAGAATCATATCGACCAAGTTGCCATTCCATCACAGTTTTATATTTAAGCGATATTGTGACTGGCGTTAAGTCGGTCATTGATATTGTTGTCCGTTTAAATCTTATAACAAACTTTCAAGCGTTTCTATGATATGATTAAGTGTCCCATTAGAGCATAGAATATCAGAAACTATCATCCTCTAATCTCGGTTCAAGCTTAATTTGAATTTTACCATATCACCCCAACTTGACTTAAACCATTATATTTTCGATCAAAATTTGAATTTATAGAAATTTGTGAGCAATGCATTGATTTTCCTTTACTGTGAGTGATTATGCACGAGTCCATCTGTCAGATTACATACACAGTATCCCCTGGGGTCCGTTTCGTACTGGTATTGAGACGCGTGCAAGGGAGGAACAAATGTATGACTAACAGCGGATTTTGATCAATTCAGTAGTTTAAATTTGTATGAAGTACAATAATGATCAAGTTTAATGGCTTTGGGTTTGCTCTAAAAGCGAATGAAATATTCATGCATATGAATGCTCAGATGATTAGGCCGCATAAAGACTCACAATGTCTAGAACCTCATTGCATGTTATTTGCTTTATTTTATTTTTGGTGATCAAACAAATATAAGGCTGAGTATGACTACTTAATAACATTTCTGCCATCCTTACCGAGAATTTTGTAGAGACTAACACCTCTTTCAATTTGGCATATCTTTATGTTTATATCACATACTTTACTCTAATAGCTTGTTTAAGACATATCAATGCACCAATGCAACTAAGCACACAGTATATTAAGCTTATTTCTTTCTAGATACGGGGTCAAACGATCAATGTACTATCATTTTCTCTTTCTGCTTCAAAAACTCAAATTTTGAGGAGCATAAAAATAAATCCAATCTCCCCAGTCACTTTAGCCAATAGACTAATAGCTATCCTATCATTTCACAAGTGAAAAACAGGACCAAAACATGCAAACATGTTCCACAAACTTAAATAACTGACATAATTTTCAGCAAAAGACTAAAGTAAAACGCATAACAATCGCCCCAATTACTTTCTATTGTCAGGTAAATGGCTATCCCGAACATTTAAAAGTAAATATCAGGACCAAACATATACAAGTATATGTCCTTCAAATATGAGTAATTGACATACTTTTCAGCGAGCATATACAAAAATCTTTTTGGTTTTTCTCTTTACATACTTAAAACACAATCTTTTTATATTTTTCGATTTTCTTATAAAACATAATAAAACTTCACAATCTTTTTGGTTTTTCGGGTTTTTCTATACATACTGAAAACACAATATTTTTTGATTTTTTAAACTTTTAAATTGTTTTTGGAATTTCAAAATATTTTAAAACAAGAAAACACAATATTTTTGTCTTTTTCAGATTTTTCAAATGTTTTTGTTTTTTAGCTATACATACAAAAAGCACAGTATTTTTGTATTTTCTAATTTTTCACCCCTAAACCCAAAACAAAAAAATGAAAGAAAAGTAAAAGAAAAATAAACCGAAAATAATGATAAACTTCCTCTCCTGCCTTCTTCATTAAAGCGAGCTTTTTCCCTGTTGAGACAGATAGTTGACCATTAACCTTGTTTCAGAACATCAGCAAGGGTTTTAATCCAATTAAACCAAGTAAGAAGTTAAATCGAGTTTTGTCAAATGCTTTGGTAAATAGATCGGCTTTTTGAAAATCGGTATGTACTTTCTCAAGATCGATTAATTTCTTTTCAAAAAAATCCCGTATGAAATGATATCGAATTTCGATATGTTTCGTTTTAGAGTGTTATCAATTAAAATTGGAGTAGTAAGAAACTTCAAACCGTAGTCGCGTATATGTTGTTGGATCCATAAAACCTGGGAACAGCAACACGAGGCTGCAACATATTCTTCCTCAGCGGTTGAAGTGGAGACCGTCGTCTGCTTCTTACACTACCAGGAAACAAGCCGGCGTCCTAAGAATTGACACCCTGTTGTAGTCGATTTAAAAATTAATCTTTCAGCCTCCATAGCCAGAGTCAGAAAATGCGGTGAGTTCAAAGTTATCGTCTTTGGGGTACCATAACCCGATGTCAGGACCACTCAGATATTGAAGAATACGATTGACCGCTGCCAGGTGAGTCACTCGGGGACTAGCTTGGTACCTCGCACATAAACAAACTACAAACATTATGTCAGGTAGAGAAGCAGTAAGATATATCAAAGACCCAATCATAGCTCGATAGAGGGTAGGATCGACGGTGTCCTCCAATTCATCCGGTGATAAATTGTGACCCACGGGGAGAGGAGTTAAAGGGATTTTTCTGGCTGTAATCTTGAATCGGCTCAAGACATCGTTCACATACTTAGTCTGGTGAATAAAGATTCCTTTAGCAGACTGATGAACCTGCAACCCTAAAAAGAAGTTCATCTCTCCCATCGAGCTCATTTCAAACTTTGTTTGCATAGACTTCTCGATATCCTTACATAACTTGTCGTTTTTTGACCCAAAGATGATGTCGTCGACATATATCTGAACGAGGAATAGATCATCACCAATATTCTAATAAAATAAAGTGCAGTCGACAGTCCCACGCTTGAAGCCGATATCAGTTAGATGGCCGGCAAGCATGCCATACCAATCTCTCGGGGCTTGACGTAAACCATAAAGGGCCTTGTTAACTCGGTCCGGATAATCAAGATCTTCAAAGCCAGGAGGCTGTAAAACAAACACTTCCTCGAGTAATTTACCATTGAGAGAAGCACTTTTCACATCCATTTGATAAACTTTAATATTCTTGTAAGCCGCATAAGCCAGAACGATTCGTATAGCTTCCAATCTTGCAACCAGAGAACATACCTTAGTGTAGTCGATACCCTCTTGCTGATGGAAACCTTGCACCACTAGCCGTGCTTTGTTTCTCACGATCACTCCACGATCGTCATTTTTACATTTAAATACCCACTTAGTCAGAATAGGCTTCTTGACTCTAGTAGGTTTATCGATAAGATCCCATACACCCATTCGGTTAAACTGTTGCAATTCCTCTTGCATTGCCTCCACCCAAGAAGGATCTTCAAGTGCCATACGAGTCTTCATAGGCTCTACATGGGATAGGAAACAAGTGTATTTGGAAAGATTTACAAATCCAGAGGAATGTAGATCCGCATAAGCACACAATACATTATTCTCACTTGATGAAGCAACTTGATGATGTGTTTGCACACCCACATCAAGTTCCCCAATGATGTTTTCCTTTGGATGATAATTATGAATCCGAAGAGTGGGATTCTAAGGAACAACAACATTGTCGGTTAAATTAGTGAGATTCTACTCAACATCATGAGGCGATTCACCAATCTCATGTGTTTCAGGGAATGGAGCCGAGGAAGAATAAACAAAATGACCATCATCAGACGAGATCAAAATCACATCAGATGTATCAGGAATATCATCCTGTGAAGCATCAACATAAACAGACCTAGAAGATCTTGGAAGTGAGAATTGATCTTCAAAAAACGCACGAACCAAATCTTCATCATGTTGATCTTCCATTTGAGTGAAAGAATTAAATAAAATCTTATAATCAAACATCCAATCAGGACCTTTTCCTTGGGAAGGAGTGGTGTACCGTTGACAGTCAACATGATACCATTCCTCTACACAACCCGAGGTAAAGTTAAATACTCTCTTTTTAGGTGATATGTAACCTAAGAAGTATCCTTCAACAACCATTTCATAAAATTTACCCATATATCGTTTCAACATCATACAGGGACACCCAAATGGTTTCAAGTACTTTAAATTAGGTTTTCGTTTGTAAGCTCATAACTCGTCTTTTGGAGTCTCTTAACTAACAGAACCCGATTAAGCGTATAATAAGCAGTATTCACAGCTTCATTCCAGAATTGGACAGGAAGCTTAGAATCTGCAAGCATAGTTCTAGCTGCTTCAATTAAGGTTATGTTTTTCCTTTCAGCAACACCGTTCTATTGTGGTACGTAAGGAGCACTATATTCTCGATGAATTCCCTTTTGAACACAAAAGAAATCCAACATGTTGTTTCTAAACTCCGTACCATTATCACTTTGTATGTCTCACCTTTAGTTTGTATAGTGATTCAATCTTAGTGATTAAATTTTGAACCAGAACGGGTGTTTGATCTTTTGAACTCATAAATAAGACCCATGAATATATTGAATGGTCATCAGTAACTACCAGACAATACCAATCTCCAGCGATACTAGCACGATTCATAGGACCAAAAAGATCCATATGAAGTCGATCAAGAGGAGTATAAATTGAATTCATTAATTTAGGCGGATGTGACTTTTTCTTCGGTTTGCCTTTCTTGCAGGCAACACAGTAGTCCGATAAATTAAAATGTTTCAAGGAAACACCTTCGACCAAGTCATTCTCGATTAAATAATTCATTTTTTAACATGAATATGTCCCATTCTTCTGTGCCTTTTCAGTTGCTTTAGAAACGAAACACGTTTCCGCAGAAGTTGATGCTTTAGAAGACATGTTTAACACATAAATATCATTCGATCGAGGGGATCTCATGACAACCATTTCTTTGGGAATGACGTATCCCGGTTTTAGAATCAGACATTCTGTATCAGTAAATACAGTAGTGTACTTTTTGTCACAAATTTGTGACACACTTAATAAGTTATGATCAACCTTATCACAGTAATTGACTTTTTCAAACGTAATATGCCCATTCGAAACTTCACCTTCTTGTGTTATCATACCCCCATAATTCCCAACAAAAGCAACATACCCTCCTTGAATATTTCTAGCATTGGTTAAGAGAGTGAGATTTCTAGTAATATGACGAGAACATCCACTGTCCATTGTCCAATTTTCACCAGACACGGTCTTGGATGTACCCTACACACAAATTGAAAATGATTGGTTCAAAAAGGCAGCCCAGGCCTCAGTCTTGGGCACCTTTTGAGTTTCATGAGAAGAATCAAATTTAATAGAATTCAATTGTTGTTCAGCAACTTGAGAATAAGTTATATGCCTCTTTGACTTTCGTCTTAAATAGGCCGCTTGAATGACATTTGAGTTCTCGTTCTTACAAATTGGTTTAGTTGGAACAAACTTGGGCTTAACATAACTTACATTCTCATTAACATGAATCACCATTTGTGGATTCACATCAGAAAACATAATGTGAGTTTCATCATCAAACGAAATTGGTCGTCTCAAAATCTCCTTGACGAAAGGAACAGGTTTTGATTGATCCTTGACAAAAGGATGAAGATTCTGAGACTTCTTTTATCCAAATTTTCTTACAACATGACCTTGTTGAACACAAAGAAAGAAACTTCTCATGTCCACACGATGATGTTGAGATTTGGTAAAAACTGATGCCACAGAAGATTGATGACTCACAGTTCTAGTAAAACTCTTGGCCAAATCATCAGACGACACAGATTTCTTTTTCATGTAGAAATCGAGATTAGAACAGTTGGAAAAACTTTGCAATGTGTCAGTTCTAGTTGATTTCACAAAATGAAATTTCTTAGCAGATTTTAACAGTTGCTTAGCTTTAATCACTGGGTCTGATGTGTTTGATGTTTTGACACAAGCATACTGACGTTCAAGATCTTGTATCTTGGAAGTTTCATTATGAAAGACACTTTCGATCAATTCTGGTTTGATAATGCTAATCGGAATGTCTTTCTTAGTGAACATTGTGATCAATCTTTTTAATTTAAACACACGTCCAGTTGATGGCTTGGAAAGAGTAGGATTGATAAAACGCATGAAATCCTCATAAGGAATTTTAGGTTTTTCTGATTTCTTGGCCTTCACCGGTTTAACCTTAACTTGTTCCTCCTTTTTCACTTGAGTTGTGTGTGAACCATACACAGCCTCCTCAAATTCATGAGGTTCACATAAAATGTGATTAGAACTTGGAATATTCTGGTTTTTGTGTATCACTTCAGGTTCAAACACATCCTCAATGATCACCTTCTCAACGTTTTCTACAAACACTTTATTTCTTTGGACGTGATGTTTTTGAGTTGGCGGTTGGGATTTAACATTATCAGATGTTATTGGTTTAGGTTTTTCAGCAACAATTTCATTCACAGTCACTTCTTCTTCTTTTCTAGCAAAAGGATTTGCCGTATAATCATTGTGAAATGGTGATGGTACTTCAACAAAACCTACACCTTTTTTAGAATATTTTTGCTTACCAGATACTTCAATTATCTCATTTAGCAAAAATGACGAGTTTCTAAATTTGCTCAACTTATTTTTCAATTCAATAACTTGAGTCTCAAGCTCAGTTATCTTAGAACGATGTTTCAAAATTTCTTAAAATTTTTGATCGTTGATTGTCATTTTGACAGACAATTCAGCCTTAAGATCATTATTACTTACAGACAATGCTTCAATTTTCTCCCTAGATTTCATTTGAGATTCTAAAGATTGTCTGTAAGTATCCTTAAGTGAAGCAATTTCTTTAACTAAACAATCATTATGGTTTTTCAATGATTCTAACTCAGGCTTGTTTTTCTCACATTCAACACAAGACACATTAGCAGACAAATTAACAGAGATAGGAACAGAAGAACTAACTTCATTAATTTTGGCCATGCAAGCAAAAGTGGTTGGTAGCTTTTCACATGAGTCATCATAATCAGACTCAGTATCATTGTAAGAAGATAGCTCACTCCCACTTGCATCTTGAAAATTCTCATTTGATTCAAACATGGCTAAGTTTGCTTGATATTTATTGCACATCAATCTTTGTGACCAAAAAGTTCCATCAGCAGTCAGCAAAGCTTGTGTTCCAGTAGCAGATGGTTTGTTCCCAGAAGATTTTTCAGCATCATTACCCGGTTTTCCAGAAGAGTTTTGATCTTGACTTCGAGAACCAGTATATTCCTTCTTTGGTTTGTCACATTCTTTAGCAAAATGTCCAAACTCTTGACAATTGAAACATTTAACCTTCAGTTTATCGAACCCAACCTTCTTGTTAAGCGATGGAAGATCTTTGCCAGTCCTCTGCATGAAATTTTTCAACTTTCTGACAATCATTTCCATATTCCATTTCAAATCCATGAGCTCCAACTCATCAGGATCAATTTGATCATAGTCTTCATTAGTCAACTCACTCGTTGCAATCTTACTACTAACCAGATTCTCATAAGAAGTCATGAAGGCAGACAAAAAGGCAAAGTTTTGTTCAGCCTCCTTCATGTTTACATTTGGTGGTGCTGAGAATTGATTTGCAGTAGCTGAATTTCCAGACCCTCCAAACAAACCAAAAGCACTAGATGACCCAGAACTTCCAGCAGTTAAGAAGCATGCACGTGGATCACTATAAATTGTTGTAGCATTATCACTTGCATTTTGAGTGAGAAATGCAGTGATCGGAGAAATTGTTGAACTCAGAGGCATACTTCCACCATAAAAGGCTGGATCTTGACTTTCCATAAAATATTTTTGACCCCTAAGATCATATTCACGTGCTTCGATCTTTTGTATGAACTCTGAAGCAGTCAAATCTTCATTACCAAAATAATTATTCTCTTTCAACGCCATTAAGAAAGTTGAGTACGAACTCGGTAAAGCACCTTTAATCGTATCTAACTTATATGATTTAGAAGGCTCAATATTTAATTTGTCCATCTCGGCAATCAAATGATTGAAACGAGTTGTCGTTTCTTCGACAGTCTCACCTTTGAGTAAATTAAAATTTCTGAATTGAAATTTCAAGATTACTTTCTTACTTTCTGCAATTTTACCCATACTTCTCATACGGATATGTTGAAACAATGATGCACTAATCTTAATGCTACCCACTTGATGAAAGATAGTATCTGGTAAAGCCATGGTAAGAGTCGAATAAGCTTTTGTTTCGATCTCTAACGCCTTTTTCTTCTCTTGGAATGTTGTGAAATAGCTTTATGCGTGAATCCAATTATTTCATCTCCAATCATCGGTACAGTATACACTTCATCAAGACAATAGGAACAATCTGGATGAACAAAACCTAGATGAGCACTAAAACGAGGTTCACATTTAGCAAAGTCACTAAATTTCATCAGTCAAGGACACTTGGAATGGGATCCAATTTCAGTGTTCAGTTGTAACATTTGCTGCATGAGTACGTTTTGAGACGCTAATTCGTATAAACCAGCCATCTTGATAATTAAAAAAACAATCAAACTTCAAGGACTAAACTTGAAAATATGTTAACGAACTAGGAACTGTAAGTATAACGAACCGTGAACAGTGTTTATGATGAACTAAAATAAAAAATCAATTAATTTATCTGAGTACCGAACAAGGAACAGTGTCACACGAATTAGATTATAACGAATCACCAGTGAACTGAGTCAACGAATCATGTCAAGTTGACGAATCAGTTTGACGAATCAGACTAACGAATTATATTAACGAATCCAAATCCAATGTAACGAACCAAGGTAACGAATCTCTGAGTTCACTTAACGAATCAGAGTAACGAATCACTAAGTCACCTTAATGAATCAAAGTAACGAATCTCTGATTCAAGGTAACGAATTAAGCTAACGAATTAGCTACAAATGATAACGAATCCACTATAACGAATCAGGTTGTTATCACGGTTATAACAAACTCTGACAACCTTTGTCACGTGGAAAAAGTTTGTTAGATAAGAGATTAATGAAACATGCCACGTGTCTGACGAACTAGATGACACGAATCAAAATTGGCAACGAACCGAGTAATGAAGTAAGAAACGAATTAAGAATGTTTAACGAACTACAATAACGAATTAACTGAATATATATAACGAATCTTCAACAAGTGATGAAGATCTTCAAATCTTCATCCTTGATTTCCAGATTTCTGGAAAATGAAGAACACCAAAAACCACTCAAATCTGTAATACCAACTCAAAACAACACCAAATCGTGCAACTAATAGCTCGATTTACTCGTAAACCCATCGCGAAACCAAATCGCTATATCCCATATACCAATTCAATCAACACTGAATCCAATTGAACCAAACTCAACCCTTGTCTTCGGTCAATCTCAGATCCAAATCCAAAACACAACCAATTTCCAATTGCAATTAACCAAACACTCGCAATACCTTAACAACCACAAATCCTCCTCAATTCAGTCCATATTCAACCAAATCAACCGAGAATTTAATCAAAATCAAACCGAAAATAAATAATACCAAAATAACCTTAATAATGCTTCAATTTAACAAATAAAACACTAGATCAAGAGCAATCGAACCCCGAAAGCTCTGATACCACTTGATAAACCAACGGATTAACTCGGATCTAAAACGATTAACTAATAGATCTAAACCGTAAATGGATCTAGTTCATTATTACTCTTAATTATGTATATCTATATAGTTATATTAATTGTATTATGTGTTTATATTAATAATAGATTAAGTGTGTGAAGCTTTGATCGATAGGGTAAACGAATAGACGTTCAATACGTTAAATCTCTAAACTTAAATTAACAGAGGAGGAATCCTCTATATATAGAAGATGGATTATAGTTCGTTAAACATTCCGTAACGAACTAAATCCACTTCGTTACATTACAATATATTAAATAATTAAAACTAATTACCCTCTAATTCGTTAAACATCCTTAACGAATTAGGAGGAAAATTAACTTAAACATCTAGTTCGTTAAACATCCTTAATGAACTAGATTGACAATAACGAACTACCTTAATATAATAATATTTCTTTCAGTAATAAATACAAAGGATAAATACAATGACTCGAGACGCAAAACCGTGCACTAACAAAAGTTAGGTAAATATAACACCCGTTTTATGACATCACAGCCGTGCTAGCGCGACTAGCCCGGGTGGGGTTTATCAAACCCAGTAGTACTACTCCATATAAACCCGCGATCCCATTCTATCGGTTCAAGGTAACGTAAGGACTTTAAGTGACATAAGGTCATCTAGTATAAACTTGTGATATATAAGAAACTACATAAATCTAAAACAAGTCGCTGCATTTTCCTCCAGAAAACCTGTATGTAAGTATATCCATGTTTTCTCCCCGAAAACAAGTATAAGAAAATGTTGTGTTTTCAATCCAGAAAACAAGTAAGGAAAATGTTTAGTGTTTTCAATCTGAAAACAAGTATACGAAAACAGTTGTGTTTTCAATCCATAAAACAATGAGAAGTGTTTTGTGTTTTCAATCCATTAAACAAGTATACGAAAATAGTTTTGCGTATTCAATCTAGAAAACAAGGAAAATTCATGAACTCACTTGGTCTTGCGTGTAATAGAATTTTCTCAAAACCAAAAGAATGCACTTGACTCGTTAATCGTTACCAACTAGCATTAGGAATGATGAGAATCATTAAAACACACCACCAATTGCAAGTATCAAGATTCCATTGAAGATGAATTAGGGTTTGGTTGGGGATTTGAAACATGAGAGAGGGAGAGCATATTTCGATGGTTTTAGGGGTGGTAATAGGGTTTGATTAGTTAATCAATATTATATTTAAACACATTTACAAGAATGGCCCCTTGTAAAATGAGTTTTGGCTTTAAACGAACTTTTTAACATCAAACCGGGTTATTATGCGTCGTTATAACTAAAACTATAACCATAGTCTATAAAACCAAGCCTCGTTATTTCGTAAAATATTATTCTTGTAAAAGCTGAAATCGTATAATTTATGCGCAATCTTTTAAAATTTCATGAAATAAGCTGTGAACAAAATATATAATCATTTAGCATGTAATTTCACACAATAATATTATAAACATATGCTCGAGATATTATTATCATATAATATCTAATAGCATGTTAAGCGATCATAATGTACTAAATGGTTTAACACATGAAATCATCTAGCATTAAACAATTATATCCGAATTATTTTAACATATCTGATTCGACGTTGATCACCAACGTGTACTGATGGACTCATGTGTGTGACTCGATATTGACTCGTGTAAATGTTATGCATGACCTTTACAACAATGATGTTTGGGTTAATGAAGTTAATGTGAAAATGCAGGGTGTCACATTATCCCATTGTTGAAAGAATTTTCGTCCCGAAAATTGATAGGTGACGCTAAGTAAATAAGTAGACTCCAGTCTATAAGTATGATCAAAATAAATGTTAGTGTCACAATTGTTTCAACAGTGTTGCAAAAGTTTAACCAAAAATTTTCCCGTTGTCACATAATCCCCTTGTTGAAAGAAATTTCGTCCCGAAATTCCTGATTATGTAAATTTGAAACTATAACCATAGTTTATTGAAGGTAAAGACGTCAAAACGTATGACAGTACAAAGAGTTGAGAAATGGCGTGTATGAATGATTATGGTGATGCTTTATGAAAGTTGAGATTTGTAAGTCCCGAATATGGATCACTACAATATGATATCAACTAGACGAGTATTGGTGCGGAATACCAACACTCGGTGATTCAAGAGCACAGACAAGAAATAGTAAATTAACACGAAGTTGCTTCAAAACACACGTATATTTTTAAATACGTCGGGTGCTTAAGCACTTACAATACTTCAACAATAACTAGGAATGAACAACTTTAACCCTATACATCATACATCTATATTTAGGGAACCACTAAGAAGGACGGCCCAAAAGAACCAGCCCAAAACAACCATAAGCCCACCGAGAACTCTATGATAGTTCTCGGTTCACACACAATCCAACAGCCAAGCCCAAATAAGCTAAAACAATGTTAAACAAAGCTCAAACCACAAAACTAGGCCCAACAATCTCCCCCTTAGTTTGTAGCTTTATCTTTAATCTTGCTCCATGTAATCAACATCAGCATCTTTCAAAGCACCTGTCCAAAACTTGCAAAGAATAATAGTGGCTACCATACTTGTGAATTCTTTAGCAGCCGCTTCAAAAATTGGATCAGCAACTATCTGAATAGTACTAAGTGTGTGGATGTCTCTTTCTCCCAGCTTTAATAGATCTCTTGGTTCAACAAATCGGTACTTACCCTTTCCCTTCTCTAGCTTAATAACAAAAGTGGCAGACACGCTATCATATATCCAGAATTTCATATTATCCAAGGTGCCATCTGGAATCTGGTCAGGGACTGGAATATGAGTGGCTTTGTTTGTTGCAGGCCACATGACGTTAACCATTGTTTTTCCAGTCCTCGGATCTTGAACTCCTTTGGCTTTCTTTAGGAAGGATTCAGCAGTCTTCATATTCGGAAAGCCTCGATCAACCTCTCGTTTCAGAAAATTCCAGAACTCAGTACCTCTTTTATCATTAGTTGGATTAGTGAATGGAGAATTAATTAAATCACTTAAATCCACTTTCGTCCAAGAGCCAAAATCTTTCATCTTCTTATAGTATTCGGTGACTCCTGACTTCCTTTTCACCCACCACATATTTTTATCCGCATCAAAGCCCCACGATAGAACTCCCGATCGATCACCATATTTACTATTATAACCCTTTTGAAATTCAATAACAAAACTGTCTGGATGATCCGACGATTCCACATTCTGATTTGAGTTTTTCATTACCAGCAGCCTTTTCTTTCCCTTTTCAAGGAGATTCTTCTTAATTTTGTCAGATTTCTCTTTGGAGACAGGAGGAGCATCAATTTATTTTTGCAAAGATTTCGAGTCATCGATGTTTTCAACAGGACGAGCAGTAGAACTACCACCTTGACTCACATTGGGTACTTTAGAAGTTACATCATCACTGCTTTTAAATTCATCTCCAAACTTTAGAAAGAGCTTTTGTTGGAGATCAAGATATAGTGCAGTTAACTCTCCCATGTTGGACTGTAATTCTTTAATCTTGGAGTCTTTATCAGAATTACTCGCCTCCAATTCCTGAATACGAACATCTTTGACTACCGAATCTTGTTCGAGTTCAAAAACCCGACGTTGTAATGCATGAACATCAACAGGAAACTCTTCAAGAACCACACCTTTACCTTTATTCTGAAGAAAGGTTTCCCGCATCGCCAGAATCTGGGCAACTTTGTTTGATGTACTGGTGCTTGATTGACCCTGAGTATCTGGGCCAGATGAGCCGGAGGGAATATCTGTAGTGTCGGTGTGAGGAAATTCTGCCTCAAATTCAAAATCAAAATCATCACCAAAATCACTAGTCAATAAATCATGGAATGAAGGCTCATTAGCAGGTATATCTTGTTCAGCTTGTGTTTCTGGATTAGGTGTTTCAGGTTGAATGGAATGTTGAACTGGGTTGGATGTTTCGTTTGTTGTTGGTGTAGTGATTGTTTCAGACTCATTTATCAGTACTCCAAGCCTCGGATCTTTCTTTCTAAGTTTTCGAGGACCGAGGTCTACAATTGGGTCTTCAGCTATGTCTTCTTCATTGACTTCAGCAACAGACTGAGGAGGTTTCAGAGCATTTGACTGTAATAAAGCTTTCACAGCTTCCAAAGCACTTAAATTTTCTGTACTTGGAGGGGTATATCACTGACGGTGTTCAGTCTCATCATCTTCATCATCATAAAGTTCGAAAGCAGCAACACGTGGTTGAACTGGTACCGCATGTTCATCAGCAACCTGAGCCAACACAGGCTCAGCTTCTGTCTTAACAAATCGTCCAAATTTCACCAAAGTGTGTAATCCCCGATAAACAACTTTCGCTCCTTTTCTTGATTGCTTCATCAACCCAAAGGAGTTGGGTCCCATAGACTTCATGTCCAAAGTTTCTACAGATTTAATCAGGTCGGTGTAATGAGAGTCAAATATCATCTGTAAGAACCTTGGATACATCAGGAACATTTCTTTCTTCTTTTCCTTCAGGTTGCTCATCATTTCATTGAAAACAAATTTAGACTAATTATAATTCCAATCCATGATCAGAGCAGCAACGGCAGACATCTGGGTGTGACTGACCTCATCTGACCCCCCCTTTCTTCCTGAGATACAAGTAAAGAATGTGTGTAATAGATATCTCAAGTATGGATGAAATAATTTCTTGATTTCAGAGAGATAGGTGCCTTCATAACCCATTTTTGTAAGAACTTCAGTAACCTCAGCAGCAGAGTACTCTGTTGGGTAGTTAGGTTGATCCCCAAACAAAAACACCTCTCTGATGATGGCTTCAGTAACAACAATCGGCTTCAACTGTATTGTGGATTCGATTGAAATAACTCCATCTGCCCCTTGTGAATTGATCTTTGCATTGTTCCAGAAATTAGCAACCATCTTCTTGCAAATGACAGGGTTCTCCCGAAGAGCATGAGATATCCTGCAGGCATTGAGACCGACTATCATCGACTTGAATTCCTTGTAAGCCATAGGTGGATCATACAAGTGGCCAGCTATATTATGAGTATCCACAAACTTTAATGGGTTTTAATCAGCCATATCTGCACCAAACATAATAAGATAGATATCAACTAGATTGGCTTGATAATATTTAACAATTATTATAGAAATTTTCTTTTGGGTCCAGATCAGGTTATGGTCCAAATCTCCTATTGGAACCAAAGGAAGGTTTTTGACGGCCCAAGTTCACAGCCGGGAATAGGTTTGGGCTCAAACAGTGAGAGTTAGGCCTAAAAGGAGAGATCTCGGTCAATCAGGCGAGTTCTCGGTCACCACATGGTTTTCGGTCAGAGATCGATCAATGGAAATTGGCCGAGAACGAAGGTTAACTCTTGGGTTTCCGTATTAGGAAGTGGGCATTCATCTTCAATCACCGAGATCTCACATAAACCACCATTAAACATGCAACTTCTTGTTTAAAATATTAGCCGAAAACCCTAAGACAAAACCAATATTCCCATCAAAGTCCTAATAACTCATTGATCCAATTTCGAATTAAGGTCATCCATGAAATCGGTTCATGGTTGAACTAAGATAGTCCTCAATAGCATATAAGACCCATTTGATCTTCCCCAGTACCTGCTAGTCAACGATGAACACGTTAACTTGTGATTAGTGAGGAAGAAATTTATTTCGGCAAAGATGAAAAAAAGATTATTTCGGCTGAGAAGGTTAGAGGTTTGTAATGTGTACAGTAATAAATATGAAAAGAAAACACCCTTAAAATATTTATACCAACCTCAACGGGCCGAAAACCCTTTATGGGCTCAAATTAAGCCGAAAACTAGGGGACAGCCCAACTGGGCTCATGACCCTTTAGAAGTGATCCAAATCTTGCAAAGCCTTTTAACCCAAAGTTAAGAAAAACATAAATTACACAATCATTTCGAGAGTAATTTCGAGGTAAAATAATAGAGTAAGACAAGGAAAACAAAATCAAATAAGATAAAATCAAATAAAATAAAATAATTATTTATCCACAAAAGCAACGCCTTTTAGAATTTAATGTCGGGATCAAATTTCAGTTCACAATAAAACTACCGCCCTTTTTA
This sequence comes from Bidens hawaiensis, assembly GCF_021521415.1. Classification (NCBI taxonomy): domain Eukaryota; kingdom Viridiplantae; phylum Streptophyta; class Magnoliopsida; order Asterales; family Asteraceae; genus Bidens; species Bidens hawaiensis. The sequence goes on along the minus strand of NW_027492612.1, from coordinate 82,051 downwards.
TGAAAAGATCCGAACATAGAATCATATCGTTTAAGAGGCTGTCACAAGGATTCATGTTCAGCGTTATTATGACATAAGAGACAGGTTGATAGCAGGTATAACAAACTTAACATGATTTTGATTGCATTAGTGATATGATTAGGGTTCAGTTCGGCAAAAATCTTAGATGGACATCACTTATGGACCTGTGGTGCCTCCTATCTTTTCTCAAAGCGTATTTGGATTTCCCCAGATCACCCCAATTTGACTCCAACCCCCTAGTGCTTGATCAAAAGTTTTTATAAATGCAAAATTTTAGGCTTTAAGGTTGAACATTGGATTTAGTGCTAGTAAATTGACAAACCTTTTATTCGAGACATGACAGGACTTACTTGTGTGCCCCCATCTCTGTAGTTCTAGTTTGTCCCTTTAAGCCTTTATTAAAATTAATTTAATAATAGATAAGTAACTCATAAATAACTCTTTTGTTGATTTTCTTTTTAAATAAATAAACATAATAACACAATATTTTTGGTGATCAAGACACTAACAGGCTCGTGTATGACTGGGTAATTGCTTTTCTGCCTATCATTCGGAGAGATGTACCCGGAAACATGCACCTGTTTTCAAAATGATTCTCCACATTACGTTCAGCAATTTTAGTTTATATCACTTCAACTTTTACGCATCATGGAAAGCTACCATACAATATCAATAACTGTTCTAGAGCCTTTTAAGCTTAATAACTTCACCCGTTAGGCACACAAAAACAATTTATCTATCATTATCCAAAGGTTGGATCAATTTTCATTTGAAAATATTTTTGATGCTTCTAAAAAGCTGTTAACTGAATAGTAATATCATTTCCCATTGGAGTTACAAAAGAAACAAGCGTGTTGAGTATTTAGTCACCCCGGTCACTATCAATCTTTTAGGTAAATGGTTGTCCTGTATGACCACAAGTGGTTAACCGGACCAACCATGCATATATGTGCATGTCCTTCCAGCTCAAAGTTACCGACATAATTTTAAGTGAAAGAGCACAGAACACAAAAACACATCATAATCTCCCCGGGTGCTTTCAGTCGTTGGGTAAATGGCTATCCTGTGAAACTACAAGTAGAACACCGGACCAACCATATACGAGTATATGTCCTTCAGACTTGAGCAACCGACATAATTTTAAGCGAGAATGAATTACATTAAAATGAATTTTTTTAATTTTTTTATTTATTTTTAATTAAAACAACACACGCACACTATTTTTTGTCTTTTTGATTTTTTTTTCCCTAAATTTGGGCAAACAAAAAATAAACTAAACTGTATAAAGTTATCCCCAAAAAGACTCAATCCTCGAAATGAAGCATTTTAAGAAAACTCACAAGCATATTAAATTTTGCTGTTCCAACCGGTTTTGTAAATAAGTCCGCCACGTTGTTATCGGTGTGGACTTGTTTAACAAGAATCAATTTCCGACCGAAACAGTCACGGATAAAATGAATTTTGATATCGATGTGCTTGGTTTTAGAATGTTGGACAGAGTTTTTCACAATAGAAATGGCCGCATCATTATCACAGAAAATAGGAGTGTCAAGAAATTCCAAACCATAATCCAGCAACTGATTTTGCATCCAGATAACCTGAGAGCAGCAAGCGGATGCGGCAACATACTCTGCTTCGGCGGTTGAGATGGACACTGTTTGTTGTTTCTTACTCTGCCATGAGATGAGATGGTCTCCGAGAAACTGGCAACCGGCTGATGTGGATTTCCTGTCAATGTCATCTCCACCATAATTACTGTCAGCAAAAGCATAAAGATCAAATTTTGATTGTTTGGGATACCAAAGACCTAACTTCGGTTGTCCCTTCAGATATCTAAAAATACGTTTAACAGTAGTTAAATGAGAGAGTTTAGGATTAGCCTGGAAACGAGCACACTGGCAGACTGCAAACAAAATGTCAGGACGAGTTGCCGTCAAATACATCAGAGACCCTATCATCGATCTGTAGTATGTTTGATCTACGGGACTCCCATCAGGGTCAAATGATAGCAGTGGTCTCCCCGCCATGGTAGTATTGGCACTCTTTGAATCTTGAAACTCGAACTTTATTAGCATATCCTCAACATATTTCCCTTGATGGAGTAAAATCCCTTCTGAAATCTGACGAACTTGTAAACCCAGAAATGTAGTCATCTCACCCAACGAACTCATTTCAAATCTCTTCTTCATTACACCCTCAAATTCTGTACACAACCTAGTGCTTGTGGATCCAAAGATGATGTCATCAACGTAAATCTGTACGATAATTAAATCTTTTCCAACAGTTTTCCGGAACAGAGTTTGATCGATGGTTCCCCGCTTGTACCCATGATCAAGAAGGTGCTTGGTCAGTGTAGCATACCACGCTCTAGGAGACTGATGTAACCCATACAAGGCCTTGTCTAGTCCGTAGACTTAATCTGGTTTCTTGTAATTGGCAAAACCAGGTGGCTGATCAACATAAATTTCTTCTTTAACTTCTCCATACAGAAACGCAGTCTTGACATCCATCTGATACACAGTGAACCTCATGAACGAAGCATATGCCAGAAAGATTCTAATAGCTTCAAGTCTAGCTACTGGGGCATAGACTTCAGTGTAATCTAATCCCTCAGCCTGACGAAAACCCCATACTACCAATCTATCCTTATTCCGTACAATAACCCTTGTGTCATCTTGCTTGTTTCTGAAAACCCATCTAGTGTCAAGAGCTTTCTTTCCTTCTGGCAGTTTAACCAATCTCCAGACCTTCAACTTATCAAACTAATTCAACTCTTCATGCATCGCGTCGACTCAACTTGGTTCTTGAAGGGCCATTTCTACATTTTTAGGTTCAATTTGAGAGATAAAACACGAGAACATACAACTATTTATGCGTCCGGTTTTGCTTATGGTGGACACTCCCGCCTCAACTGGACCTATGACATTTTCAATCTGATGATCTTTCTGAATTCTTGATGGAATCAACTATTCAGATATATCACCGTTGGGTTGCAGATTTGACAGGTTCTCGATATCATCAACAAGAGAGTTATTCCATCCAGATGTTGCCGTACTGTAAGAGTATGAGGTGCCGGCGACATATTCATTTGGAATGTCATCAGGAAACAAGGTGCTCCCGAAGATCTGACGAATAGAACTCTCCCCCTCAACATTTGTTGCACTTTCACTTGGTTTTGGCGAGCATTTAGGTCCTGGAGTTTTGTTGGACTGACTGTCAGTAGCAGATGAAACCACATTCGATTCTATAGTATCATCATCAATCAATGGAGAAATATGAGACACAATCTGTGGAATTTCCGTTGCAACTTCCATCGTGGAATTAGATGGAAGTTCGGAGTTGATGACTGGAAACACATTGAAAGGTTTGAAAAATTCATTGTAATCGAATAACCAGTCGGGACCGACACGAGCATCAGTCTCATTTTCTTCCAACAAACGAACTTCATAAGACTCTATAATCTGTTTGGTGGACTTCTTGTAAACCCTGTAAGCTGTATTTCCCGCATACCCAATAAAATAACACTCATCGGCTGCAGCCATAAACTTTGGTATGGTTTCGAAATTTAGTAAAGTACATGGACAACCAAACGCTCTGAAATGTGCAACGGTAGGTTGATGACCGTAAACAATCTCATATGGCGTCTTCATCTTCGATTTGTTGATTATTACCCGATTCTGAACATAACATGCCGTGTTAACAACTTCTGCCCAAAAGAACAGTGGCAATTTAGAGTCACACAACATTGTTCTTGCAGCTTCGATAAGGGTTCGGTTTCTTCTTTCAGCCACACCATTTTGTTGAGGAGTACGTGGGGCGCTGTACTGAAGAAGTACCCCGTTTTCTGAGCAGAAATGATTCAGAGTCGCATTCTTAAATTCTGTTCCGTTGTCACAATGAATTCCCTTCAACTTCAGATTCAGTTGATTTTCCATGAGCACGATGAACTTCTTGATGAGATCTGCAGTTTCACTCTTATCTGACAAGAAAAATACCCATGTAAAACGTGAGTAGTCATCAGTAATAACAAGACAATAAGAACTACGAGACAAACTCAGAACATGAACTGGCCCGAAAAGGTCCATATGAAGTAGTTGAAAAACAGATGAAATAGTGTTAATCAATTTTGGCTTGTGAAATTTTCGATGATGTTTGCCCAAAGCACAAGCCACACATTTTTCAACGGTCACAAAATCCTTGATTGGTAAACCACGCACTAAATTGTTTTTAGAAAGACGATTCAAGTTTTTAGTATTAGCATGACCAAGCCGACGATGCCAAAGCATCGCATTATGTTCCGACACTTTTGAAAACAAGCATGTTATTTCGTCAGGAACATTTTTGTTCATGTCGATCACATAAGCATTATCTTTACGTTGTGATCGAACGAGAATCCAATCTTCAGGTATAATTATACCATGTTTCAGAATTAAGCACTCCCTTTTTGTAGAATGAATTGAAAAATCTTTGTCACAAATTTGTGACACGCTTAAAAGACTATGCTTCAATTCTTGAACAAAATTAACGTTTTCAAACTTTAAAACGCCGTTACTTACAGTACCCTTCTGAGTAATCTTTCCTTTTTCACCTCCCGCAAAAGACACGTACCCACCGTTAAATGTTTGAATGTCGTGTAGCTGGGTTATGTCTTCTGTCATTTCAGTTACAAGAGATATAAGCCTTTGAAGTTGGGATTCCAGTGTCTCTCCCAGAACATGATTAAACATATAAAACTTTTGTCGCAGCAGATCTTGACGACTTCTCTTCATATGCTCATTTCCTTCATAAACTTCTATCAGTGCGGCCCACAACTCCTTAGCTTATTGGGGTTCTCTAAACTGAAGGGCAATCTCGGGTGAAAGTGCCATAGTTAGAGTTGAAAGAGCTTTCTCATCTTCCTCAACTTTTGCAAAGTCATCATCATCATATTGAGCAACTGGTTTCACAAGGACCTCGGTTGAACCATCTCTTTGATAGGTAATACTTTGAGGTCCCCTCACGATGCTTTTCCAAATTTTTGAATCCTTCATCTTGGCATAGTGTTCGAAACGGAATTTCCATTCACTGAAACCCTCAAGGGACAACAAACGACGTATACGAGTAGCAGTGCCTATGATGGAATCAAGTTCTTTGTGAAGTGATGAATTGATGGAGCTGCTACCATTAGTGATCTGTGCCATTTTTAATTTTAATCTAAATTGAGTCCAATTAAAGTTTCAAATCCAGAAAAGAGTCCAAGTCCAATACACACATGGCCCAACAAAGTAAACTGGGCTGAGCACACTTAAACACGTGGGCCGAGAACCAAGGTATTGTCCAAGTTTGACCGAGAACCCAATAGGTTGACCAAGATTAGCCGAAAACACAGACGTTGACTAATTCTTTGACTGAAAACTCTTCTTAACCGAGAACTAGAAATGACAGTACTTTCATCGAGAACTCAGGTATTGACTAGAAATTGACCGAAAGCTGGAATGTTGACCAAATCTTTCACCGAGAACTCAGGTATTGACTAGAAATTGACCGAAAACTCAATTTGTTGACCCACTCTTGACCAAGAACATAGACAAGTCGAGAACAAACAGCTACCGAGAACAATCCTCAGCAGAGAACTGATGATTATCAAGAGCTACAGTGGCCGAAAACAAAAGATCTTCAATAAACTTGTAACAAACTTCCAAAAATATGGGATTTGATTTTAATCTCAGATCAAGATTAATCTTTGCCAAACAAAATAACTCAGTCTTCTTCTCCGATCAGTTCTTGCCGGAAAACATATTATCCCCTAGTAGTCTCGAATCGTTGATATCACAATAACGAGCTTGAAAAGGTCTAAGGCTTTGATACCAATTGTAAGTCCCGAATCTGGATCACTACAATATAATATCAACTAGACGAGTCTTGGTGCGGAATACCAACACTCGGTGATTCAAGAGCACAGACAAGAACTAGTAAACTAACACGAAGTTGCTTCAAAACACACGTATATTATTAAATACGTCGGGTGCTTAAGCACTTACAATACTTCAACAATAAATAGGAATGAACAACTTTAACCCTATACATCATACATCTATATATAGGGAACCACTAAGAAGGACGGCCCAAAAGAACCATCCCAAAACAACCATAAGCCCACCGAGAACTCTATGATAGTTCTTGGTTCACACACAATCCAACAGCCAAGCCCAAATAAGCTAAAACATTGTTAAACAAAGCTCAAACCACAAAACTAGGCCCAACAAGATTCATGGTCTTTGGTGCGAGTACTGGTTTTGCAAGGTCAAAGAGGAAGTGAATATGCTTAAGGGGCTAAGATCGGTAATTGATCTGGCTCTAGTCCCCACCGTCAACATACTGTTAGTGCTTATATATATGGTGTACCGCAGCTAACCCACCACACTAATAAAACATTGCAAGTGGTTCCTATCACCAATCACTAGTTTGCCAATGCGAAATATAACTGAAGGAGAAATATAATAATTTGAATTCTTTCCTCAACTTTAGCCCGAAGGATTGAGATTAGGTGTCTTGTTTAGGGTCGTATCCATAAGAATAATCGCATTGCCGACCAGATGCTTCCACTTCATGAATTACATATTTAACGGTTTTGGTTGGTTTCCACAGAAGGGTTTTGAAAATGGAGAGTCTTACGCCAGCTAACAAAGGTTGTTATTTCTGGTTGGTTGCATGATGGATTTAGTCCTCATATGTGCGATATAATATTCTTCAAGTGTAGAGACAATTTCTTGTGTGGAAGAAGTTACATGTCAAGGTTCCATAGCAAGAAAAGAAAATGGAAAAAAAAATGAGAGAGTGCTTATGTGTTCATCACAGGTAACATTGTTGAAGGAGTTTGATCAATTACTTGGAATTGTGTCCATACGATAAAGGTCAGTCAGCACTAAGTTTAAGGAGTTGAGACAATAGGATTATCTTGTAGAAAATCTGAAGTTAGAGTTTGTTATGATAGAGCACAAAACAGGTAAGGCCGAGGGTTGAACATATGTCAGAGTAGTAGAGTAAAAAACGGAATTCATAGTCAGAGCATAAGGAATAGGGTGTCAGATTACAAGGCATTCATCAAAATCCGTGCACAAGACAAAGTTGAAGATCCGACCATGACATTCTGGATTAGTTTTCAATAAAGAAGGTTTTCTTAAAATTTTTTTGATGAGGTTCACAAATTCATGAAACACTTGTAATAATTAATCAGGATATATAAAAAAAACAGTAATGATAGTCTAGGTCTCGTAGTCGTCAATTACTTTAGATAATCGAGTTTAGATTTTTAAGAGTTTGTTTTAGAAAAGTGTTTAAAACAACAGAATCTCATCTCACACCAATGTACCTAAAGATTCACGATTATGTTCCGGACCGTATTCCCCAATTTATCTTACATTGGGATGTTATCTGTTTTCCATTATGCCATTAAGAATAGAAGCAATTAATGTTACTGAGGTAAGGCCAAAATCAAAGGAAGTGGAAACTAGTTCTCGATGACTCTTATGCCAAATTATGTCCAGTAATTACTGCCACTCCTTGGTGTCACCTAGGTAATTGATGTGTGTTGACTCCTCACGTGCCTTCTTACCTTTCACTGGTGCTAGATTGGCCTCTTCTGAACTAGTTGTGGTGTCAAAGAACATAACGTGACGCGAAGAAAGACGCGAGATAGCATGTTAAAATGTATCTTATCATCTAGGGATGGTGACATAGGAAATATGGGCATACCAGTGACATAGTGTATGTGAATGAAATGTACGTATATAATGCAATGCATGAAATAAATGTACTGTTGGGTTGACAAATTTGAAAAACTTTTGTTGAGCTTTGAAAAGGTCATAGACTGGTTTTTCGAAAACAAACCGAGTTCACTATAACCCATGGATATGAAACCAATCTATCACACCCTCAAATTTCGACTAACGGAGTTTAACCGTGAGGCGTGTGACATACCAGGATCTAGCTCATTTGTTATACCAAACATCCAATTTAAATATTCAAAATATTATTTAGGTCTCATTCAAACATGAGAAAACAAAAACCTAACCATACAATTTAAAGTTTTGCAGAAACGTAAAGTAAATGGTTTAAAATAATAAACCACGTGCTCAAACATGCATAACCCATCAAATGTAAACATTGTGAATTAAAAGTTCATCCGACAACTGTTATTCCTGACATATGCAATACAACCCGCTCCTTATCACATCTAGCAACCTGGGCAAATATAAATACTCAAGGGTCAACACGAGGTTGGTGAGTTCAAAAGCTGTAGTAAAAAGTAGTATATTATAGTATATGTTACATAAGTAGTATATGAGTAAGTAGATTTAACACTTTTCAAATATACTTGGGTAGCTAACCCATTTACAAGCTACTAGACGTTTGAACCAAAGCTGACTGTACGTATGCCTTCTTACCAGGTCTATCACCAACACTGGTGTATAAAAGTTAGGTAAATATAACACCTGTTTTACGACATCACAGCCGTGCTAGCCCGACTAGCCCTGGTGGGGTTTGTCAAACCCAGTAGTACTACTCCATATAACCCCGCGATCCCATCCTATCGGTTCAAGGTAACATAAGGACTTTAAGTGATATAAGGGAATCTTGTATAAACTTGTGATATATAAGAAACTACATAAAGGCAAAACAAGTCGCTGTATTTTCCTCCAGAAAACCTGTATGTAAGTATATCCATGTTTTCTCCCCGAAAACAACTATAGGAAAACGTTGTGTTTTCAATCAAGAAAACAAGTAAGGAAAATATTTTGTGTTTTCAATCAGAAAACAAGTATACGAAAATAGTTGTGTTTTCAATCCACAAAACAATGAGAAGTGTTTTGTGTTTTCAATCCATAAAATAGGTATACGAAAATAGTTTTGTGTTTTCAATCTAGAAAACAAGGAAAATGCATGAACTCACCTGGTGTCGCGTGTAATAGACTTTTCTCAAAATCAAAAGGATGCACTTGACTCATTAATCGTTACCAACTAGCATTAGGAATGATGTGAATCAATCAAACACATCCCCAATTACAAGAATCAAGATTCCATTTAAGATGAATTAGGGTTTGGTTGGGGATTTGAAACATGAGAGAGGGAGAGCAGATGTCGATGGTTTTAGGGGTGGGATTAGGGTTTGATTATTTTATCAATATTATATTTAAACAAAATTTACAAGAATGGCCCCTTGTAAAATGGGTTTTGGCTTTAAACGAACTTTTTAACATCAAACCGGGTTATAATGAATCGTTATAACTAAAAATATAACCAAAGTCTATAAAACCAAGCCTCGTTATTTCATAAAATATTATTCTTTTAAAAGCTGAAATCGTATAAGTTACGCGCAATCTTTTAAAATTTCATGAAACAAACTGTGAACAAAACATATAATCATTTAGCATGTAATTTCACACATATAATATTATGAACATATGATCGAGATATTATTATCATATAATAACTAATAGCATGCTAAGAGAGCATAATGTACTAAATGGTTTAACACATGAAATCATCTAGCATTAAACAATTATATCCGAATTATTTTAACATATCTGATTCCATGTTGATTACCAATGTGTACTGACGGACTCATGTGTGTAACTCGATATTGAATCGTGTAAATGTTATGCATGACCTTTACGACAACGAAGTTTGGGTTAATGAAGTTAATGTGAAAATGCAGGGTGTCACACAGCGCCCCTGGCAGCGAAGTTCTAGGGGCGACAGCCCTTAGCGGGGTCCAAGGGGCAAAGCCCCTGTCTGAAAAAATTTATTTTCATTGAATATTCTTAACAGAATTTCCATTAGTATTCTATAATAATATTTTATTGTTAACTCGTTAAACCTTTAAGATATCTTTCATCAATTTAATAAAGTCCAAGGGCTTCTATGTAATTAAACCATTCTTTATATGTCCAGGGACCTTTCTGTCATTCGTTCAAACTCTAATTCGTTATCAGTTTCTAAACGAATGGGACTCATTTGTCGCTTCCCAATTCGTGTGTCCTTTCATAACGAATCGACCTTTATAACGAATTGGTCTTTATAACGAATTGGCATAGCGAATGGTTGTTCATTCGTTATTCTTCCTTAACGAATGGGCATAACGTATGGCTGTTCATTCGTTATTCTTTCTTAACGAATGGCAGTCTATTCGATATTTTTCCTTAATGAATTGTCATAGCGAATGAGCCTAAGAATGAGGGCTTATTCATTAGTTTTCAATAATGAATTCGTTACACGTGTCTAGGGTTAGCTCAGAGAATGTCAGAAACATTCTATGGCATCCTTAAATGCTTGCGCCGCCTTTCCGGCGCTGCCGTGTCGGAAAATCAGGCGGTGGCAGGAAAAACGTATTTTCACACCGTTTTTCACCGTTTTCGTCCCGATCCAGATCCTAGCTAGGGTGAACCCTAAGCTCGTATTTTTATTGGTTTATACCCGATTCCATCTGGATCTCATGACTTTAACGGTTGAGGGTGTCGGTTCATTGATTCACGACTAGATCTAGCGGTTTAGGGTCCATGTAATATAATACTATCGTTACCTCTGGTCGAGATCGGATTTTCTTCTTGGTTTCGGTTAGGGAAAGAGAGAAATAAGAGAGAGAGCTTAAGTGTGTGTTTTGGGTGGTGTATGGAATGAGTGGAAATGGATGGATTAATGAGTAATTATGGTATTTATACCATAGGTCATGGGCTTAAGCCCATGTTCTTTCTTCCTTTCTTATTAACCCAAGTCCATTACCCATATTTATTTAACCCAACACAAGCCCAACTCATAGTTATTAATATTATTATTTATTAACCGAAACGGGAAACATGATATAACAAGTATTCCCTTCTTAAAGAGGTTTCGTCCCCGAAACCTAACTATTACAGAAACAATCCTGTGTAAAACTTGTGCATCTCATCTTCAACTTCACAAGTAGCATCTGATCCCTTACGGTGCTTCCATATCACCTTTACCAGAGGAATAACTTTATGACGAAGCTGCTTTTCCTTGCAGTCAACGATCTCCATAGGCTGCTCGACATAGTTTAACTGTTCATCAACTTCAATGTCTACCAATGACACATGTGACGTGTCATCAGCTAGAAATTTTCTCAAATGAGAAACATGAAAGGTAGAATGAATTCCTTCAAGCTCCTCGAGTAAATCTAGATTGTAAGATACTTCACCCACACGCTCAACAATCTTAAACGGTCCAATGTACCTTGGACTTAGTTTTCCTCTCTTCCTGAAACGAATATATCCCTTCCAGGGCGAGACCTTGAGCATCACATTGTCTCCAATGTTAAACTCAATCTGTCGTCGCTGCTTATCAGCATATGAGTTCTGTCGGTCTTGGGCAGGTTTAATTCTTGCCTTGATCTGATCGAATCTTGACGAGGTTTCTTGCACAACTTCCAAACTTCCAATCAATTTCTGACCAAGCTTTCCCCAACATACAGGAGTTCTACAACGTCTACCGTATAGCATCTCAAACGGTGGCATACCTATAATCGAATGGTAGCTGTTGTTGTTAGAGAATTCTACAAGATGCAGATGATCATCCCAACTTCCTCCAAAGTCTAAAACACAAGCACGCGACATATCCTCAAGGGTTTGGATAGTCCTTTCAGATTGCCCATATGTTTGAGGATTATGCACTGTACTAATGTTCAGTCTTGTTCCTATTGCGTCATGGAACCTCTTCCAAATTCTAGAAGTAAAGCGATTATCTCTATCCGACACTATCGATAACGGCACTCCATGCTTAGCCACAACTTCTTATACGAACACATTGGCTAACACCTCTGACGAGATGGCTTCTTGTATAGGCAGAAAGTGAGCATTTTTCATCAAACGGTCCACAATCACCCAAATGGTATCATGATGTTTAGTTGTACGCGGCAGCTTGGTTATGAAATCCATGGTGATGTGTTCCCATTTCCATTCAGGTATCTCCAAGGGCTGCATCTTCCCATAAGGATTCTGGAGTTCAGCTTTGACTTGTAAACAAGTCAAGCACTTACTAATATAATCTACTACATTATTCTTTATACCCGGCCACCAGTAGTCTCTTTCTAGATCTTGATACATCTTGGTAGATCCCGATGAATTGAGTATATCGACTTGTGAGCTTCATCCAAGATTCGACCACTAAGATTTCCATGGCGTGAAATCCATATACGGTCAAATCTAGTCTTAACACCATAAGTGTTTTCCATTAGCTCGTCTTGCTGTCCAACAATCCTTTCCTTCCTCATTAACCCTTTTTCGGTAAGCACCTTAGACTGCGCCTTGACGATTTCTTCGAAGAGATTTGAGTTAATAATCAACTTATACGACCTTATGGTTGAAATGACTTCTTCATTCTTACGGATTAGCGCGTCGGCAACCATATTAGCTTTACCGGGGTAGTACTTGATATCGCAGTCATAGTTCTTTATCATGTCCAGTTCCTTTTTCTCAAAGAATTACTTCAAACTCTTATGATCAGTGTAGATAGTACACTTTGTACCATACAGATAATGTCTCCATGTCTTGAGAGCTTGCACTACTACTGCTAGCTCTAAATCATGTTTCAGATAAGTACTCTCATGAACCTTCAACTGTGGACGCATAAGCTATTACTTTCCCCTGTTGCATTAACACGCAACCTAACCCACGATGCGAGGCATCAGTACAAACAACCAAATCCTCATCACCATCGGGAAAAACAAGGATTGGAGCTTGTGTGAGTCTTTTCTTCAACTCCTCAAAAGCTTCTTCTTGAAACTTACCCCAATTTAATACTATAGACTTTCGGGTCATAACGGTCAACGGTGCAGCTATCTTGGAGAAGCCTTCGATGAATCTCTATAGTAGCCAGCCAACCTTAAGAAGCTTCGTATATCAGTTGGGTTTTGCGGAATCTTCCAATTGGTTATAGCCTCAATCTTAGCTGGGTCCATGGTAATCCCTTCAGGATGGATCACGTGACCTAAAAACTGCACTTCACGCAACCATAATACACATTTTGAAAACTTAGCATACAGCTTCTCTTGTCTAACATCGGCTAACACACCCTATTCATCATGTCCATAAATGCTTCGGGAGCATTCGTTAGACCAAATGACATCACGAGGAACTTGTACTGTCCATATCGCATTCGAAACGTTGTCTTAGGGATGTTTGCCTCTTTCACCTTCAGTTGATGATAGCCTGATGTAAGTTCACTTCGCGAGAACCAACTCGAACCATGTAGTTAATCAAACAAGTAATCAATTTGTGGCAACAGATATATGTTCTTCACCGTAAGCTTGTTCCACTCACGATCGTCTATACACATTCTCATACTTCCATCCTTCTATTTAACAAACATCACCGGTGCGTCCCACGGGGAAACAATCGGTCTTATAAAACCTTTGTCGATGAGTTCTTGCAGTTAGGACATCAGTTCTTTTATCTCGGACTGCGCCAGGCGATAATGTGCTTTCGCGACGGGTTGGGCACCTGGTATTAAGTCTATCTGGAATTCTATCTCACGCTCCGGTGGAAACCCCGGAAGGTCCTCAGAGAACACTTCTAGATAGTCGCACACAACGGGAACATCCTTCACTTCTTTCGTCTCGGCCGTATCCTTGACAACATACGCCAGGTAGGCACCGCACCCTCGCCTTAACATTCCTTCCGCTTTTATCATCGAGATGACATTAAGCCCTGAACTTTCTTTATCAACATAAATCGTCACTGTACCACCATCCAAGGACTTTAACCTTATAAATCTACTCTTACACACCATCTGAGCCTCGAACTCAGAAAGTCAATCCATCCCCACAACCAAGTCGAACCCTCATAAAGTCATAAAATACAGGGTAAGAAGGAACTCATGTCCCTATAATTCTATCTTACAATCTTTAACCATTCTCAATATTCTATCCGAGGTTTCACTCGCGGTTTCTACTTTAAATGTTTCAGGCACTCGGCAACATTTCATTTTGGCTAACTTATTAAATGTCATAGCTACAAAACTTCTATTCGCACCAGAGTCAAACAACACTGAAGCAGAAATACCATTCACTAGAAACGTACATGTGACAACATCAGGGATCTACCAAGCTTGTTCTTGAGTCATCATGTAGGCTCTAGTCCTTGGCCTAGCTTGCTCAGCATCATTTCTTCCACTTCCCCCAGCTTCGTCAGTGCACTCTCTAGCCATGTGACCAGTCTTATCGCATTTTTAACATGCGGGATTTGAAGTGCAATATGGAGCATAATGCCCCACCTTCCCACACTTGTAATAGACATTCGACCCAAGCCTGCACTCTCCACTGTGAGCTTTACCACAATTATGGAAAACACCAGTACCCTTACCCCATTTGCACTAACCACCGTGCATCTTTCCACACGTCTTACTTGGCCTCTTCTCCCACACCCTCTACTTCTTATCTCTAGGGTTCCACAACTGAGTATTGGGTCATTTAGCAGTAACAACTCATTTCTTCTCTTTCTTCTCATCCACCACCACCTCATCCACAGCCAGATCCTCGTAAACCATCTCTGCGAGTTCAACAGTAGAGTCAAAAGTAGCAGGTTTACTTGTTTTGACCAAGGTGCGGACGTTCCATGGCAGTCCTCTTATGTTACACTTGATTCTTTTGCCTTCGGTATCCACCATTTCCGGCACCAATCTTGACATGTGGTTGAATTCGGTAGTATAATTGCGGTGTGTCATCTTTCTCGCCTTCAAGTTTAGGAACTTCATCTTAGCCCTTTCAACCTCAGCATCAACACAGAACCTCCTCATTACTACCTTTTTCAGGTCATCCCACATCAAAGCCTTAATCTCTTCCTGAGTCTTCCTCTGCTCCACCGAATCCCACAAGTACATAGCTTCATCACCGAACGATTGAGTGGCATAACCCACTGCTTGGTCAGTACGGCACTCGCTAATTTGGATAAGCTTGTCCATTGCGGTTATCCATTGAAGAGTAGAGATTGCATCCACCAAACCTGTCAACTTTGGTGTGTCGCAACCTTTGAAGGACTTGTAGTTACACCCACCTTGGCCTCTCTTCCTCTCATCAACTTTCACATATCGAAATTCACTCGATTCACCTTTCTCTCTCTCGTCATCCTTCTTACCGTTTTATCCTGACCTCTCAGCAGTTCTTGCATGGCATCCAGCAGACTTTTAAAGGTTGCAGGTTCTTCACTACAGCTTGAGCAATGGCTGCCTGAACAGCAGGGTCAAGTTGATACCCTTCATTGTTGCTCGGATTCAGACCAGCTGCCCTTCCTCTTCCCTTGTGTTATTAGCTGATTCTATTGAAGGTTCTAGGATAATATGTGGCCTACCACGACGTCTCGTACGACCTCCTTGAAAAACAACTTTCCTTGCTCCGGCCATTCGTTTTCTATAAGGAAACACAAACATCATCACTCAAGGAATTATTTAGTACAAGGATAGTAAGGCTAACAGGTAATAACAGTGGCCAGCTGTGATTATCTGATCATGTTACTCTATGTGTCCTATACATTTCCCTTTGTGAGTCCACGTGTGCTAGTTCTACTTCTAACAGTTAGACAATCAAACATTTCACATGATAAATTCTTCTATCTTTAGCAGTTAAGCTAACATCCTTACATATCCTTACATTACACATGACATTAATCATGCACTTTACCTTTACATAGCTTGCTTGAGTGACACATTACTTTCTTGAACTAGCATCTTCTTTCTTTTCTTAGTTAAGTCTCAACCTCTATTCGAGTCTAAGCATATAGGACTCAATTATCTCGAACTAGCATCTCAATTATCATGACAAGTCTTCAGATGCCAACGTCTTCAAATCCTGCCATGTGTCCCCTCAAGCCAGCTACCTCAGTCTATTTACCTGCGTGCATACTAAAAGTCAGCTATGCTGAGTGAGTTCTAGTTAATCAGGAAACACACATTACATTCACATACTTACATAAATACGTATCTGAAGACACATATTTTCATCTTTCCTTACATACTCACATACATACTTTCATTCATACATATACGTTTTTAAGAGCATCCCGCCCTATAACCTTCGCAGATATTACTAGGGTCTATTCCCTACATTCGCAGATATTATTAGGGTCTATTCCCTATGTTCGCAGATATTATTAGGGTCTGTTCCCTATATTTGCATATATTATTAGGGTCTGTTCCCTACATTCACAGACATTATTAAGGTCTGTTCCCTTTTTATCCATACCTTCCATCCGTCCTATAACCATACATACCTTTCTTTATATAATCATACCTTCGTAGAAACTCATTTCATTAAGTACTTTCGTACATACATATTTCATACTAGGAATACTACACATTACTTTCCCTGTCAATACGTGTAATATCCGAAGATCGTTCACGCACTGACAAGCATTCATTCATAACATTCATACATACTATCACATCAATCATTATATCTTACACTTACCACTTAAGGTAAGTGTATCAACATTCTCATTAATTATGCACACAGCCCCGAAAACATAACAAGGAAATAGGGCTAGAAAGTCACCTGAGTTTTGTTACGTTCACCGTTAATGGTTATTCCTTTCTTTAGTTGTGCACGACTAACTGTATAACAATTACACGTATCAACTAACAATTACTACCCATATCACGTTTCTAGTTTAATGATAAACCTTAACGAACAGGAGTTCGGGGGCAGCACCCTTGGAAGCGGGGTTCTAGGGGCGGCAGCCCCTAGCTGGGTACAAGGGGCAGAGCCCCTGGCTGAAAAAATTTATTTTCATTAACTATTCTTAACAGAATTTCCATTAGAGTTATATCATAATATTTTATTGTTAACTCGTTAACCCTTTAAGATATCTTCATCAATTTAATAAAGTCCAAGGGCTTCTATGTAATTAAATAATTCTTTCTAAGTCTAAGGACCTTTCTGTCATTCTTTCAAACTCTAATTCATTGTCATTTTCTTAACGAATGGGACTCATTCATCGCTTCCCAATTAGTGTGTCCTTTCATAACGAATCGGCCTTTGTAACGAATTGGCATAGCGAATGGTTGTTCATTCGTTATTCTTCCTTAACCAATGGGCATAACGAATTGTTGTTCATTCATTATTCTTTCTATACGAATGGGCATAACGAATGGCAGTCCATTCGTTATTCTTCCTTAACGAATTAGCATAGCGAATGAGCATACGAATGAGGGCTTATTCGTTAGTTTTCCATAAGTAATTTGTTACACGCGCCTAGGGTTAGGTTATAGAATGTCAGAAACATTCTCAGACATCCTTAAATGCTCGCGCCGCCTTTCTTGCACCGCCGTGCTGGAAAACCGGGCGGTGGCCGGAAAAACATATTTTCACGCCGTTTTTCGTCCCGTTCGATCCAGATCCGAGCTAGGGTGACCCCTAAGTTCGTCTTTTGATCGGTTTATACCCAGTGACATCCGGATCTCCTGACTTTAACGGTTGAGGGTGCTGGGTCATCATTTCGCGACTAGATCTAGCAGTTTAGGATCCATGTAATATCATACTTGTTGGGTTTGGTTAGACTGACGCATATCAAAAGGCCATGACATGATCAAGACTAAAGTGACATAAACGAAGACTAGACTAAGAATTGCATTATGGTTATGATAATGTTTTACCGAAATCCCTATGGATTTCGGTTGGGATTGGGCATTGCTTGGCTAGGTTTTTTTCGTTTCCCTATATATAGATAACATGTATAGGATTTATGGTTGGTTGTTCACATGGTAAGACATTGTTAATCAGTAGTAGCCACCATCAAGAGAGCAAACTCATGTACCAGACGATTTGTTAATATAATCGTGTATATTTGGAGTATTATTGTGTGTATCATATTTATATTGTTCTTATACATCGTTCTTGAATCATCACGGTGTCAGGTTTCCGCACTAACATCGTGTTTGGGTTGATATCATATTGCATAGATCCGGTTTTTGACCTTACAATTGGTATCAGAGCCTTTTGAACCTTTCAAGGCTCGGTTTGATATCAACATATTCAAGAACTTGATTTGTGAGGACGAGTAAGCGTTTTTCCGGTGAGTTCTTGATCAGAGAGGAAGAAAAGACTAAGTTTGGTAGAGATTTGGTTATTTTGGAAACAAAAATTTGAATCCCTTAATTTACGGGATTCAGTTGATACTAAATCTTGACCAATCTTTCTAGATCTCGGCAGAAATTAACTGTTCTCGGCCATTGACCAAGAGTTCTCGGGTTTAAAACAGAGTTTTCGGTCAAAAGGAGACGTTCTCAGCCAAATTCTGAGTTCTCGGTCAAAAAGGGTGTTCTCGGTCAACTGGGGTGTTCTCGGTCATCTCGGTCAGATTGTTTTTGGTCAAACTTATTAGTTCTCGTAGTTCTCGGTCAAAGTCAACCAAAATCAAGTGTTCTAGGTAAAAAGAAATGTTCGGGTAATTTTCGGTGAATTTTTCTTGAATGAATTTTTTTCAGAATACTCCTTATAAGCGAGACTTCATTTTTGAAAATTTTGGCGAAAACAATTTTTTTGGCTGATTTTTGATGAATTTTTTGCTGGAAAATCCGAAAAATTTGTTTTGAATGAAATTTTTCCTAAACGCTTCTTTTGAGTGAGACATCTTTGTTGAGAATTTTGGCGATCATATATTTTTTGAAAAATTTGGCGGGAAAATCATATTAATTCCTTTAACTACTCAATGGATTCTCCACAACTCATCTCAACATTTGGAAGTACTCTTAATCAGTCTGCTCCCTCACAAGTAGTATTTCAGAGTTCGTCACCTGAGGTAAGTTTTCAAACATGTTCTCAAGATTGCGTTGATAAAATAGAATTATATAAGCTCCACAATGATAATTTAATCAGAGACATGGAAAGAGTAAAATCTGAAAATTTTAAACTTAATGAAAAATGAAAAAGCTTTCCTAGATAAAATAGAAGCACAGAAAAAGGACATCTCTAAGCTTCAGTCTGATTTCAGTATAAAAAGTACTCACCACCAAGATGCCAAACAGGAAATCGCTAAACTAACTGCTAAACTGAAATCCTCCAAGTTAGAAATTCTGAATCTAACTAGTAAATTTGAAAGGGCTGAACTTGATTTCAAAAAATTATAGGGTTCTTGTAAAGTAGTCAATTCAATGATTGAAAATCAATTATGGTGGAAAGAAAATGAATGTAAGGGTATAAGATATAGTCAAGTACCCCCGCCATACAATTACAGCTATACTAGTCTTCCTCTTACCAAAGAGTATGAAGAAAAGGTAAAAGACATGAAGTATGGTAAAAAAAAGTTCAATCTGAAATTGTTGGATCAAGAGAGGTAATTAAACCTGATTTTAAATGTGTGAACAATTTCGATGCCTCTACTTCATGTGCAGATATAGTAAATGATGTTGCTTCTGATAGTAATGCGGTTCAGGCTAGTGAAATAAATCTTATTCTAACGTGTCATCAAACTCATATGACCTCACACACAAAATTGTACTACTAATAATACACAGAGTTGTGGCAACAAAGGGAAGGCACATAAGAAATCAGCACAACAAGGACAGTCTCGTCCTCGTAGATCCTCCGGATCTCCATGTGTTGTTAAATCATTTGGTGCTATTTATATTAGAGTTAAGTGTCATTTTAGTACATGTGGTTTGATCAATTACGCAACTTTAGTACTATTTTTGAATTTATTGCAAATGCCTACTTCAGGTTTCTAAAACTTGTCATTGTAGTACATTTTTCTAACCCCGTCTATTTTTGTCTGTTAATTCAAGGGTAAACTGGTAATTCATTATTTTTTCTATTTACTCTTTTCTTTCAATCAAAATACCCCTTAAATAAAAACATCAAACTCCCCTAAAATCCCTCACTCACTCAACCCATAGATCTGCAATTCACATTCCACCAATCCAAATCCCAAACTCAATTTTTAAGTTCATGATGGGTTTCGGGAATCGAATCTCAATCTCAATTTTCAAAACCCCAATTCAATCACTCACCCTTTTTCTATCATCCAACCTTCCATTTCTCAGTCTGTTCCACCGGGTCAATACTCAATCCGACAAACAACACCGTCGGCGGCCGTGTCTTCATTTTGACAATCTAGCTTCCAATTACTTAACAACCCAACAAAACGTTCTATTTGATACCTCCGGTAACTCAACCCCGTAATCTGAATATTCTCAACTTTACTGAACGGCGAGAATCATCTCCAAACGTCGTCGTATAACTTCAAAATAACCAAACTGGGGTCAGATTTGGTATCGAAGACGAAGTGGGTGTAGCTCGTCTCTCCGCCTGGACTTCGTCTCAATCTCAAATCAAATATGCATCGGGAAAGATATTATGGTGGTCCCCGAATGCCGGTGATGCAGTAATAGATGGAATGACGGAGTGGTAGCAGATGAACTGAAATTATAGCAGGGAAGTTGAGCGGTAAAGAGAGACGGACTTGTATGGTGAGTAGACAAGTTTGATTTTTTAATATTTTGATTTGTTTTGTTTTTTAAATTATAAGGTATTCTGGTTAGAGAAAAATAAAAAACAAATAAGATAAAGAAAATTACCAATTTACCCTCGACTTAACGGATAAAATAGACGGGGTTAGAAAAATGTACTAAAATGGCAAGTTTTAGAAACCTGAAGTAGTCATTTGAAATAAATTCAAAAATGGTACTAAAGTTGCGTAATTAATCAAACCACGGGTACTTAAATGACCCTTAACTCTTTATATTAAAAGGCAAACATGTTACCACTATGGCACGCCAGGACATATAGCCAGAAATTGTGTTCATCGTCTATATGTTCCCTATTACAAGCAAAATCAGAAAGTTGCACCAAGGAGCAAGAAGAATGGAAAAACCTTTCCTAAGAAGGAATTCCAACATGAGGCAAGTGCTTCCGTTGACATTAGAAGAAGGATGGAGGCGTGGTTTGTCTGCAGGAACGGTGGGCATTTGGCAAAGGAGTGTCACTACCGTGTTGTTAATAGACAAGCTTCTCAAGTAAAAGGTAACAGGTTTCAACCGAATCCAGCCTTATTTTACAAAACCACGAGTATCTGTACAACGGGTCACAGGATACTCAAGGATTCAAATTTAATATGACAAGTTTGCACTCAAATGATTTTGAAACTGTTAAAAAAAAATAAATTTTCAAAAGTCAAAGAGTATTGAGAGTTCTAAGAATTCGAATTGCTCCACTCTAAATTCTGTTCTATCAAATTTCACTAAACCAAGACAGACTTGGAAACTTAAAACTCAGCAAACAGAATATGTATTAACAAATGATTCTGTTCAAGATTGGAAAGATATGAGTTTGCAAGAGGTCACATATGTTAATGCTCAAGGGAACCCCAAGACAGTTATGACTTGGGTTCCTATGTCCAACTGATCCCGCTATGCGTGTAGGAACAACCATAAATTCAATGTTTATTAAATGGGTTGTTCCAGGCACATGATAGGGCAAATGTCCATTGTTTTTAAATCTTTAAACCATAAAATGGATTATTTGTTGCCTGGTCGGGATTTTAGGGTGATATAACGTTTTTAATATGCTCTTTAAGTGTGTAGGAACAAATCAGGGAATACATTGCATATTAAAAGGCTTCTTCCAGACATTCAACTCGCAAGGATACAGAATCTCAAAACAAGCTTATTCTTAGGGGGATATTCTCACAAATGGGAAAATGGTGTCTTGAAGATAAAAGGTAACCGTATCACTTTTGGGGTGAAAGATTGATCAGTCAAAAAGTTTTTAAAATTTTAAATATTTTTTTAAATATATATATATACAAAAATATGTTCACGTATAGTTTTTCAAGTACAGTTTTTTATTTTTATTTTTTTTTATTTCAAAATGTGAAAATGACTTGATCGTACATGAGAAATGATAGTACATCAGTTGGCTGACTATCACACTTCATCTTATTTTTATTATTAAATACTACATTTCGATGATTAAGCATTTTTTTAGGTTAAATTTGTACATATTTCTAATTTTGCACATATTTAGGGGGAGAAAATAAAAAAAAAATTAAAAAAGGAGGGTGTGTGTGTGCTTATTAAAAAGTTAAAAAATTATTTGTTTGTGTTTTTCAAGATTCACTTTCACTTAAAATTATGTCGGTTGCTCAAGTTTGAAGAACATATACTTGTATATGTTTTGTCCGGTGATCTACTAGTAGATTCACAGGATAGCCATTTATCTAAAGACTGAAAGCATCTGGGGAGATTGTGATGTGTTTTCGTGTTTTGAATTCTTTCACTTAAAATTATGTAAGTAATTCCAAGTTGGAAGGACACGTATTCTCATATGTGTTTGGTCCCGTTAACCACTAGTGGTCATACGGGATAGCCATTTACCTGAAAACTGAAGAGCGACCGGGGTGACTGAGTTCCTAACATGTGTGTCTTCTGTAAACCGTCTTCTGGGAAGTGATATAATTATTCAGTTAACAGCTTTTTAGAAGATTCAAAATATTTTCAAATGAAAATTGATCCAACCTTTGTAAAATGATAGAAAAATTGTTTTTGTGTGCCTAACGAGTGAAGTTATTAAACTTAAAAGGCTCTAGAACAGTCATTGATTTGTATGGTAACTTTCCATGAAGCGTAAAAGTTGAAGTGATATAAACTAAATATGCTAAACTTACTGTGGAGAGTCATTTTGAAGAAATGTGCATGTCTCCATATACATCTCTCTGAATGATAGGCAGAAAAGCAATTACCCAGTCATACACGAGCCCGTTAGTGTCTTGATCACTAAAAATATTGTGCTATTATGTTTACTATTATATATATATATAATTGCTGTGTGTATTTATATAATCTGTGATGTTAAAAACTTGTTGTTTCAAAAGCTTAAAGGGTCAAACTAGAACTACAAGGGTGGGGTATTCAAATAAGTCCTAAACACTCTGAATGAAAGGCATTTAAGTCCAACGTTCAACCTTGAAGCTTAACCGTTTATTTATGTAAAAAAAATCTTTTGATCAAGCACTAGGGGGTTGGAGTCAAACTGGGGTGATCTGGGGAAAGCCGGATACGCTTTCAGAAGAGAAAGGGGGTATCACAGGTCCATGAGTGATGTTCATCTGAGATCTATGCCTAACTGAACCTAATCCATATCACTGACGCAATGAAAATCATCCTAAGTTTGTTATACCTGCTATCAACCTGTTTCTTTATGTCATAATAACATTGAACATGAATCTTTGTGAAAGCACCTTAATCAATAAGATTCCATGTTTAGATCTTTTGCCAAATTACAAGAAGACCGGGTGATTAAATTTGTTTTATTTGTTGTTTTTGGTCTTATTTTTTTACTCTTGTCGAAACAAGGGTGTTAAAAAATCGTTTTAAAGCTTATTCTAGTTTTTCTCTTCAGCTCATGAATTCTGATGTCGTTTATTGTGTTATAGTTGGATTAGCTGGTATGATCTCATCTTAAGTCTTTTCAAGAAAATCATAAAAATAAAATTACAAAAATTATGTATGTCTTATTTTGTTTCATTTAATTGTTTTCAAAATATTTTGGTTGATCTTTCTATCAAAGTTGATTGTTTTTTCAAGACAGATTTCTTGCAACGGAATGATATGAAGTATCTGAGATTCAAATTGGATGATGCTGTCAAAAAGGGGGAGATGATAGAGTATTGGATGCAGATGTTGAAGTTGCTGATCATGTTCAAGTAAAGATTCTGAAGGTTTTGAAAACATCAGTCTAAGGGGGAGATTGTTGGGTCATAATTTGGTTAGACTGACGCATATCAAAAGGCCATGACATGATCAAGTCTAAAGTGACATAAACGAAGACGAGTTGAAGAATTGCATTATGGTTATGATGATGTAGTACCAAAATCCCTATGGATTTCGGTTGGGCTTGGGCTTTGTTGGGCTAGGTTGTTTTGGTTTCCCTATATATAGATACAATGTATAGGGTTTATGATTGGTTGTTCACATGGTAAGACACTGTTAATCAGTAGTAGCCACTATCAAGAGAGCAAACGCATGTACCAGACGATTTGTTAATATAATCGTGTACATTTGGAGTATTATTGTGTGTATCATATTTATATTGTTTTTTTACATTGTACTTGAATCATCACGGTGTTAGGATTCCGCACTAACATCATGTTTGGGTTGATATCATATTGCATAGATCCGGGGTCTGGACTTACAATACAATCATTACCTCTGGTCGGGATCGGTTTTTCTTCTTGGTTTCGGTTATGGAAAGAGAGAAATATCAGAGAGCGCATAACTGTGTGTTTTGGGTGGTATATGGAATGAGTGAAAATGGATGGATTAATGAGTAATTATGGTATTTATACCATGGGTCATGGACTTAAGCCCATGGTCTTTCTTTCTTCCTTATTAACCCAAGTCCATTACTCATATTTATTTAACCCAACACAAGCCCAACTCATAATAATTAATATTATAATTTTATTAACCGAAACGGGAAACGGGATGTTACAATGATATTTTTTATATCAATCAAACTTCATGTAAAAGATTTTGGAACATATTAACATAGATAAAGTTCATCTCATATAGAACAAACTACCGTTATTCTAAATCAAAATTCTTCGTCAAGAAGTATCATAGTGTTTATTACAACAAATGTAATATTTCTTGCTAGTTATACATTATTAGATATATTATTTATTTGTGTCAAATGGTATGCTTTGATGAGGGTAAAACAAATATTTGGATGTTTTTAAGGTACAAATGATACTAATTTAAATTTTATTTGCCCGTCAAGCTAGTTTTGTTAGTCTTGTATATGCATGGAACATAACACATAACGGTTATGGATCTTATGGTATTTGTTTATGAGAGGAGCCAACAGAAGTATCGTATAAAGATAGTACAACATTACAAGGCATAAAGAGATGCTACACATTCTTTATAGCAACTTTTGCAAAAGATCAAAATCTATCACTTGAGGATACATAAATGAGGGGAGTATTTGATGTAGCGTACTAATAGAGATTGAAGGTTAATCACGTTGATTCTACGAATACACGTGATGATCCTTCCCCAAACCCCCAAACTCGACCCAAAAGGCAGAAATTTGCAAATCCAAAAGTTTTTTATTCAATTCTGATCAATGATCAGTCATAATACATTCATAAAATATTATTAGATAATACAAAACAGGCTTGGGCCGAAACAAACAACCACAAAACAACAGCCCAAAACAAAACCCGAAAAGTAGACAAAAAACATAAAAGTGCTTCAAAATTGTATATAGAAGGATTATTTCAGAAAAATAAAGGGTATAACCTGCCTACGGCTAGATACCACAACGTGGCCAACGTTCCAACGGTCGTTTTTACTGGTAGCAAGCCTGAAATGGAGGCCCGTAGCCCAAGTTAAGCCCATTTTTGTGCAACCCCTTTTAAAGTGCGATCTTGGGCCTTCAGAAACATCATGGCCCGGTCTTCTACACTTGGGCCCGCATCAGTATTATACGCGTTGCACTTTTTTTTCCTTAGCTATGGTTTTATACCACAAGGTTTTCCTAGCAAGGTTTTTATTAAGGCAACATCAACAAGAGTATTATAAGAATTATATACTACAATCATTTCATCATGTGGATAACCAAGGGGGAGTGTTATGAATGAACCATAATGTAGTGACTCTCTCTATATATAACCTCCATCCTTCATTATGATTGTATTAATGTTATATTCCTATAAATAGTAGGTCTTGTTATTGTATTAGATAGACATATCAATGAATAAGAACTTCCCCTTTTCTCTACTTCTCATTTTTCTCTATTCTCTAAGATTACATGTATATTTGATGTAGTTAATAGGTCATTGTTTTATAACATTTAGTTATTTCATTCAAGACTAATAATATTATAATACTTTATAACCACTCATAGCAGCATTATATATCATTCTTTAAATTTAAATTATATTGTATTCATCAAAATACTTAGCGCGCGACATACACAAACTAATAATTCATATATAATAGAGAAAATTGCTAAATGAGTCCCTGTGGTCTTTCTACGGAGTCACAATTAGTCCCTGCTAAGAATAATGAACTTTGTACGTCCCCATGGTTTACAAATTGAACTAAGTGAGTCCCTCCGTCTAAAAGCACGTTAAGTTTTCCATCCAAATAAGGGTAGTTATGTAATATTGCCCTAAAACTATTTACCCTAATTTCTTTTACCCTGGTCAATCAATAAGCCGTTCAATATTACAGTCAATATTACAGGCGACCATCCAAAAAATCCCGGCAACCATTAACTGAATCCCGCAACCTTCAATAGTCTCGGCGACCATTACAGTCGGTGCCGGCACCGGCGACCATTACAGTCAGCGCCGACCTTCAGCCGTGTTCCGATGGATTTTGCAGCCCCGGTCGTTGATGTGACGGATTTTCCAGGTGTTGCTCAAAGGTGTGACGGAAATTATAGTCGGCGAGTGTGGAGGTTGCGCCTTACCGATGAGGATTTTGATATAGAAAGTTACAGTAAGTTCTATTTAGTTTTTTGTTGTTTGAAAATCAAAGTTAGGTTTTATTCAATTCCATGGTGGATACCACAATTAGGTTTTATTCAATTCAAAATTATTATAAAAGATTGATTCTTTATTCTTCTTCTTTTTTTTTAATTACAGATGATAACAACTTATTTACATTAAATATTTTCCATGGTGGTGAGTTTTCTCAATTTCCCGATAGAGCTTACGGGGGAAGACGGTCGGTTTTCATTGACAATGTCGAGGTTGGAAAAATTGTTAAGGATAATTTGGTGGATATGGCAAGAAATCTAGGAAATCCTCCTAACGAGGTACTTTACTTTCATTTTAGAGAACAAAATAAGTGTATGGATTGGGGTATGCATCCACTGTGTGACAATCTTGATTTTAAGAAAATATTTGATATTGTAAGAGGTGGGATTAAGGTGATTGAGATATATGTTGAACATGGGCATTCACGTTTGATAAACAATTTATCGTCCTCTTCCCATTTTGACTTTGCAAATGAAGTAGATGAAGTTGATGTTGATATAGAATACACATCGAATAAGTTAAATAGAAAGATTGTGATGAAACCGATTCACATGAATCAGATTCATATGAAACAGAGGATGATCCAGATTACGTTGTTGAAGAAAATGCTTCTGATTATTTGGAAGATGTAGAAGTTGACCTGAGTGTCTTCAAGTATATTGTTGATGCCAATGTGGTTGAAGTTTATAACGCCACAGATAATGCCCTGGATGATTATGAAGGTGATGAACAGGAGGAGAGTATTGACATTGACCTTGTTACAGTGATGAAGATAATTCCACTGTGTTGAATACGGTAAAGCAGAGGATAAGAAGGAAAGCAATTTGTCCCGGGCCTGGGAGTGATGCATGCCCATTCTATGTCAGTCAGTTAATTGAAAATAAGGATACGTTGAATGAGATGGTTAAAACTTATGCAGTGGCATCAAGAAGAAATCTTTACATTAAGAAAAATGACAGTATAAGATATATAGTTGTATGTTTGGGTAAAAATCCTACTTTGATTAGTGGTGAGGGATCAAACTTGCTAACTAGGGAAAAACCTAAGGCTCAAAGTGTCAAAAAAAGGAACACTAAACCCACTTGCCCTTGGGCAATTCAGATCTCAAGACCATCCATTTTAGATCAATGGTGTGTAAAGACAATCTCTCCCAAACATCAATGTCTCCAAACTAGGGTTGTTAGTCTATACACTATGGGCACCATAGCGCGGGAGATAGAGCCAGAAATTGAAACCAATCCTACAATCCCCGTGAAATCTCTTCAAGACCAAATTCAAAAGAAGCACCAAATCCACGTTTCCGAATTGAAAGTTAGAAGAGCAAAGAAGGTTGCTAAAGATAAAAAGGATGGTGATTTTATACAAAAATACGGTATGCTAAGAGCGTACATTGAACAACTAGTAAAATCCAACCCTGGTAGCCATGTCAAGGTAGATGTTGAACCATGTCTTGACCCTAACAGTCGTACTGGGCAATTTAGGAGGGTTTATATATGTTATGGTTCTACAAAGAAAGGTTTTCAAACGTTGGGAAGAGAATTTTTGGGTCTAGATGGATATTTTATGAAAGGCCCATTTCCAGGTCAAATTTTGACTTCAGTAAGTCTTGAAG
The DNA here is from genome assembly GCF_021521415.1 of Bidens hawaiensis. Lineage (NCBI taxonomy): Eukaryota > Viridiplantae > Streptophyta > Magnoliopsida > Asterales > Asteraceae > Bidens > Bidens hawaiensis. The sequence continues at coordinate 53,890 of NW_027492612.1, read as the reverse complement.
CTAACAGGTGTATTTATCGAGTTGCTTTTGCACTAGTGGAAGCTGAAACTATAAACTCGTGGACATGGTTCTTAGAGTGCCTTAAAGATACCCTTGATTTGCCCACCGATGCTAATTTCACTTTTATTAGTGACCGTCAAAAGGTAATTCGATGTTGTAAATGCTGTTTTTTATTCTGTAAATGATGTTTTTTATTTTGCAAATACTGTTTTTAATGCTGCAAATGCTGTTTTTTGTGCTGTAAATTGTTGTTTTTATGCTGTTAAAGCTGTTAATGTTGTATTTGTTGCTGTTAATGATGTAAATGATGTATTTGTTGCTGTAATGTTGTATTTGTTGCTGTTAATGCTGTATTTGTTGCTGTTAATGCTGTTAATGCTGTAAGTGTTGTAGTTGTTGCTGTTAATGCTATAAATGCTGTATTTGTTGTTGTTAATGCTGTAAATGTTGTATTTGTTGTTGTTAACGCTGCAAATGCTATTTTAATGTTGTTTAATTTTCTGTTTTAGGGCCTAATTCCAGCATTACAAAACGTGTTCCCTAGGGCTGAGCATCGATTTTTTTGTTAGACACATCCTTGAGAACATGAGAAAGCAATGGCGTGGAGATGTGTTCAAAAATATGTTCTTAAAAGCGGCCGGTGCCACTTCCGTTCCTTACTATTTGAAAGCCATGGAGGAAATAAAAGAAGCAGATGCTACATTATATGATTGGCTCAATCAGATTCCAGCTAAATCATGGTCAAAGGCACATTATTCAGGTAGGGCAAAGTGTGATATGCAGTTGAACAATATGTGTGAGAGCTTTAACGAGCAATTAGTTGGAGCAAGGGACAAACCTGTAATCACATGCTTGGAGTATATCAGAGAATACATGACAAGGCGGATTATCAATGTGAGAAAGATGGTTTCAAAGGCTGCTTGCCCATTAACGCCAAATGCTACAAAAACATTTGAAGAAATCAAGACCGAGGCTTCACAATTGACTGTTCTTATGGTGGATGCTCATAATTACCAGGTAAAATACTATACATGCCATTCGTTATTCTTAATTTTTGATTCTAAAGTTGCTTTTATATTGATAGGTGAACAGCATAAGGTCTCAATGCGTGGTGAACGTGAAATACAAAACATGCACTTGTAGGAAGTGGGATTTGACAGGGATGTCGTGTAAACATGCAGTGGCAGCTATAAATGACATGGCTATCAATACTATGAATGTTGGCATACCCGAGCAATGGGTGTCTAAGGCTTACTAGTTAAATACTTGGAAAAAAGTGTATGACAACCAAATAATGCCAATCCTAAGTGAAGATTATTGGATGCCTTCACGGTGTCCAACAACACTGATTCCACCAAAACATCATAAACAGGTAACAATCCAAATGTTATTATGTCTTTTGCATATATTGGAAAAGTATTAATTCTACATGTTATTACGTCTTTTGCATAGATTTGTAGGCCAAAGAAAAAGAGAAACAAGTCACGAGATGAGAGGACAAATAGAGTTGCTGGGGAGAAGAGGATAAAAAGAGTTGATGAGGTTGAGAAAGTGTTTTCTAAGGGAGGAAGAATGACAAGAAAAGTAGGCACGGTAAGATGCGGCAAGTGTGGTGGTTTTGGGCATAATCGTAAAACCTGCACCGGTGCGCCACTTGGGTGATGGTCTTGACTTTTTATAATTTTGGGATAGTTATGTGATATTGACTTTGTTTTGGTCTTGGTTATGTGTAATGGTATTGACTTTGTTTTGGACTTGGTTATGTGTAATAGTATTGACTTTGTTTTCGACTTGGTTATGTGTAATGGTATTGACCTTGTTTTGAACTTGGTTATGTGTAATGGTATTGACCTTGTTTTGAACTTGGTTATGTTTGTAACAATACAAACTATAAATCTGGTTCACTTCATACAAACTGTTATACAAATGAGACTATAAATCTGGTCTTCTTTATAAACAACTACCATTAAAATAGAGTAAACATAAACAACTAACATTAAAATTCAACCATTAAAAGTTTACAGAGTACAAATAAAAACGACACAACAATCAAAATGTACAAACATAAACAAGGAAAAACATCCAACCAATTCCTAAAACAATCTTCAACTTGGTGACTTCCTTGGCTTTGGTTCTTGCATACTCGTCTTTCTTGTTCATACTTTTCACCAATGTAGGGATCCTTCACACCCGGGACAAGTAGGCGTATCCGCCCACCTTAGCCATCCACAAGAACCCTTCTGTAATGAGCAACCACAATCAACCATCCAATATAATCAACTAATTTCTTTCGGAATTAACAAAAATACCAACTAATATCATTCAAAATTAAGTTAAAAATCAGTTGAATACATTCACAACACTTACACAACACAAAAATCGTCGACCGGGGTTAGCATCCGTACGAGATATACGATAGCACGTACCCGCACCACATGAGCAAAACAAATCTGATGCGCCGACACCTTGTGACCTCGATTTCACTAACGAAGATGAAGAGAATTGTGATATTTTCGCAAAAATATTGACTGTGACACCTTGTGATATACTCCTGATCAATCAACACCATAAACACACAATCAATCAATAAAAAGCAATCAAAATCTCAAACCAGAAATAAACATACCTGAGGGGTTACTAGATCGTGGCTGTAAGGGTTTGAGGGTGACGGGCTGTGGAGGATTGCTTGACGGGCTGTTGACGGAGGATTACGGCTGTTTGAGGATTGCTTGACGGGCTGTTGACGGGCTGTGAACAAGGCGATGACGGGCTGCTTGACGGGCTGGAGGATTACCTGATCTATGAAGAAGAATGGTTGTTAGGGTTCCATATCTGAACAAGGCGGATCGCAGTGAACAAGAAAGGGCATAATTTATTTGTTATAATCAGTAAGGGTAGAAGAGTAATTTCATGCTTATTTGGATGGAAAACTTAACAGATGTTAGACGGAGGGACTCACTTAGTTCAGTTTGTAAACCAAGGGGACGTACAAAGTTCATAATTCTTAGCAGTGACTAATTGTGACTCCGTAGAAAGACCACATGGACTCATTTGGCAATTTTCTCTATATAATATTGACCATGTGTTTGCAAATTAATTATTTGTATCAAAAAAATATTTTAATTATTTAATAATTAATTGTAGACCTATATTGTCAGTATCAAATTTTAAATGGAAAAGAAAAATTATAGTGAGTGCTTCTAAAATCCAAGAAAGTTGTTTAGCAAAAACATGTCATTCTATAACTTTCTTATGCACCACACAATTCTACCATGTGACACCTATAATCCCATTATTCAAGTAAACACTTTTTATTATATTATTTTGTTTTTATTAATGATGAATCATGGATCTCGCATAACGATTGACATAAAAAAAGTTATAAAACAAATTATAGTCTTCATATATGTCAAGCCATTAAGTCACAACTTATCTTAAAATACTATGAATAAATGATAATCGTTATAAGAAATAAATAAAATATCACCAATGGCGTTGAAAGACTCATTATCTTTTTAAGTTACAATTTAAACGAATAAAGTGATAATTTATAAAAGTAAATATTCATAAATCAAGTAATAAGATGTTTCTCATACATTCTTTAACAATTTAATCAACTTTATAACAATATCATATATTTTGTAGATAAAATGTAATAAATACTATAAACAAAAATATGATATAAATAGTCAAAATAAATATTTAATAATCTAAGTCCATTATTGAGGCCATGAATATTTATTCCAATACGAAAATAAACTTTTATAATACATTAATTATCTTATTATGTGAAGCTAACATGCAATCTTATTACAATACTAGACTACTAAAACAAAACAAGGTATTCATATGACCTTCAACTAGCATGTTCACGTAGGCTTCCAACTCATTTGTTTTCTATATATAGAATTTCCACGTATTTAAGAAATTTATTTAAATTCGAATTTGAACCTTATTGAGTTGTGATCCCACTAAAAAATTGTAGGTTTTAATAGTTTCTAAATTTGTGATTGGAATTTATTGTAGGATCTTATGAAGTTTTTTTTTATCATTTACATTATTAACATTCCAAATATATGAAGGAGGACATTTTGCCCATGAATTTTGTAAAGTTTTCAACAATCACAATGTTTGACCATAACAAGCTTTTCTTTCACATGTTTACTAACATAAATTAACCCACAATTAAATCTTTTCAAATTTAATTTATTTTCCCTTATATATGATGATCATTATTGTAACAATTTTTTTTCTCATTGCATTAATTCTGTATTCGATGTTTTGAATATATTTTGGGCGAACCCTACCTTTTTATTTTTTATTTTTTTAGTTATATTTGTTCCCTTCGATTAATCATATTTTGAGCGGTCTTTAATGTTGAGATGACAATTCCTCATAGTTTGTTAGCATGTGTTTCCAGAGAGAATAAAGCCACATGAATACCAAAACAGGCAAATAGTATTATTGCCAGAAAATTTTAATTTATATAATATTTTTTAATTTCGTTAAATTTTTCTACTTGAATTTAAATGAACGGCACCAAATTGAAAATTGGGTAGTGAAATGTTGTTTTTGTATTTATGACATTTTATAATGACTTTGATGGCGTATGCATACATGATTTGTTATATAGTTCTTGAATTACATTTTATATTTGGGTTTTTATTTTTAAAGATATCGGGTGCAAGGTTACCAGTGACAGAGGTGCTTTATTAATTAAATTTTAAATTAAAATAGCTATGCGATGTGTTATGGCTCTAGTAAAATTATCATCTTTTTTATTTTATTTTTTAATAAATATGACATTTACACTTTTTTCCACCTTCACTATCCTAGTATGTTGTATTGAATTACTATGAAATCTAAGTTAGAGCCCGTGTTATACACGGTTGTAAAATATAATATAAATAAAATACTATTATATGTAATACGTAAATTCAGTTATTTCATATAATAGTTTTCATTTATAAGTTTTTTAATAAGTTTCTGATATATATATATTTATATATAGAAACAGGATCACATACATTTTATTCTTAACATGAAAACAGTGAGAATCAATTTGTTGTTATTATTAGGTTTATTTTTATAGGTGTTTGCTGTTATTTTTTGTTCGTATTTGCTAATTATCGATTATGAGACGTTATAAGTTTTTGCTGATTTATATTTTGTTGTTATTATTATATTTTTTCTTTTGTTGTTATTAGCATTTGTTGGTAATTGTTGTTATTATTTCGTTCTTGATTTTGATTCTTTTGTTGTAATTTTTAGGTTTTTTTTCTTTGTTATTACAAATCATTGTTTATGTATATTGGTATTGTAGTTAGTATTGTTTCTTACGTTTTCATTTTCTTAAGAATTGCTATTATTTCCTAATTATCATGTTAAAATTAAAATGCACATAAACCTTCCCATATATATATATATATATATATATATATATATATATATATATATATATATATATATATATATATATATATGTTTATGTATATTGGTATTGTAGTTAGTATTGTTTCTTAGGTTTTCATTTTCTTAAGAATTGCTATTATTTCCTAATTATCATGTTAAAATTAAAATGCACATAAACTTTCCCATATATATATATATATATATGCACTATTAATTATTATTTCCTGAGAAATTTTATATTAGTGTTAAAGCAATCAACTTATAACTATTAGATCTATAGCCTAAAACAAACTCTTCGGATTTCAAAAAACATGCTTAGATCATTTCTATATTGGAATTGGTGAAAGCGTGTAACTATTTTTATCAAAATAATTATATTAGTTTTACTTTTCATTTAAGAATACCATATATATAACAATAAAGGTCAAATTGTTTAGCATACGCTGAATACTCACATATATTTAAACACACGAAATCACATAGTTGACCACACATAATTAAAGAGTATCACATCTACAAGGAAGAGACAAAAGACACACAAAAGGAACAAATAAAAACAACTCTTTGAATATCACGAATCATTTCAAGACTGTAACACCCCGACCAAAGGTGGCGGAACATACCAGGGCGTAACGTATTGATTGGACAATAACTCACAAGACACTAAGTAAAGCAACAATAAATAATTAATTTCATTAACTTAAAACTGTTACACAAATCCAATAATCATAACAAGTACATCATAATTTTGTTATTTGAATAAATATCCTAAGATAAAACTAATATCTTCAATCTTGAACAATATCACCACTTGTACATGTAGCGTGTATAAACATAAAGTGTGTCAACACGAATGTTGCCTAGTGAGTTTTATGGACCCACTGGACCAGAAGCTTCTCAAGCTCAAGCATTTACTTTTCTAGTTAGAGACCAACGTCTTGGAGCTAACGTGGGATCCGCTCAAGGGCCTACCGGTTTAGGTAATACATAAGTTTTAGTTATACATATATATATATATATATAAGTAAATCACAATTCATATGTAAATGGTGAGCATTACAAATCTTATGAAAATGTAAACAACTAAATAGATATGGACTCGTTCCTATTTATACAAATTTAATGCACTTGGGTAAATGTATGAACATACTAGATAAGAATAGATGAGGATGAGATCCCAACCACCAAACATTATATAAACATTTAAGCACATGGATAATAATCATAGAGCATGCAATAATCACACATGAGCATACATTGGATTGTGTTTTGAATAGATGTGGTAATAACACATGAGTAAAAGTGAATAAGGTATACATGTTAGACCAAGTGTTTTATTAGACCAAGTGTTTCCCCGTGGGGAGTACCATTGTTATTCGGGAAGAAGAAGGATGAAAGTATGAGAATGTGCATAGACTATCGCGAGTTGAACAAGCTTACGGTAAAGAATAGATATCCTTTGCCAAGGATTGATGATATATTTGACCAACTTCAAGGTTCAAGTTGGTTCTACCGAATAGATCTAAGATCAGGCTATCATCAGCTGAAAGTGAAAGAGGCAGACATCCCCAAGACAGCGTTTCAGACCCGGTATGGACAAAACGAGTTTCTCGTGATGTCATTCGGTCTAACAAATGCTCCTGCAACATTTATGAACATGTGTGTCGACCGATGTTGGATAAGTCAGTCATCGTTTTCATCGACGATATATTGATTCATTCGAAAAGTGAGTCTGATCATGCCAAGCATCTAAGGGAAGTGTTGGAAGTTCTAAAGGAAGAAAAGTTATACGCTAAGTTTTTAAAGTGTGCATTCTGGTTGCGAGAATTGTAGTACCTAGGTCACGTGATCAATCTTGAAGGGATTACTGTGGACCTAGCTAAGTGAGGCAATAACAAACTGGAAGACTCCACAGATGCCGACTGACATACGAAGCTTCTTAGGGTTAGTTGGCTACTACAGGAGATTCATCGAAGGCTTCTCCAAGATAGCAGTACCGTTGACCAGTATGACCCGAAAGTCGGTAGTATTCAGTTGAGGAAAATTTCATGAAGAAGCTTTTGAGGAATTAAAGAAAAGACTCACGCAAGCTCCAATCCTTGCTTTGCCCAATGGTGACGAGGATTTGGTTGTTTGTCCTGATGCTTCGTATCGTGGGTTACGTTGCGTGTTAATGCAACGAGGAAAAGTGATAGCTTATGATCTAGACAGTTGAAAGTCCATGAGAGTACTTATCCGACGCATGATTTAGAGCTAGCAGCAGTAGTACATGCTTTTAGGATATGGAGACATTACCTGTATGGTACTAAGTGTACTATTTACACGGACCATAAAAGTTTAAAGTACTTCTTCGAGAAAAAAGAATTAAACATGAGGCAGAGAAGGTGGTTAGAATTAATAAAGGATTACGACTGCGACATTAAGTATTATCCTGGTAAAGCTAATGTGGTCGCCGACGCGCTAAGTCCTAAGAATGAGGAAGTCATTGCAACAGCGAAGTCATACCAGTTGATTATGAAGTCAAGTCTATTTGAAGAAATAATTAAGGTGCAGTAAAAAGTGTTGATAGATCAAGGGCTAGTAAAGAAAAAGAGGATTTTCGGTCAGCAAGACGAGTTGATGGAAAACACTCATGGTGTTAAGACTAGGTTTGACCGTTTGTGGATTCCACGCCATGGGGATATCAGAGGTCGAATATTAGATGACGAACATAAGTGAAGGTATTCAATTCATCCAGGGTCCACCAAAATGTATCAAGATCTGAAGAAAGACTACTGGTGGACAGGAATGAAAAATGATGTGGTGGATTATGTTAGTAAGTGCTTAACTTGTTTACAAATCAAAACCGAACACCAGAAGCCTTATGGAAAGATGCAACCCTTGGAGATACCTGAATGGAAATGGGAACACATCACCATGGATTTCATAACTAAGCTACTCCGTACAGCTAAGCATCATGATACCATTTGGGTGATAGTGGACCGTTTGACCAAAAGTGCTCGCTTTCAGCCTATACGAGAGGCTATCTCGCCAGAAACATTAGCAAGTTTGTTCATTAAGGAAGTGGTAACTAAGCATGGAGTGCCACTGTCGATTGTGTCTGATAAAGATACTCGATTCACTTCGATATTTTGGAAGAAGTTCCATGAAGCTATGGGAACGATATTGAACATCAGTAAAGTGTATCATCCTCAAACAGATGGACAGTCTGAAAGGAGAATCCAAACCCTTGAGGATATGCTACGTGCTTGTGATTTAGACTTTGGAGGGAGTTGGGATGATCATCTGCATCTAGCAGAGTTCTCTTATAATAACATATACCATTCACACTACGTGAATATCGACCTTCGGCCACACATGTGGTCTGGGCGATTTGCCACACTTCGGCTTAAATGTGTGGCTAAAAGGTCTTTGACCATGTTTGAAAACCTTTCAGAATGTTTTGGCCACACATATTATTCTTAATGTGACCATTCTATACCTACTCAGATACTTTTCGCCACACTTTGAAAAACAACTGTGACAAAAACTAGCCACATTATAAAAACGTGTGGCGAAATGTGACCTACAGTCATAGTTTGTTTGATCTTTGATACATGTGACCGAAAACACATGCATTAGCCACAAACTGTGACATTTAACTAGCCACATGTTTTAATAGTGTGGCCAAATGTGACAAACGGCTACTGTATTGATAAGAGATGTGTCTAAAAGGTAAAAGATATAGCCACTTATATTACGTTGTGTGACCTAATGTCACATTTACTAGCCACATTTTTAATAAAGTGGCGAAATATGATGAACAACCATTGTATTTATTAGTATTGTGGCTAAAACGTTTAAAATATATGGCCTCTTATACGAGGTTGTGTGACCAAAGAGCAGTTTACTTTTATTTTTCCAAAGTTTTTATTGTCACTGATACACTTATTATGTGTGGCTATAAGTGATAAATTGTCACACTTAAATATTTTTAAGTGTGTCCAAATGTAATTAATGGCCACTTATACGAGGTTGTTTGACCAAAGAATATCTTACTTTTGCTTTTTATAAGTTTTTTATTGTCACGGTACACTTATTATGTGTGGTTAAAAGTGAGAAATTGTCACACTTAAATATTTTTAAGTGTGTCCAAATGTAATTAATGGCCAATTATACGAGATTGTGTGACCAAAGAGTATCCTAGTTTTATTTTTATATGTTTTTTATTGTCACATATACACTTATTATGTGTGGCTATAAGTGAGAACTGGTCACACTAAAATATGTTTAAGCGTGTCAAAAACGTAATTAATAGCCACACGTTGATTTGACGAGTGGCGACGTCATCTTTGCCTTTACAGTTTCTTGTGCCGCCAATTTCAAATTGTCAGGGAGATGTACCGCCGGGTTCCGATGGTGTTTAAATACCAGTCACAATCACGATCACAATCCACAAATCACAATCAGAATCCATAATCACAATCCACAACCACAATCACAATCCACCTTTCTTCCGATTATAATTTCGAACGTGCACTGGGTGCTCATGCCCCCATCTACTACGGCCCCGCATTTTTCACCATACGGTTCCACTTTTCTTTCGGCGCCGTCCGGAGGAATCAAAGGGTGAGGTTTGTGGACTATGTCCACCCTCACACCTTCACGTGCCAACAACTTAACCGAATGGTTAGGTGGCTTGGGTACACGACTGCTGATTATTTCAGCATTGATATGGTAGTGTCGGGAATCGAGGTGGCATACATCGAGTTGAACGACTTGGAGGACTTCAAGGCGGTGTCCGTTTATGGGGCATTCTGTAGTCAGGTGAACCTTCACCTCCAAAGGCTTAAGGACTCCACCTATACCTCGGATGGCATGTACGAGAGGATCATGCCCTCTCACACTCCAGAAGAGAATCCGGATGAAGATTCGGATACGGAATCTACAGGGAGGTCTACGATGGATGTCGATGTAGATTCTGATATGGAGTCGTATGCTAGGAGTTAGTTTTATGTAATTTGGTTTTCTATATTAATGTAAATGTTATTATTGTAAATGTTATTATATTTTGGTATTAATATGTTATGTGAATTGATTAATCATATTATTTTTTTTAATACATAATCACTTATATTATGTGAATGTTATTATTGTAAATGTTATTATTAACTGCAAAGCGTATGAGCGTTTCCAAAGCGTGATATATATAACTGGTGGCTGAAATTTAATGACTGCAATAAACCAACTATAAAACAACAGAGACTTTAATGCCTGCAATAAAACTGGTGGTTGAAATTTATTAGGCTTTAATATATATATGTTATGTGAATTCCAAACTTGGCCAAGCAGAAAAAATCTAAGGATTCCACAGATCTTAAACTTCCCAAAGATCTTAAATTTTGATAAAATCCCTTCCAAAACTCAATGGCATCACCAAATCTTAAATTAGGTTACTGGTGATGGCATTGAGTTTGGAAGGGGTTTTTCAAAACTGAATTTTATTTGTTCAAAGCCTTCTTCAAAGTCTAAGACCCACAGATGCTTTGGTCAAAGATCTGAGTATGGAGGGTACAATTTTGGTATGCAGGTTAGTGAAAAGAAGGGCATAATGGTCTTTTTTTATAAAATGAGTTGATAATGTTTTGCAGGAAACCAGCTGTTAAAAAGTATGTTGAAACATAACCAAGTAGAGGTTGTGCAAGAAACACGACCATCAGACGAGAAATGATGACTGTCACCGATGGCCAGTTTGGACGGTTTCGCGGATTCCAACCGAACCATGAACACCCTAGACAACATGATGCATTTTTGGGCTTTCTTTGTATTAATGTAACTTTGATATAGCACGAGTCAGTTATAAGTGTAATGACTTTATTGATCTTACTATGATACACTACAAGTCAATTGTGACTTTTATCGATGTAACATGATGTATGTTTGAACTTGACACCAATTGACCAAAATAGCCAGAAGATGAAATGAATTCAACAAAACGGCCTGTATAAGTAGTAATAGTATTAAAAACAACCAATATTTCTTTGATTTGAATTAATAAGTACAATGTAAAGAATGGAGATATCGTGTATCACAACTAAATTTAAACATATATTTACATCTAACTAGCCGAACGAACACAACTGCTGGGTCGACAACCCCGACATCGGTGTCAATCTTCATTACGAATAGTTGTAGGCTTTTTCCCGGGTCTCCAGTAATCATCCGGGGACTCATTACGAAGCAGTTGATTTGGTTGTACAAGTGGCAATGTATTACCCTCATGAGGGAAAGTTACCGTACTAAATTCCTCATGGCCTCGTCATACGAATGCCTATAATTCTTGGGTGGAGTCATGAGGACAACATGCTTTTTTCTATCCAGCTGATCTTGAACATAAAACACCTGGCGTGCTTGCGAGGCCAATATGAACGGATCATCCTTGTGGCCAAATTTGTTTAGGTCGACCGACGTGTAACCAAGAATATCATGTTTGACATGTTCATGGTCAACCCATTAGCACATGAAGACCGGAATTCTTTTAGTATGATAATCTAGGACCCATATCTCTTGCAAAACCCCAAAATAAAAGTTTTGTCCATAGGTCACCACGTCTTTTTTGATGTGCATGTCATCCGCCTCTACACCAACCCCGCTATTCTGGTAAACTCTACCATCATGAGATTTTGTACGAAATTCAAAACCGTTTATGTCGTATGAGTCGTATTTGTAAACGTTGCGGTGTGCTCCGTGTGCAATCCACTTTACGGTTTCTGATACAGAACCTGGGAGCCCGCTAGCTCTCTTTCAACCTGAATTTCATTACAAGGATTAGATTCTTCACCTACATTGCAAAAACTATAAAAGAATTTTAAAAATTATAGAAAACTTAATAAATTGATCTACCTTGTCGCGTAACCAGTCACCAAACTTTAAAGTATGCTCCTTCTCTAGCAATGCTTGTCGTTTACCATGCATTTGGTTTTTCAAAGAGGTCTTGTGTTGTCTGCAAGTAGGTATAATATATTGTGAATTAATATATATATATATATATATATAATTTAGAGTATATATGTTAGTAATACTTACTCGATATACGGCGCTATTTCAGGCGTATTCTGCAGCACATAGAAATGTGCTCTCTTGAAAAGATCAGGAGAAACTTCAACTGATTTAACGCCTGTGACAGGAATTGTCTCCTCATTATCATCATGCTTATAATGTGGAATACCAACAGTACTCTTGATGTTTTTTTGGTATTCGCTCAGAAACTCGATTGTTTCTTCCGCAATTTTCTCCTCAGAAATGCACCCTTTTGGATAAGTTTTGTTTCGCGCATGTTCTTTGATAACCTTCATACACCTTTCAAATGGATACATCCAACGAAAGCATGGTAGCCCACATAATTTTATCTCTCTTACAAGGTGTACGGTTAAGTGAACCATGACATCAAAAAATGATGGAAGAAAGTACTTCTCCAGCAGGCACAGTGTAACTATTTGCTCTTCCTGCATCTTATCAAGCTCTTCTATAATGATTTCTTTGCTACAAATTGACTTGAAATAAAAACAAAGCCTGATTATAGGATTTCTCATTGGTTCTGGCATGATGGACCGTATTGCAAGGGGCAGAAACTGTTGCATAAGCATGTGATAATCATGTGATTTAAGGCCTTGTATCTTCCTTTTTTTAAGATTCACCAAACTAGAGAAGTTAGAACAATACCCTAGTGGAGCCTTCAGTTTATACATTGTTTCAAGAAACATGTCTTTTTCTTGCGCTGATAATGTGAAGCATGCTGCAGGCAGTTCTGTATTGTTGCCTTTTGCTTTCGGTTGCAACTCCCTTTTAATCCCTAAAAACTTCAAATCCTATCTAGCTGCAAATCCGTCTTTTGTCCTACCGGAATGTTCAGCAACGCCCCGACAATACTTTCTGCCACATTCTTTTCAACATGCATCAAATCAATACAATGTCGGACAGGTAAATACTTCCAATAGCTGAGCCGTTGGTACTATATGTTGAACTTCTTCCAATATGGCTGCGGCGTTGTGTTATCCCTTTTCCTCTTACTCCCACTTAGGGATTTAGATCCCTTTCCCCATTCATTGTTAATGTTTTTTACCACGTCGTATATCTCTTCCCCTGTCATAGGCTCTTTAGCGGTTCTCATCTCCTCTTTTCCGTTGAACGTCTTTGTTTGTTTTCTGAAAGGGTGGTCATGTGATAAATACTTTCTGTGGGTAGCATAACTCTGCTTCTTTGTGTGATAAAGTCGAACACACTGAGTGTCGCCACACAACCTTTGAATCCACTGTAAGGGCAACCACATAGTGTACCAAGAGCAGGGTAATCATTAGTCGTCCATAACACAACTGCACGTAGTGTAAACATTTCTTGTTTATATGCATCATATGTTGGCTCCCCGACCTCAAATAAAGATGCTAGATCGTCAATTAAAGGCTGTAAAAACACATCAATATTGTTTCCTGGAACTCCGGATATTAATAAGGAAAGCATGATGAATTTTCTTTTCATACACATCCAAAGTGGAAGGTTGTAAATGACTGCTAAAACAGGCCAGACACTGTGGTTTCTGTTGCCTCTATGTACGTTGACCCCATCAGTGCAAATCCCTAGACGAAGATTTCTTGGATCGCTTCTGATGGTATCAGAGTACATGTCATCTATGTCTTTCCATGCTGGTGAATCTGATGGGTGGCGTAAAACACCATGTTTATTGGTACTCGTGGCGTGCCCTGTTAAATTCTCTGTTGTGGTCTTTGATTGAAAGAGGCGCGTGAATCGTGGAATAATGGAAAAGTACCACAGTACCTTAGCGGGATTGTTTATGTAAGTTTTGTTAGTCTTCTCATCCACCTTCCACCTTGACTTGTTACAAACTGGACATGCTTCCAAATCCTTGTAATCCTTATAGTAAATAATGCAGTCACTGATACAAACATGTATCTTTTCGTATTCTGAGCCTATTGCCTTCATCATCCCTTTGCCCTCATACATATTATTTACTATTTCGTTATCTGCAGGTAGCATCTTTTTCAACAATTTCAGAAGTTCATCAACGAACTTATGAGATACCCCGTGCTTGCTCTTCAAGTTTAGTAGTTGTACTAATGCAGACAACTTGGTGAAGTCAATACATCCTTTATATAGGGGCTTCTCAGCGTCAACAAGTAGTTGTAGAAACTGTTGATACTTCTTGTCGCCTTTAAAATTGTCTTTTGTAGCATTTACCATTTCTACAGTTTCACAGGCATCTGTTGGAATGTTGGTGTCAACAAACCCAGTATTATTATCATAATTAGTTGGAATGCAGGTGTAGGAAAACCCAGTATTATTAACATTAGTTGGAATGTTGGTGTCGGTTTCTCCATGTTTTATCCAAGTAGTATAACTCTTATCAATTCCAAACCTGTACAAGTCATGTTCTACATCGTCTACACTAAGAGATACGTGGTTCACACACCGAACACATGGACATGAAATAGAAATTGGTGGTGATGTCTCCGTGCAATTACGAACTGCAAAATGTAGAAATGCCTTAACATCATCTTTATATGCTTTACTGCACCTGTCGCCTACTGACATCCAAGACTTATCCATCTTCCAAGAATTTTTTTATTAACTATGTCATCAACGATATATATATATATATATATATATATATACTAATTAACGCCAATAAATGTAACCGACTAATTAAATGCAAAAATATTTGGTACTCACCTGAGATTAATGAAGCTGTTTGGTAGGATTGAGATTGATTACACTAGCAGATCATTTATTAGGGTTTGGTGAGATTGTGAGATTTTATTTGGTCAATACTAATTGATTTGGGAGTCTTTCAGAAGATAACTCGATTAATTGGCGGGTAAAAATTAAAATTTTAAACTTCTAAATTTCGTTATATAAATATTAGAAGATGTTCTATTACGTTCTCAGGGTGTAGCTTAAAAGGTTGAAGCACTTGTGATTAAACATAGATTGCAAATACCGCGGGTTCGAAACTCAGGAGAGAACATATTTTTATTAATTTTTTTATAATAACCTCTTTTTAATGAAATAAATACACTGTGATTTTGAAAACACTCAAACTAAACTATTCATTAAAAGGCCTTTAAATCCGTTTAGAAACATAAAAATACATCATAATAGCTGGTCTAAAATTATAATAAAGTTTCTTAGTTTTTAATTACAAAACTAATTAAAAGCCCTAAAAACAACAAGAAGCAAATAAAATACAATATCTTCACTTTTTTTTTCTGATTCAATCAGTGAAGCTACACTCCTTGCAAGTTGATCCTCTAATGACTTATTTGCCCTTATCAAGATAGAAATTATATCTGCACATCTTGTGCACACATCAGATCTTGTGGACGAAACACAATCAGACATGTAAAGAAATCACATTTTTTGCCCTAAGTTAAAAAATATAGAGTTTAGGGTCAACAATTGTAGATGAATTCCAACTTTATTTGCAATTTCACTAACCTGATATGCACAATTGTAGGACCTCCGACCTGGATTTTTGGTGGTCCTTGATGTTCTTAGAATGGCTTCTTGACCACAAAAACAATAAACCTGAGATCGATTGTTACTGGATGTTGTGGTCCGCGAGGAGATTTCTTCCATGGTGAAAAAGAAGTTTTTATTGAAAACAAAACTAGATATATAAGTATATATATATATATAAGGGTTTAGAAAGGAGTTGTTGTAAACATGCGTGTTACTAGCGTTTTAGGATATTTATATATGTCTTTGTACAGTAGCGTGTTGCAAGCGTAATAGACTCTTTTGAACAAATATATAACATATTTTAAGCTAATTGATTACACGCATTTTTAACAAAGAAAGATGAGAACCATTAATCCATATTTACCATTCATCAAAAGATGCATCACAAAAAGTACCATTAATTACAATACATAAAACATGTTAAGAAAACATTTTAAGATAATCCATATTTACCATTCATCACAAGATGCCATACAAAAAGTAGCATTAATTACAATACATCACAAAAAAACCAAGACCGGCAAAGCTAACATCACCATCACTCCGCCTTGTCCACAGTCTCCGCCCCCATCTCCTTAAAACTCATGTTGGTTGACACCGTAGTTATGGTGTCAACCAGGGTCTCACACACTGATTCGTAGCATTCAGACTGTTGTTTCTGATAATCAGTAACCATTGCTCGAAACTCATTGTCGTCTTCAAACAACATGATTTTACAGGAGTCGAAGGTCTTTTTTTTTTCGAATGCGAGTCTAGCCCTAATCGCTTCGACTGTCTTCAACAAAGTGTCGTCTTTCTCTTTCTCAAGATCCATCGTTGTTTTCACCATGTTCTTCACGGTTTTGTCAAAAGAATACATTTTTATTATCTTTTCTGAAACTGTTAGTGTGATTGAATAACCAGTAATTTAGTAAGTTTGATTTGTAGTAAGATATAGTAAAATCTAGTAAGATATAGCTTAACTTTAATGTAGTCTATCATTACATAATATTTTTCCCGGCATTTTTGACCGGTAAGTATAATTGTGATCAATTAATTCTGACGGGTGATATAAATACAAGTAATCTCTAGATTAAACAAAAACACATGAGACACCCTTTTGTTTTTTATTACAGAGTTACTATTCGTCTGGTTGTGTTACCCAAGCGTGGGACACCCTTTTGTTTTTTTATTACAGAGTTACTATTCGTCCGGTTGCGTTTCCCAAGCGTGGGACACCCTTTTGTTTTGTCTGTGAGCCTTTTGGTTATATATACCTACACCACATTTGTGAAACTAATAAACCTACGTAATTTTAAATTATTTATTTTAGTTAATAATGGATTGCTCGTCATCATCATCATCATCATCATCCAGATCCTACAAGGCTGCCATCAGATGGCATATTGAGGCTCAAATCGAGATAGATAAAGCTTGTCGGGAAACTCTTATTGAAGAATTTGTAAAGACTAGCAACAGCTTGGATGCCAGGGATGTCATTGCAAAAGTTCTTACTCGAATGCCCACTAGTACTATCCGAGATCTTGCTGTTTTGTTTATGGTTGATGTAGGACAGAGAGAGCTTGACGAGTTAAAACTTTTGGGCAAGGCAATTCTTGAACTGAATTGCTTAATGGAATTGAAGTTGAAGTTTCTTATGTCACTCAGAGATTAGTATGTGATGGTGTTTCATGAGTGTGTATGATGTAGTGATGGTGTGTTTTTATGTGTGTCACCCAGAGATTAATAGTAATAAAATTTGTATGTTTGTGATGGTGTGTTTATATGTGTGTTTTGGTAATAATAAAAATTTTATGTTTGTGTTAAAACATTGATTCAACATGTAATTATTATCTTAAAGTGCATTACAAACTGATAACAGAAGACTAGAGATCTCCATAACAAGTATCTTAAAGTACATAGCAGTCAGTTTTGAAATCATTCAAATTTTTGTTGCATTTTCTTAAGTTCAGCAATCAACTCTTCTCCGGTTAAACGAGTGTCGTCATTTTCATGGAATAGCAGTGCTTTCTTGATAAGAGTATTTCTGTGTTGGTTTATATCCGAGAGGAGGATTTTGCACAAATACTTTGACCTCAACCATTTTAGCTGCCTTTGTTGTTTATGGCCTTCATTTTTGAAATTACACCCCCATGGTCTCTTCCCATCATATGTCTCCATGTGTCTCATAGCAAAAATACCACAATCTATTCCATTATTTCTTATTCTCCATGTCATCTTCAATCTATTGATTGTTGCTACTTGGATTTGCTAAGTAATGGGGTGTTTGATTGTTTTAAGATACATGCAAAAGATGTTTCTCTAAACAAAATAGAAAGCAATTTAAGTATTTTGAAAATTTTTATAACAGGTATGCATGTTTTTTGGGTTAAAGGTATATATGTTTACCAGTATATCAGGAGTCTTTCCGTATCTTTCTTCAAAATTCTCTCTAATTGCTTTTGATTTGTCTTCTAAGCTTTTAAACTTTGTATCAGCTGTTATTTCTTGATTTGCACTATTGTCAAGTAATTCTATCACTCCTGTTTGAAGATTGAAGTTAACCACAAACAAATGATCGCGTTGTAGAATTGGCATGAGCACTATAGAAACCTCCTTGAGTGATAGAATTCCACTCCTTGCCATTTCTGTTTCGATGTTGTCTGAAAACGCATCCAGTCTTTCTTTGTCTGTGTAACCCCTTGACTCAGCATAATGGTCACTTGTCAGTATAATAATTAAAATGCAGATGATTAAAGCGTTTATTGTGCGTTTTCAAATAGTACAAACAAAATAGATTAATTTGTACCAGCACAATGCTTGAAGCAAAGAATCTGAACGGTGATGCTGCAGATTTTTTCTTTTCTTCATAGTTCATTACTTCACTGAATGCATCCATTGCATTGGTGGCTATATAAATGCCAGGACAGAAGCTTTCAAAGACCACCTTGAACGATTCTGTGTGAATGGACTTGTAGACCTCCTCCCAAATGTCTTCGACAAAATAATATATACTCTAAAATTATTTCTTCATCTACTGTGACACTAGCGGATACATAAACCTCTCTCAGAAGATATGGAGAGTTCAGTGTAATGAGGCTATCACTTGTTGACAATCCGGTGTCAACTTTTAAATATAATCCGCTTCTCAGGTAAGTATTTGACAGTTTGATTGATTTTTTTTAATAATTAATTTTCCATGTGAGTGTGCTGATTTTTCATAAGTTAATTGTAGGCCAAGTCTGCGGATAAAATAGTTGTCGAAACGGTACCCGCTCCCCATATCGCGACATCAGTTGGTATTTGACAATTTCAGTACTTTTTATAATTCGTTTCCAATGTGAGTGTGCTCATTTTCTATTATCGAATTGCAGGCCAAGCCTGTGGAAAAAAGTGTTGACCAAACGGTAGTTGATCCCCATAGCGCGACATCAGTAAGTATTTGGAAATTTCAGTTTTTATATTTTATAACCTAATAAGTCTAACAATTCCAATTTCTTTTATATTACCAATGAAGCCTGTAGAGAACAATGTTGACCAAGCATCAACACAACTACACCACACTCCAGATAGTAACGGCTCGAAAAAACCATCAGTAAGTATTTGGCAATTTCAGTTTTTCCTTTAATTGTTGATTGATTCATTGAATGGTTTTAAGGTAAAACGGAGAAGCCGCAAAAAAAAAGTTGATGTATCTACGGATGAAGCTTCCCCACCCGCTGACATAAAGGTATGTACTGCGCGAAACATTGTTAATTTCCCACCAACATGGGTATCTACTTATATATTGACTTCAACTAAGTCATCTTAATTTCACATGCTTGATTATAGGTGTATGAGTGTCGTTTGTGTGTGCATGACAAGCGTAACAAGGTGGAAAATGGTAAAGTTCATTGGTCACCGGTTCCACACCAGTTGCATGGAAAAGCAATCCCGGAGGGTTGCTATAGAGTTAGTATTGATGGAGCCATAAAGGAACAAACAATTATTCCATGTGAGGCAGGTGAAATTACGACTGTTGGCGACGCAATTGGTACTTTTGTTGCTTGGTCAGAACACCTAATCTTATGTGACCAGGAGGTTTGTTCCCTTTTAACTTAACCAAACAAATATCTATGTTCATTTTCATTTAGTTTAAAAAATGAACACTTGTGTTTGGTTATGTTTGTTTGTTTATAATCTAAACAAACGTAATTGAACAAAGATAAACGAACAAAAACGAACTTCCAGCCGAAAGGTTCACGAACAGTTAAACGAACGTTCGGTTCGTCTGCAGGCCTACTATTTTGTTATATTCAATTACAAAATACGACATTAATTATACATATTTGTTTTTCATATTCTGTTGTTCCAGCTACCACCACTCCCATCCTCAAAAGAACCAGACAGAGCTAGCAAGAAGGCAAAGGCAAAGTACACAACGATAGACCGAGTGACCAAACAGAAGACAAGGAGCAGTGCCAAGAAAACCGACGCCTTAGCTAGTATATAGGTAGTCGTTGTTTTTGTATTTTGTAAGATATTTTGCATATACATTTGCCTAAGTGAATATTATTGTTATTATAATTTGTTTCTAATTTTTTTTGTCATGCTTGCTTATAGCTGTTTTATATTACTGCACAAAAATAAAAATAATTATATATTGCCTAATTACACACAATTTGGCCACATAGAACACATTAAATAGGTGTGGCCAAAAGTAAGACAATAGCCACACCTGAAATTACAAAAATTAGAGTCTATAAATGACCATTAGCCACAACATAAACATTTTTGTGTGACGAAAAGTATGATAATAGCCACACTTTATATTACAAAAGCATTATGTGACAAACGGTAAGACAATGGCTACACCACAAACTATAAAAGAGTGTTTAAGTAGAAACTTCACATTTTTAGCCACATTGACAACAACCTCCAGTGTCTATACGATATTATTAGCCACACAGTACCTCACTATATGTGACGAAAAGTTTGACAATAGCCACACTTTAAATTACGAAAAGCATTATGTGTGACAGACAGTAAGAAAATGGCCACACCACAAACTACAAAAGAGTTTTTGACTAGCAAGTTCACATTTTTAGCCACATTCACAATAACCTACAGTGTCTATAAGATATGATTAGCCACACAGTACCTCACTATGTGTGACGAAAAGTTTTACAATAGCCACACTTTAAATTAGGAAAAGCATTATGTTTGACAAACGGTAAGACAATGGCCACACTATAATCTACAAAGGAGTGTTTGAGTGGAAAGTAAACATATTTAGCCACTTTTAATGTAATATCCAGTGTCTATATCATATAATTAGCCACTTTATTATTAAATTTAAGTGGCCATTTCTTTGCTATATCCACATGGTATAGGTCACAATGCAAGCTTAACACAACCCTATTGGCCACAATAATATAAAATTCATGTGGTTGAAACATGAATTCATGTGGCTATATACGTGCAATGGTCACTCATAGTAAATTGTCATGTGGCCATTTCCTACCGTTTAGCCACACTTATTGGAGAGGCTTCTTGATGGCCAGTAACTAATGCTTGTACCCTTTAGCCACACTTATTACCACATAAGGCCACTAAAAACTGTATGTGGCCATATCATACCCACGGTGTCGCGACCTTTGGCCACATATGACCTGAAGCAAATGTGTGTGGCTAAAGGCCTAATGCCACACTTTTTTCGTGTGGCCAAAGGTCAATTTTCACGTAGTGTCAAGTATTGGCATGCCGCCATTTGAGATGCTATATGGTAGGCTTTGTAGAACTCCCATTTGTTGGGGAGAAATTGGTCAGAAATATATGGAAAGTTTAGAAGTTGTTCAAGAAACCTCTTCAAAGTTCGATAGATTAAGGCAAGAATGAAGGCTGCTCAAGACAGACAGAAGTCATATGCTGATAAGCGGCGAAAACCAATTGAGTTTAACGTTGGTGACAATGTGATGGTCAAGGTCTCGCCTTGGAAAGGAATTATTCGTTTCAGGAAGAGGGGAAAGTTGAGTCCGAGGTACATTGGACCGTTTAAGATTATGGATTGTGTGGGTGAAATGGCTTACAAGCTGAATTTACCCGAGGAGTTAGAAGGAATTCATTCAACCTTCCATGTTTCTTATTTGAGAAAATGCCTAACTAATGACACATCTCACGTGCCATTAATAGATATTGAGATTGATGAACGGCTAAAGTACATTGAGCAACCCGTAGAGATAGTGGATCGCAAAGAGACGTAACTCTGTCAAAAGGTTATACCCTTGGTTAAAGTGTTATGGAAGCATCGCAATGGATCGGACGCTATTTGGGAAACTGAGGATGAGATGCGCAAGTTTTACTCGAATCTATTTATGTAATAGTTAGGTTTCGGGGCGAAACCACTTTAAGGAGGGAAGACTTGTAACATCCTTAATTTAAAATATTAAATAAAGGAAAGTATTGTTTGCGAAACGTCTGTTAATATTTAATTAGTATTATATATAAAGAAAGAGGTATGGACTTGGAATATTAAAAAGGTAGATTAAAGGGTGATGAGCCATAGGTCCATGGGCTTAAAAGGGTATAAATACTCCCTTAAACCTCCCTAAAACCCTGAATCCTCATTTCCATCTTTCCATAATCTCTACACACTCAAAACACCCACACATAAACCTCTCTTGAAGCCGTGAGCTAGAGAGAAAGAATCCAAGGCCAAACCGAGCTACATATTGATAGATCTTGGATATTTAAGCAAGATACAAGATAACCAAGCTAACTGTGACCTAACTAAGTTTAAAGGTACGTTCTTGATCTTTAAAGTTTATGCTTTTATGAACGGTTTTCCTTGAGACCAAACCCTTGAGTAGATCAGGCATAAACGAACCATAAAGTTATAAACTTGATGTTAAAATGGATGTAACGAACTAATGGATAAATACGGTTCATAAAGTAAACCTAAATCTAGTTTTTGAACGTTTTTGACCATAAAGGTCCAAACTTTATAATATACACGGGTCAAGATAAGGACGAGAATGGCTAGGAAGCGTTCATGGGAAATGCCGAACCTTAACAAGTGTAGTAAGGTCGCGAGATTTTGTTTAAGATGATAAAACAAGCCGGGGACAGCATCTGATTCGGTTACAAATGGCATGATCGCTTACAATTGAACTCGCTTACATGTATACTCGCTCACAATGAATTCGATTACAAGCTCCTGATTGATTACACCTTATAATCGATTACCTTACCCTGGTCGCATACATATCAAACTCGATTACAAGTTAGGTTCGCTTACAATAAGAACCCGAACACCTTATACTTAATCAATTACACTGAGTTCGATTACATTACTCTCTTACAAGGCCCTTATTCTCTTACATCTATGATAACTTGAATACTCCCTATGATTCTCTTACAATCTTGAGTTCGATTACATTACTCGCTTACATTGAAGCCCTACGAATACAACTTAACTCGATTGCAAGAGTGTTAGATTACACCGATAAGGGTCGGTTACATTTGGAACTCGCTCACAAGTTAAACTCGCTTACATTAGATCAATTTGATTACACTAAGTTGAACTCGAATATATTGTATGTCTGTGTGTATATATATATATATATATATATACTCGCTTACAATGAAGAACTCGGTTAGAAAGGACAGTCACATAAAATGACTCGATTACATCGTATGGAACTTGAATACAACCCTCAACTCGATTACAACGATAAAATCGATTACATGGTCCCTTATTCGAATACATGTAGGTTCGGTTACATTGTATGTTTTGCATACAATGTCTTAATTCGATTACATGATTGTACTCTACTTGAACAAAATGATAGAAAGGGTTACCAGGGCTTAAGTTAATGTATACCAAAGAATAATAAAAAGAAAGAGAAAGAAATATAAAAGTAAATGAAAACCCTAAAATTCAAATATACTAGAGTTTAAGGAATAAAATATTCTAAGTAATTGTAATCTAGAACAAGGCCATTGGATTAGATCAGACTTAGCCATTTTGGCTGAAATACAAATACGAAAAGTACTGATACGTCTAACTCATATACAGTTATCAGAGCTCAATTAAAGAAGGGATTAACGACTAACAGAGAAAGAAACAGGATCCAGGTGAGTTTCTAGCCCCACTCCTTGTTATGTTTTTGGGGCTGTATGCATACTCGATGTGATTAGTTAATACACTTACCTTAAGTGGTAAGTGTATGCCTTATATGATTATGTATGAATGAATGCTTGACGGTGCGTGAACGATATTCGGATATTGCATATACCGTCGAGTGATAATTTGCAGATATGAATGATATGTACATAAATCATGAATGATATATAAATGCATGTAAAGTTATGATTATGAATGCATAGACAGGTATGGTATGGTTGTATAAAATAAAGGTTACATTGTATGCTTTGCATACAATCTGTTAACTTGATTACATGATTGTACTCTACTTGAACGAAAGGACAGAAAGGGTTACTAAGGCTTAAGTAAATGTATACCAAAGAATAACGAAAAGGAAGAGAAAGAAATATAAAAGTAAATGAAAACCCTAAAATTCAAATATACTAGAGTTTAAGGAATAAAATATTCTAACTAACTGTAATCTAGAACAAGGCCATTGGATTAGATCAGACTTAGCCATTTTGGCTTAAATACAAATACGAAAAGTACTTATACATCTAACTCATATACAGTTATCAGAGCTCAATTAAAGAAGAGATTAACGATTAACAGAGAAAGAAACAGGATCCAGGTGAGTTTCTAGCCCCACTTCCTTGTTATATTTTTGGGGCTGTGTGCATACTCGATGTGATTAGTTAATACACTTACCTTAAGTGGTAAGTGTATGCCTTATATGATTATGTATGAATGAATGCTTGACGGTGCGTGAACGATATTCGGATATTGCATATACCGTCGGGTGATAGTTTATAGATGTGAATGATATGTAAATAAAGTATTACTGATATATAAATGCATGTATGAAAGTTATGATTATAATGCATAGACAGGTATGGTATGGTTGTATAAAACAAAGGGAACTGGGCCCTACTAATACTTGAGGCAGAAAGGGAACCGAGCCCTAATAATTCTCTAGGCAGAAAGGGAACCGAGCCCTAATAATTCTCGAGGAAGAAAGGGAACCTAGCCCTAGTAATTCTCAACGCAGAAAGGGAACCGAGCCATTATAATTCTCGAGGCAGAATGGGAACCGAGCCCTAGTAATTCTCGACGCATAAAGGGAACCGAGCCCTTATAATTCTCGAGGCGGAAAGGGAACCGAGCCCTAGTAATTCTCGAGGCAGAAAGGGAACCGAGCCCTTGTAATTCTCAAGGCAGAATGGAATAATGTAAAGTAGGGTTTAATATAAAGTATGAAAGAAAGAAAGAAAATATATGATAATGCGAATGTATTGTATATTACCGGATTAACTAAAACTCACTCAGCGTAGCTAACTTTTAGTATGCACGCAGGTTAATAGGATGAGACAGCTCGCTTGATGGGAACACATGACATGGAATTGAAGATACTGGCATCACAAGGAAATGTTATGTTATTTTAGAGACTATGTTTTATGTTTAAACGACTTGAATGTTTGTTAAGACAAGATTTGAAGTTTATATATTATATTACGGTTGAAGTTTTATATTTCGCGTAAAATTTTAATTAACTCTGATATTTAGAACTGTGTTTATGAGTAAATCCAACATCTTGTGTGAGGCACCGGTAACGGGGTCTTACAAACGTGGTGACTGGTGATGGTGGGAAATGAGAGGAGGGAAAAGATTGTTTGGGTAATTTTTGCAATTTTGTCCTTAGGCTTTGGTGGTGGCTACACAAGATGGCAAAACTATAGTTAGAGTGTTAAAATGTACATAATTGATATTTTAAATATAAAGGGAATAATATAACTGATAAGAAATCATTACTTTATTTATTAAGTGCGGAATCAGATAATAAAAGTTTTTAAATTGGGTCGGGTTTCGGGTTTGAAGAATAACAAATGTTACAAAGACCCTTCTGTAATGTAAATAAATCAAGGATTAGGCATTAAAATAAAATAAAAAATACAACAAAATATCGAATGAAAATAAGTACTCACATCCAGCAAATCCAGCAAATGTGAAGTACTCACATACAGTAAATCTTCGAGTGCATCAGTGGCACGACCGTATGATCAAACTTATTATGCTTACATAGCTTTTGACCCGCTTGTTTTTACCTGAAACATTGTGACACTCATTTAAAAAAACAGTTTCAACTCAAACTCAATTTGATCATAACCCGTTTTGACCTGAACTCATTTTGGTTTAAAATACCATCAACCTGAACTTGTGTTTAAAAAAAATAGAACCCAACCCATTCGTTTAAATTAACATAATAGCGTACCAAGAATGCATGAATAATTAGTTTGTCTTTTAAGTTAAAATAATTATTTTGGACCCGAACTCAAAGATCAAAACCCTTTTTGATCCGCCTGTTTGGACCTACACCAATTTGATACTCAAATTGGACTAAGCTTGAAAACAATAATGACACTAAAAAAATAAAAAATAATAATAAAATAAAAAAATTTCACACCCAAAATCACATAATTTTCAAACCATAAATTAGAGGATGGAAAATACGAACAAGAAAAGAAAAACACTAAAACACTGAAATTAGGTCAGAAAAATATCGGAGGAAAAGGACTTCGGCAATGATTGATTTGGGCTTCCAGAAATTCAATCACGGCGTAAGGGAGACAAAGTTGGGAATGTTTGACTGAGGGTTAGGGTTTATTAATTGGGTTTGAAGATAAAATCGGGTCAATGTTCTAGCATTCAAACCAGGTCATGGGTTATAACATAGCTAAAAGAGCATGTAATTAGTTTGAAAGAGAACATGATTAAATAAAAAGGAAATTGTCCACATGACATCTAGATGACATCCTATGTGGAGGTCCTAAAATGATGTTATATGAAAAATACAGAGTCATTTAATATAGTATTAAGATAAGATTCGATACTGTACATATGTTAGAACATGTGCACTATATAAAACAAGAGATAGAATGTAATAAAACAAAAACAATAAAATAAGTTAATAATAACCTAAATAGTTAAAAAAAAATTATTCTTTAAATTTGTAAGGATACACACATTTATAATTATGTCTAACAAAGAAAGAATGTAATAAGCCCAAACTCATGAAAAAGGTGAATAGGTTCATAAAAACAAATCTGCTCATTTCATAAAGCTACTAAGAAACATAGCCACCTATTTCATAAAGGTACTGAGACATATAGCCCATTCATGGGGCCTCTCATACTTCATAGCTTGATTCCTATATCGGCCTAAATTAGATGAACTAATTTAGAGGATTACAACTGAAATTAAGAGGAAAACAGTTATCTGCCAAATATTATGTTTTACATTATTTTTGTTGAGCACAATTATTATTTGTCCACCAAAAAGCCCAACAAGCAGTGGGCTCCTTTTTCAAACACACAACAACGATCCAACATTTAAGATCGATTGATGTATAATTTTGTTTGCTGAAACGTCAACAAATCTATTATGGTCAAACTTGTCCATCTTCTATCAAACAAACAAACTTTCTAGACTTCCTAAATTAGCATGCATTATTTGCATCAAGAAACACAATCAAGCAAGAGAGCAACTGAGCTGGATAAACCTAAAAAAGAGTCAAATAGAACACAATCTAGTTAGTTGGAAATGTTAATGTTTGAAGATACATTCAAACATAATCTAAATGTGAAAAAATATGTTTCTTTTGGTAACTACTAATTAAAGCTTGAAAAAATATAGTTTTAGATGAGAAAAAAAAACATATAACTATGGCATGAACACCCCTCACATATCACATAGGTATATTTTGGAACATAGTTCACGACTAAGCTTGATAAGATTAACTGCTAAAACATATGAAAAATTAAAACTAAAGATCAAGATAACCTTCTAATTTATGAATCAAAATTTGTTCCCGCTTCTAACTTCAAGCACTCTTACCTTTAGTGCTACTCCTTATAATGCACAATGTGTGTTACAGTAGCATTGACTGCTTCAGCTTCAACGGTCTTTCAATCAGGACAACCCTAAAACCGAAACCAATTATATTCACAAAAAATATAAAAAATAAAACAACTCATATATACTTATACTTATATAGGCATAACCCAAGACTGATGTCGTTAGCCGAAGTGATCCATTCCCTCCCTCTCTCTCTCTCTCTCTTTATATATATATATATATATATATATATATATAACTACAAAATAAAAAAACGGTAAATGGGTAAACGAAAAATTTATTTTCTGGTCAAGCACAATGTTATAATAAAAGCTTATGCAGTAGTATAACAAATCATCTATTTAGTTAAAGGATATGATCCACTTATCCAAAACATGATTTGAAGTCATATTTTGAAAACTTAAGTAACTTTACTCGATCCAGTAAAAAACTTAATGACCAAAAGGTCCAAACTAGCCCCCTACCAATAAAACAAATTACCGACCAAAAGTGACAGCAGGTCCAAGATTATGATCAACTTAGCAGGTCCAAAACTATGATCAACTTAGCAGGTCCAAGAATTACAGGATCCAGTACAAGAATTAAGTTACATATATTAATAAATTATTCTAAAAAGCTTACATGAAATTATGCCTTGCTAGGTATGACACACCCACATATGTCAGGGTGCGACTTAGATTGTTTTAGATTGTTCATTAGCTCAATAGACACTACTATAAGGTCGCAATAACCATTTATTTTATTAATAACATTCAATTACACATTTATAATAAATCAAAATTAAATAAATTATACAACAAATCCTTTTAATTTAAATAACCTAAAGCCAACTAAAGTATCTTCTTGTCTTCGAAATCTTCACCTAACAAATCATGTAACATGCGTAAAAATAAATGTTTGTCAATATAAATTTGGTTAGCACAAAGCCGACTTACAGGGGTAATGTATGCATGCTAGATGAGGATGAGGTGGCCCAACCGCCAAACAATAAATTAAACACATAGCGTATAGAATAACTTCAATGAGCAATTTAATCAATATAACACAAAGTCAAATTGTGGTTGAAATAATATAGAAGTAAATAGTTAAGGTTGATATATGGTAGGCATGTTAGCCCTTAAATAAAAGAGAAAAAAAGGATGTGAATTACTAACATTAAAATTAGGCGAGTGAAAGATGATAAGTTAATAGAAGATCTCAACTTAAGTAAATTGACAATACCCAACTTAACAAACTAACCCTAAACTAAATTAATAATACTAAATTAGATAATAAAACTTGATTAAATCAAACCAAGAAATTCGGGGTTGTTGAATAAAAATGAAGAAAAAGTATGTCTAAGGGAGTGTTCGGTTCGTGTTCGGTCCTAATGTCGAAATGAGATCGGATTCGGATATGACATCACCAAAATATGAGAAATAAGATGAGATGAAGAAAAATAAGAAGTTAATAGTATCAGAACGTTAAATAAACGAAAATTCCCAAATTGAACATAATATAAACACTAAAACGAATTTAATCAAATTGGATGAAGAAACCCTTCAATTCATCAAAGCTGAATGAGGGCTTTTGACCTATGGGTGATTTAGAACTGAAAATATGTACAAACGTACCCAGAATTCGGATTAGAACTAGGGAATTCGAAGAACGTAGGTTGACTTTCAAATGTCAAAGTTCCAATAACTCTTGAATTGTAGCACCAAATCGTGAAATTGAGTTATGAGAGGTATAGTAGAGGACTAGCAGAGGTTGAGTGATGATTATATATGCTAGACAAGCTTGGAGAACAAGTTGAAATCGCTTAATTGAGAGATTATGTTTTATGACAAAAACAAACAATTAACAAACAAATAACTTGTTCCCTGCTTCAAGAATTCGAAGGAATATGCTTGTAATGATGATAGGGAGTATTGTAATAGTTCTATACAGAAGCTACACGAAATCGGGTTGCCAAAATTAGCGATACCGGATATGCAAGACAATGTGCGTATGTGCACTCTCTCGTGCGTGATGGCCAGTTAATTTGTATATGTTTTAGTTCGTTTATTGTTTAATTTTAACTGTTTATTCTAGAACTATCGATACTTCATACGTGTGTTATTGGATTTCAGGTCACAGGCGTTAAAGTACTCAATATGGACCTGTTGTAGCACGGAATGAAGACCCGGGATGTCCAGCACGTGAAACGAGAAGTTAAATGATTTTGTTGGCAAGGAGACCCATAGCGATACACGATGGGCTCGCCTGAAGACCCATAGCGTATCGCTATGGGGTGAAAATTATGCTTTGACTTTCTGGTCCATCGCGATACGCGATGGACCATTGAAGACCCCATCGTGTACCGCGATGGGAGGTGCAGACGGGATTTTTGGTTTATATCTTATTTTTCTTCTTAGAAAACCCTAACTCCGTTTTGACGAAGCAAAGGCGATTCGAGCAGTCCATATAGGCGATTTTGACCATCATAGCTTGTGCCAAGACCTTCCGCATGATCCATATCCTCCGTATCGAAGATTTGATGATGTCTAGGCTCGGCTAATCTCCTAGAATCGCACCCGGGATGTATAGTTTGTAACCTTTTACAGTTTTTCTCATGTGATTAAGAACACTTGTGTATTATTATTGATGATTGATATATGATTATTGATGTTTAGTATGTCTGTGTGTTCAGTCGGTTTAGGTTTACGTTGGTCTGAACGATCTATTACCAGTTGCTAGATAATTAGTCATATAACTGTTTGGTTAGATTGAATACGATAAAACATACAATTACCCTTAACTGAGTCACACTGGCAAGGACTGTTTGATAACCAGTGCCGTGTGTAAAGTAATTGTTGATGTCTAAGGTTTTGTCTGATTGATCGGTTTTCAGTTAATCGCTAATAATTAATCTGTTAGGTTGCATGAGATGCTGTTGGTTGCTTACTTGAATTCCCGGGTGTGATTTCCTTTGTTAACTGTTTGAAACTCGTTTATTTTTACATTGCTTAGTTCTTTATATTTACTAAATTGCTTGTGTGATCAGCACTAAAATTCAGTTACCTCATAATTAGAAATCTGTTACACGAATACATTGACCACATACTCCTTGTGATACGATACCCTACTTGCTCTAACTATTTAGAATAATTAAGTTTTTGATTGACTCAAACGACGGTCATCAAAATGGCGCCGTTGCCGGGAGTTAGTGCGCTTAGTGTTTTTCATGTTAATTAAATTTTGTGTTTATTTTCGTTTTAATTTTAGTTTTTCTTTCAAGTTTTTATTTATCTGTATTTTACGCGGGTTGTGTTAGTTGTGCAGATTACATGTTTATGCGCACCCGCCATTCGGGCCGACAGTCTCCATTAGCTTACGAGCCCGAAATCGAGATGTTAGCTCGGCAGAACCGAGTACAAAACAGAAATTCTGAGATGGAAGACCAAAACCAAAACCAGAACCGAAACAAAAACCAGAACCAAAACCAAGACCCACTCCCACAGAATAACTAGTTTCACCCAGATAACATACCTCCACCACTCAATTTCAATAACTAAAACGAGCAAAATAACCAAAACGCCCAAAATAACTCAGCTCGTGCATCCAGAACCCGAAATCAAACCCAAAACCGAAACCTTAACCGAAACTTAAACCTCAACTTTGACCAAGCAGGACCATCAGTTCCAAACAATAACCCCAACCACCGAGTTCAGATAACTATTGACGATGTTTGATCGATAGTTCCGACTGAAGATGAGGATGAGGGGGAAGATAATAATAGAAACGAAGGTTTTCGGGCAGCTGATGATGAGGTAGATCGATGGGTTAAAAGGAATCGGGCGGCTGAGCCAGAGAACGAGGTTGGTGAACCAGATATTGAGTGTGATAATAATTATCAAGATGAGGTGGAAGAGCCTGTTAATCGAAGACGGGCTGAAGTAGACAACAGAAACGGGAGAGGTCGAGAAAGGGTAAATCGGGCAGAACGGCCCGAAAGAGTTCGTGGTATTCCAGTTAACCGGGGCGGTATGGGAAACCCCGGGGGGCAGAGGAGAAATTACATAGCCCCGGCTCATGGTGTTAATAGTCGGTTCAGACCGGCTATCTCAGATGGAGCACCCCCGTTGGTTCCACAGGAACGAGTGCAGGGACAACCAACTTTCAAGTCCCGGCCATCTTACATCAACATCGTTCCTCACTTCAACGGGATGACTTCGGAAGACCCGTATTCACACTTAATTGATTTTTCGGCCATCTTACATCAACATCGTTCCTCACTTCAACGGGTCTATCAGTGCCGGTACGTTTGATCAAGATAAATTCCGGTTGCGGTTATTCCAATTTTACTTAAAAGAAAAAGTGAAACTTTGGTTTAACTCGCTACCGATGCACAGTATCAGAAACTGGGCCGAGATGCAACAATTTTTTCTAAACGAGTTTTATTCACGGTCGAAGACTACCGAGGGTCGTTCTGACATTCGTCACTTTTCACAATTACCTGGTGAGTTATTTCACGAAGCCTTTACTAGATACAAAGACATGATAAGGACATGCCCACATCACCAGATCAAACTGTGGGAACTGGTTAAGTGCTTTGTTGATGGTTTGACATACGACGACCGAAAGCATCTTAAGACTTCGTGTAATGGTCTGTTGCTGAATCAGCCTGAGGAAGATGATTGGGATTTTTTGGAATTTATGTGTGAAGATTCCAAGGCAGAAGCAGCAGCTGAAAGACGAAGACGTGGTAATTCCTCCAGGTCAGTTAAGTCAGTCACGAGTGAATCTGAAAGAATTAATGAGTTGGAACGCGAACTGGCTGAGTTGAAAAAGGGTAAGAAAAGAGAGGTCGGGAAAGTTGGTGTTAAATTCCCGGTTTGTGAAGATTGTGGTGAAATCGGGCATAAGTCAGAAAATTGTCCCTAGTATTATGATGATGTTGAGGATGACACCGAGGAAGTTAATTACACTTACGGGGATTCCAAAGGCCAAGGGTTCAATTCGAACACATATCACCCGGGCCTGAGGAACCACCGGAATTTTCGTTACGGGAACATGTCTTCTTAGTTGAACTCGAACTTTCAAGGATCGAGCCAGAACAGATCGCAGGGTAATTACCGCCAGAGCGGTTATCAGCAGGGTTCGAGTAATAAGAATCGGGGGTATAACAGAGACAGTAACCGGGGTGAAAATTTTTTGGGTAATCAGGATCAGTAGAAACAGTCCTCGGGTAATTCGGACGACTCGGTACACTCGAAGTTGGATGCGTTATTGAAAGTTATGACTGATCAAAAAGCTGAGACGAAGCAACAGTTCGAGTTACGGAATAAATCATCGGAGGCAATGATGAAGCAAATTGCTCAGCTCGCTTCAGATATGGCGAAATTACAAAAGAACGCGGGCCAATTTCCGAGCGACACCACAGTCAACCCGAATCATCACAGTTCAAGTTCGAAAAATCACGTCAACCAGGTAAGTATTTTACGTAATGGTAATAAATATGATTATAAGGTTGGGGGTCCACCTCCATTGGTTGAGGGGGTGGTGGAAGAAATTGATGAAACTCTCGTCAGTGATGACGAGCCGGAACCGATTGAGGTAAATAAACCTAACAAAAGTGAAACTAAAAATAACAAATTGGTTCCGAAGGATGACAACAACAACTCTAAGGATAAGGAAAAAGTGAAAACTGTTCCATATCCCGATGCTTTGTTGGCGCCATCAAAGGCGAAGATGGCATCAAAACGGGGACCGCAACAAGAAGAAATATGGGAAACTTTTAAACAAGTTAAAATTAACATTCCTCTTTTAGATGCCATTAAACAAATTCCCGCCTATGCCAAGTACTTGAAAGAGCTGTGCACACAAAAAAGGAGTCATAAGATTCCTAAACAAATTGATTTTACAGATAATGTGAGTGCAATTCTTTCGGGTTCGCTTCCACCGAAGCTACAAGATCCGGGAACGCCCATTATACCCATTCAAGTGGGTGATTTTAAAATGACTCGGGCGCTTCTAGATCTTGGAGCTAGCATCAGTATTCCCCCGGGAAGTTTATACGATCAGTATGACTTTGGCCCGCTTCGTGCGTCTGCCACCACGGTTGTCTTGGCTGACCAGACACCAAAACTTCCCTGAGGAATACTGACTGATGTTATTGTTAAGGTGGAAGACTTTTATTTTCCAGTTGACTTTTTGGTCCTTGATTATGTTTCGGGTGAAAGGACCAAACAGCCTACGGTTATCCTCGGTAGACCATTTTTTGCTACTGCAAATGCCAACATTAATTGTAGAAATGGTACTGTTGACATGGCGTTTGGTAACCGTAAGCTGAGAATTAATGTTTTCACACGTGGAAATAATTCTCCGGTCGATGACGAGTGCTTCATGGCTGATGTCATTGACGAGTGCATCCCGCTATACGACTCTGTCGTCAGTTCGGATGGCACAGCGGAGACATGTTTTTTGTTTGACAGGTTACAGGTGGAAACAGACAGGTTGCTGGAAGAGGAAGAAAAACAAATAGAGATCGCAGCTGTGCGAGGAGACCGTCCACCATGGTCAGTTCAGGTGGAACCGCTTCCCGAGAAGATAGATACCGGGTTGAAACCGTCAATGTTGGAAGCACCGAAAGTCGAGCTGAAAGTGCTCCCAAAGCATTTAAAATATGCTTTTCTTGGTAAGAATAATACATTGCCTGTTATTATAGCTTCTAATTTATCTGTTGAACAAGAAAATGCTTTGATGGAGGTGCTGGTTGCGAATAAAGAAGCAATCAGGTGGACGATAGCGGATTTGAAGGGAATCAGTCCCTAAATCTTGATGCACAAAATCTTAACAGATGCGAATGTCAAACCCGCGCACGATGCTCAGCGAAGGTTGAACCCGAATATGAGGGAAGTGGTGAAGAAGGAAGTGCTGAAATGGTTAGATACGGGCATTATCTTTGCCATATCAGACAGCACATGGGTGAGCCCGACACAGACAGTACCGAAAAAGGCGGGCATCCAAGTCGTCAAGGACGACTCAGGTAACGAGGTCGCCACCCGGCCAGTAACCGGGTGGCGCATTTGTATTGTTTATCGTAAACTGAATGCGGCAACATCAAAAGATCACTTTCCGCTTCCGTTTATCGATCAAATTGTCGAAAAGCTATCTGGTCAAAACTTTAATTGCTTTTTAGATGGGTATTTCGGGTATAACCAGATAGCTATTCATCCTGAAGATCAGGAAAAGACTATGTTTACGTGCCCGTACGGCACATTCGCATTTAGGCGAATGCCATTCGGGCTATGTAACGCCCCCGCCACCTTTCAGAGGTGCATGATGAGTATATTTCAGATATGGTGGGGGGAGTCTTTGGAAATTTTCATGGATGATTTTTTGATTTTCGGCACATCTTTCGAGTCATGTTTAAATCAACTCGAAAGAGTTTTGAAAAGATGTGTTGAAACGAACTTGGTTCTTAGTTGGGAAAAGAGCCATTTCATGGTCCAAGAGGGAATTGTATTGGGCCATGTAGTTTCGAGTTGAGGGATCGAGGTGGACCGGGCTAAGGTCCAATTTATTTCCACTTTACCCCATCCCACCAATGTTAAAGGCATTAGATCATTTATGGGGCATGCCGGGTTTTATATACAGTTTATTAAGGGTTTTAGTGACATTACCAAACCCTTATGTAATTTATTGCTTAAGGATGCCCCGTTTGACTTTAATGACGAATGTGCTAAGTCCTTTGACATTTTGAAATTGAAATTACTTGAAGCCCCGATCTTGCAATCACCCGACTGGAGTTTACCTTTTGAAATAATGTGTGATGCAAGTGATTATGCGGTCGGGGCTGTTTTGGGTCAACAGGTTGACAAGAAACCTGTTGCTATATACTATGCAAGTAAAACCATCTTGGATGCTCAATTAAATTATACCACAACCGAGAAGGAGTTACTAGCAGTAGTATATGCTCTAGATAAATTCCGGTCTTATATTTAGGGTAGTAAAGTTATTATATATTCTGACCACTCTGATATCAGGTACCTCATGGATAAAAAGGATGCAAAACCGAGGCTTATCCGATGGGTTTTGCTGTTGCAGGAATTTGATCTAGAGATTCGGGACAAGAAAGGGAGTGAAAATGTTGTTTCAGATCATTTGTCCCGAATTATGGTGGAAAATGGGAACACTGATGGGCCCATTAACGAGTCCTTCCCGGATGAGCATATCCTGGCAGTTTCACAAAATCCTTAGTTTGCTCATATTGTTAATTTTAAAGTTGCAGGTGATTTACCAGAGCATTGGCCAAGGAAAAAGAAGAAACAGTTGACGTCCCAAGCTAAACAGTACATCTGGGACTATCCGGATTTGTTTAAAATTGGTGCAGATCAGATGATCAGACGATGCATACCCGAGGAGGATGTCAGGGCGGTGTTGGAACACGCGCATTCGTCTGCGTGTGGTGGTCATTTTGGTGGCCAGAAAACTGCTCGAAAAGTTTTAACGAGTGGTTTCTTCTAGCCATCCTTGTTTAAGGATGCTCAAGAGTTTGCGACACACTGTTTGAAGTGTCAACAACTCAGGAGTATCTCAAAGAGGGACGAGATTCCCTTGAACCCGATCCTTGTTGTTGATATTTTTGATGTTTGGGGGATCGATTTCATGGGCCCGTTTCCTAATTCGCATTGTAATCTGTATATCCTAGTGGCCGTTGATTATATGTCTAAATGGGTCGAGGCAATAGCCACTAGGACAAACGACCATACAGTCGTTTGCAATTTCGTTCAAAGTAATATTTTTTCGAGATTTGGAGTCCCCCGAACTATCATAAGTGATGGGGGATCTCATTTTAAGAATTTTAAATTCAGGAAATTGCTTAAACGATACGGTGTTGATCACTGAATAGCAACTCTTTACCATCCACAAACAAGTGGACAAGTGGAGGTTTTTAATAGGCAAATTAAACAAATTTTGCAGAAAACCGTTCGGGCGGACCGAAAAGATTGGTCAACTAAGTTGACTGATGCTCTATGGGCCTACCGAACTGCTTATAAAACGCCAATTGGAACCACTCCTTATAGACTTGTGTATGGAAATGATTGCCATTTACCAGTTGAAATTGCACAAAGAGCGTTTTGGGCTACTAAACAGGTTAATATGGATTATGATGATGCAGGTAAAGCGAGGAAATTGGCTTTGTGCGAGATCGAGGAGTTGAGAGACTAGGTATACGGTTGCGCGTCCGCTTACAAGGCAAAGATAAAGAAAGTTCATGATGCTAATATCTGGTTGAAGAATTTTGAAGTTGGTCAACGAGTGTGGTTGTTCAACACGAGAATGTAACTCTTCCCGGGCAAGCTAAGAAGTAAGTGGACGGGCACGTACTCGATTGTAAGAGTCGGAAATCATGGTCAGTACGAGATTGAAGATTTTGATGATCATTTGAGACAAGTGGTAAATGGCTATAGACTGAAGCCATATTTGGAGATGAAGGACATACACGAGCTAGATGAGGAAGCGGTGATGTCACACCCCGACCACAGGCGGCGGAACATGCCGGGGTGCAACGATTGCTCATAAGCGCATGACACTAGTTAAAGCGACAATATTTACCAAACTCATTTCATTTCACAACATCGAAAATGTCACATAACCAAATATTCATAACTCAAATACAACAAAATATAACAAAATATAGCAAATCAAATACTGTTCATTTTTGCTAATATCCTAACGGTATTTGTGACGTTTTCTTCACCGAACTCCATAATCAACCTAGATGCAAACCTGTAACATTTCATAAAATAAAGTTTATCAACACAAAGGTTGGTGAGCAATTCATAAGTTTGAACAATAGATATGTAGTATGAAAAGCCACAAAACTAGTATACAAAACCATAAATAATAGCTATAAACTTGGATAAATAGTTATCGCTAACAAGTTCGCGACACCCAACTATAAGGGGTTGCCAAATAGTTTCGGATTTTATAGTTATCGTTAATTGTATTACGTTAACGACACCTTTCCATGAGGGGTTGCCAAATGGTCTAGGATTTATAGTTCCACCATCCAAAAGCGATAAACACATAGTCAAATAAGCATAGAACATCAACTCGAGCAATTATTCAAGTAAGGTATACAACAACGTTTGTGGTTTAAGACCCAAGTATAAAACATTTAGTTTAGATAAGTTGAAATGTCACCCCAAAATAAAAGATAGAAAATGGGGTATGAAGTTACTCACATTCAAGTAATAAACTTGAAAGATTGATTATTTGGAGATTTGCCGGAACGACGAGTTTAACGTATGAAGCCTAAATAAAATAAATTCTTGGATTTAGAAAGGTTGTCTTGAAGATCTTTAAATAAAATAATTGTTGCAAAAACTAATCAATTAAAGTTCAAGGTTTAAAATGTAGCTATTTAAGAATTTATAATAATAACCCTTTTAAAAAATGTAAGTTTGCTCAAAACCGGGTTAAAGTATCTAACCTTAATATTTACTTAACCAATGTTAAGTAATAAGGTGGGGAAAATGCTAAAATGCAAGTTCCATTAGGCTAAAGATACTAAAACGGGTTTTTAACGAGTGTTTGGGTTGTCGGTTCGGGTCTTGACAAATGGTCAAACCCAAAGTCAACTTTCCAAAATATTAATTGTTATGAGATAACTCATTAAAACATACTAACACGTAACCAAGTATGTAGATCTATTGTTTAGAACTAACAACGCACGTTAAGCGAGTGTTCGGTTTTGTCGGTCCAAATTATGTTATGAGATCAAGTTGGATCCAACTATTCCAAGTACTTAAGAAAATAATTAAAATCAGTTTGTAAACTATTTTTTAAAGAAATATACAAGTATTGATAGCTAAAAACACACTTGTGTGTCTTAAGCGAGTAAAAGTCGGTATAGTTCGGTTTGGTTCGGTCTCCATCTCACAAATAGTTCATAAATGGTTTCTACATGCCCAAATATCATAGAACTTGTATATTGGTTTTAAATGAAGAAAACTTAAATTTTACAACAAAAAAAGTTAACTACAAGTCTTTTAAGCAAAAGTTTCGGTTTAGTTCGGTTTCCATCACCCAACGAGTTCATAGATGGATTCCATATGCTTAATATCAAAGAACTTGTAAAAATGATTTTTGAAACTCAAATCTAGCAACAAACATGTTTAAACAACTATTTTAACAAAACTAGTAAACAAAAGTTCGGTTTCCGGTTTGGACTAGTTTCGGTTAAACCGAGGTTAGTCTTATACAAACCCACACCATGGAACTTGTAAATAAGATGAACAAACTAAAGGGTTAGAAGTTAGTCATAAGTGATATGTATAATAAGTTATGTGTGTGTAAATATATATCAAGAACACGAAGTCCTCCATGAAGCCTTGCCTTATGACATTCGAAACTTAACCAACCAGAGTCGGTGAAATAACAAATAAAGGAAACAAGGGGTGTGTATTATATATATGTTGTACCACCATATTCAAGAGTTAGTAATGTTAGATGAACAAGT
Organism: Bidens hawaiensis; assembly: GCF_021521415.1. Taxonomy (NCBI): domain Eukaryota; kingdom Viridiplantae; phylum Streptophyta; class Magnoliopsida; order Asterales; family Asteraceae; genus Bidens; species Bidens hawaiensis. The sequence continues at coordinate 14,459 of NW_027492612.1, read as the reverse complement.
TAGAATGAAAGACTATAGTTAGTTTGACTTGAGAAGTCAAAACTTCAAGAATACATAAGAAATAACAACCTTGAATCTATGGAGTTTTGAGAGAGTTTTTGGAGATGTAGCAAGAGTAAAATGAAGAAGATGGGTGTGTATATATAGGGAAGGAGTGAAGGGTTGGGTATAAAGATTCTTTTATGGTTTGCATAAAAATGGGTATGTTTAAATGGTCAAACAATGTATAATATAAAAAAAAACCAATATTTTATATATTTTATATATTTTAAATGACAAGATCCAATATTTTATATATTTGAAATGTTCGGGTTACAAACGGGTCGGGTTTACATAACAAAAGTGACCCGAAATTGACGGATGTCACAGTATTCCCTACTTTAGGAAATTTCGTCCCGAAATTAAGATGAAGACGACGATGCAAACAAATGTGGATACTTCTCTTTCATTGCGTCTTCTCGCTCCCAAGTAAACTCCGCGCCACGACGTGATCCCCAACGAACTTTTACTAACCGAATACGACTACGCTTGGTTTTCTTCTCGTTGCGATCCATAATCTCAACGGGTCGTTCAACCATAATCATAGACTCATCAACATGAACTTCATCGAGGGGTATATGAAGATTACCCTCGGCTAGGCACTTTTTGAGATTCGAAACATGAAATGTCAGATGAGCACCGGCAAGTTCTTGTGGTAGTTCAAGTCGATACGCTACTTTCCCAACACGCTCAAGAATTTTAAAAGGACCAACGAAACGAGAAGCTAGTTTACCCTTCTTTCCAAAATGGACTACCCCCTTCCAAGGAGATACTTTTAGAAGGACAAGATCGTCAACATTAAATTCGATCGGTTTTCGCCGTTTGTCGGCGTAACTCTTTTGACGATTTCTAGCGGTTAGGAGATTTTTACGGATTTGATCAATGACGTCGGTGGCTTCTTGGACCATTTCGGGTCCCCTGATTTGAGCTTCACCGATTTCGTTCCAACAAATCGGGGAACGACATTTACGACCGTAAAGAGCTTGAAAAGGAGCCACATCAATGCTAGAGTGGTAGCTATTGTTGTAGGAGAACTCGATGAACGGAAGATGAGAATCCCAATTCCCACCGAAATCAAGAACACATGCTCGTAGCATATCCTCGAGTGTTTGGATTGCACGTTCAGATTGACCGTCCGTTTGAGGATGATAAGTGGTGCTAAGATCGAGATGTGTTCCCAAAGCTTCTTGAAGTGAACGCCAAAAATGAGAGTTAAAACGGGCGTCGCGGTCGGAGATGATAGACAATGGCAAACCGTGTCGTCACACTATTTCCCGAACATAGATTTGAGCAAGCTGCTCGACAGAATACTTCTCGCAGATCGGAATGAAATGAGCAGATTTGGTTAATCGATCGATGATCACCCAAATGCTATCGTTGCCTTTTTGGGTTTTGGGTAATTTGGTGATAAAGTCCATAGCAATGTCTTCCCATTTCCAAACGGGAATCGGTGGTTGCTCGAGTAGACCAAAAGGTATTTGATGTTCGGCTTTGACTTTCGAGCAAGTAAGACATTTAGATACAAACAACGCTACGTCCTTTTTCATACCCGGCCACCAAAAGGTAGCACGAAGATCGAAGTACATCTTATCCGCACCGGGATGAACGGAATAGTGCGAATTATGAGCTTCGTCGAGAATACAAGTACGAAGGTCATCGCGATCGGGAACCCACAAACGATTGAGAAAATACAAAAGACCATCGGGTTTGGTTTCGAGTTGAAGTTCGGCTCCACATGACATTTCGTCATACATGTTACCTTCTTCAACGGAGGTGCGTTGAGCTTGAAAGATACGAATTTGAAGATCGGTTTTAACAATGACGCTTAGAAGCAGAACGGCTTTAACATTAACCTTTCGACTTAGGGCGTCGGCGACAACATTCGCTTTACCGGGGTGGTAGTGAATCTCGCAGTCGTAATCACTAAGTAATTCGGCCCATCGTCGTTGTCTCATGTTGAGATCTTTTTGGTCAAAAATGTGTTGAAGGCTTTTATGATTAGTAAAAACCACACATTTTGTTCCATAAAGGTAATGTCTCCATCTTTTGAGAGCGAAAACGACGGCACCAAGTTCGAGATCGTGAGTCGTATAGTTCTTCTCGTTAACCTTAAGTTGCCTTGATGCGTATGCGATGACTTGACCTCGTTGCATGAGAACACAACCAAGTCCTTGATGGGATGCATCACAAAATACAACAAAATCGTTGTTTCCATCGGGAAGAGTTAGAATAGGAGCATTGCAAAGCATGTTCTTGAGAGTACAAAAGGCTTCCTCTTGCTTCGAACCCCAATCGAAGGATTGTCCCTTATGGGTGAGAGAGGTAAGAGGCAAAGAGATCTTGGAAAAATTCCGAATGAAACGCCGATAATATCCGGCCAAACCGAGGAAGGATCGAATTTCCGTGGGAGTCGTTGGAGTTTTCCAATCCTTAACAGCCTCAATTTTAGCAGGATCAACATGAATACCTTTGTCGTTTACGATATGTCCCAAAAATTGAACTTCTTCGAGCCAAAATTCACATTTGGAGAATTTGGCATAGAGTTGTTCGTTTCAAAGGAGCTCGAGAATGGAACGCAAATGATGTTCATGTTCGGCTTTGGATTTAGAGAAGATAAGGATGTCATCAATAAAGACAATAACGAATTTATCAAGGAATGGTTTACAAACGCGGTTCATGAGGTCCATAAACACCGCGGGTGCATTTGTTAACCCGAAGGGCATAACCAAAAATTCGAAATGTCCATATCGAGTACGGAAAGCGGTTTTTGGAATATCTTCTTCGCGAACACGCAATTGATGATAACCCGATCAAAGATCAATTTTGGAGAAACAAGTTGCGCCTTGAAGTTGGTCGAATAAGTCGTCGATACGTGGCAATGGATAACGATTTTTAATAGTAAGTTTGTTGAGTTCTCGATAATCGATGCACATACGAAACGAACCATCCTTCTTTTTTACGAAGAGAATAGGAGCGCCCCAAGGAGAAGAGCTTGGACGAATGAAGCCTTTATCGGAAAGTTCTTCGAGTTGGTTTGATAGTTCTTGCATTTCTGACGGGGCTAGACGATAAGGAGTCTTGGCCACGGGCATCGCGCCGGGCACAAGATCGATTTGGAATTCAATCGGACGAACGGGAGGAAGACCGGTAACATCATCGGGAAAGACATCAAGGAAATCACGAACAATAGGAATATCTTGGATCTTCCTTTCCTTTTTGTCTTTTGTCACCGAGAGAGCTAAAAACAGAACGTACTTTTGGCGTAAGTACTTTTGCGATTGAGCACACGACATGAGATTTAGCCTTCGAGACGTTGTGTTTCCAAAGACCTTAAGAACCTTGCCGTTGACAAGCGGAATGCGAATGAATTTATCAATACAAACGACTTCGGCACGGTGCAAAGACAACCAATCCATGCCTACTATGACATCGAAGCTACCCATTTGCATCGGGATGAGATCGATGGAGAATTTATGCTTAGAAAGAATAAGAGAGCAATCGCAGACGACGGAATTGATGGTAATAGAATTGCCATTGGCGACTTCAACAGAGAACGGTCGGGAAAGTTTAGTTCGAGGCATCGCAAGTTTCGACTCAAATTTCAAAGAAATAAAACTTCTATCGGCACCGGTATCAAATAAAATAGAAGCCAAATGATAGTTCACCAAAAACATACCGTTCACAACATCGTTTGCCACTTGAGCTTGATTTGCATTCATCATAAACGCCCGCCCTTGATTACCATGGTTGACTTGATGTGCTTGTTGTGGAGGTGGAGGTGGTGCTTGGATTGTTTGGATGGGTTGGATGAGTGGTGCATTGAGTTGGGGAATTTGGGGTTGGTAAGTTTGAACTTGGTAAGCTTGTGTTTGGTAGTATGGTATGGTTACGGTTTAAGCTTGGTTGGCAAAAGCTAAACGTGGGCAATTTTGGCGGAAATGGTTGGGATCACCACAATTAAAGCAAGCTCGGGGTTGTTGGGATTGGTTTGATGGGTATGGTGCATAGCGGTTTTGGGCATTTTGGGAAAAGTTTCTCGGTTGGGTTGGTTGGTTAGGTTGGTTGTGTTGGTTTCGTTGGGTGGATCGGCATGTGTTGGGGAAGTGACCAAATCGGTTACAAATTGTACAATGGCGACACGGCGAGTTCGTTGGGTGGTGAAGTTGGCAAGTGTTACATAGTGGGGAGTTACCAATATAAGGTTTTCGGTTTTGGGGAAGAGTTTGGGCTTGTTATGGTGGTTGAGGTTGGGTGACGGCAAAGCTTCGGTAATTAGTCTTGGGTTTCTTGTTGTTGTTGTTGTGTCGGGAGGAGTTGGAGTAGTTTATAGCTTGTGGTGCGGGTTCAATCTAGGCTTGGGGAGCTGGCAAGGTTTTGGCTTTCTCGATTGTTTTCTTGAGGGTTAGGGTACCCTCCTTCACGTGATTTTCCGATAGCCAACCGGCTAACGTGATGGCTTCCTCAAGGTTCGCGGGTTTGCTACTCATGACTGAGTCCCGGATTTTCATCGGTAAACCCCCAATATATTTGTCAATTTCACGTTCGGTTGGGGTAACCAAGTGAGGTACAAGAACGCTTAGCTCGTGGAAACGGAGCGAGTAAGCGGCGTTATCACCACCTTCTTGTTTTAGGTCCCAAATTCTACCTCAAGCTTTTGGAGCTCGTGTTTAGGACAGAATTTCTTCTTCATCAGCGCCTTGAGCTCAGCCCTTGGAAGAGCCATGGCCACATCTGTACCTTGGAGGTGCATGACAGTACCCCACCATGTTAGGGCGGTTCCCCTAAACATGCTTGAAGCGAAGTTTGTCTTTTTCTCTTCGGGGCATTCGATGTGTAAAAACACATTCTCCACAGATTCGAACCACTGCAACAACGTAGTCGCACAGTTGGTTCCATAGAATTCGGACGGGTTGGCACTAGTAAATTGTTTAAGCAGGTAGCTTGCGGGTTTGGGCTCAATAGGTGCAACAACAGGTGCGGGTTGGTTTGCTTGTATTTGGTTTATTAGTTCGGGAATCACAGCGGCCATTTGCTTGGCGATGATGGCGGCCATAAGTCGAGTGGAGTTCTAGCGCGGTTGGCGTCTTAGCGGAGGCATGCTAAAAAATTATAAATAAAATGGGATAAGTTTTTGGGTAAAAAGGAAATGAATATAAAGGTGTATAAAATGAAATAAGATTTCGATTTTTTGATTTGTGAATCCTAGAGTTAGTATGGAGAAGATGTTAGTATTAGATAAAATATAAAACTTTGTTTATAAATAACAAAACCGAAAACAATAGTAAATGGTTTTTTTTTTTTTTTTGAGAATTTAAAGCTTAAAAAATTGAGATTTTGAGATTTATAACGTTGGAAAAATCGTGCATGAACCACCATGACTTGATATTCCAACACTAAAAAGTTTTATAAAACAACATTTTGGAGTCTAAACATGTGTACGAACCACTGAAACTTTTTCATGTTTTCGACTCAAATAACGATAATAACACAATAAATCGAGATACAACGTCATGTCAAAACACTAGTCCACGAAATCACCGTAGTTCTATTGTTTTAACACCGAAAATTAGGATGGCGACCGGAACGCTCGCATTCGACTACTTAAAGTATTGACATTTATAACACGATTTATGGCCTAGAAAAACGAGCATTATAACTCAACCATCCCAGGTAAGTAAATCACCTTCGATTCTTTGAATCATTTTGTCAAATGGTCATTTTTTAATTTCTCGTTTCCTATGATGGCTACAAACCCGAAATAAACGCAACCTTTAAGGGATTTGAAACAACGGGATCCAAGTTAATCTTGTAATCCATAAAACACAATGAAAATCTACTTTTTTCGTTTTAAGTTAAGGATACCTTGGAAATAATATGAAAGTGTGTGTATGTGATCATTTAGGATATTGGTGAATTTTAAACAAGTTAGTAAATAAACATGCGATATGAACAATTAGATAGAGTAAACACGTATGAACACACGTATAGGACCCTAAGCATAACAATTCTAGGTCGTTACGTCTAACCACCTATCTTAATTGTCATGGCTCTGATGCCAATCTGTCACACCCCGACCACAGGCGGCGCAAAATGCCGGGGTGCAACGATTGCTCATAAGCGCATGACACTAGTTAAAGCGACAATATTTACCAAACTCATTTCATTTCACAACATCGAAAATGTCACATAACCAAATATTCATAACTGTAACACCCCGCAACCGCAGCGGAAACGTAAACGGGATGCAACAGACACCTCTGATATCAACCACATTGTTTATAAAGAAAACTGAATGCATTAATATACTTCAAAATTACATTATCTCGTATTTCATTACCGTCTAGGTGATACACACATCATACCATACGATACATAACTCTATTTGTTATAATGTATCCTAACATCCGGCACGCAAATCTTACACACATCAAGCACTTAGCACGTAAGCAATTACTTCATCTTAATTGTACCTGAAAAGCATGTGAGAAAACGGGTCAACTACGAATAGTTGGTGAGTTTCACAATTCGAGTAAACCATGATATATCAATATCAAAATATAATATTATCGATGTAATTATGCTGAGCCCACAAGTGAAACCTCTGTTAACCCAGAACACTTCCAATAACCTCTGGGGACACTGTTAACCCAGAACACTTCCAATAATCTCTGGGGACACTGTTAACCCAGAACACTTCCAATGACATCTGGGGACACTGTTAACCCAGAACACTGTTGCGGGACCATACAATATTAACAACTCAGACAATTACCATCTTAGTACATTTCCGTACGATTCTCGTACAATAAACAATATATATAAATCCACGCAAATCCATACGTTCAGTAATATCCACGCAAATCCATGCGTTCAGTATGTACTTAAATATTTCAGTAGTAACATGCTTCCGCCCCGGGAAAACATTTGAAACAATTCAGAAAAAGGGGCTCGTGAAACTCACCTTAGCACATGCAAGCAGGTAACAACAATCAATATCAGTTAACCCGTCCAATCTGTAATATGATCCCTACGATCATTACTATACACTCAATATTAATATAACTTTAATCGTATCAACCGGTACATCTGGGGACACTGTTAACCCAGCACTGTACCCGTTCTGGGGGCAAGGTTAACCCAGAAACACTTTTCCGGACTCAGATTGTGATGTCGTTTAGAGTTCAACAGTCAAATCTTCTAATAGCTTGTTTTCCCCGTTTTGCGTGCCTAGCACGGTTATCAAATTTTATGTTTCAAAATGAGTTTGGTCACACACGACCCGAAAATCGTTGTTGACTGATAATTTAATTAAAGTGGTGAAATTAGTACTCGGTTTAGACGCCCCGATTGACCTCGGGACCCGTTTCCGTCTTTGGCGTACCGGAAACTGTTAAATCGGTTAAAAATACCCAAATCATCCGAATTATTTTCGGATGATTCATTTTTACTTGTTTAACTCAATTATATGAAAATAGTCCATTTTTAAGGTTTTTATACACCAGTCAGCTCGCTTAAGCGAACTTCAGCGGTTTACGCGTTTTAACTTTAAAAGTTTGATAATTAGCACAAATACTTATCCGTTTACTCTCGGATCTTGAAATTTTGCACAAATCACTTTTTAACAGTGGGGAATTTTATAAAAATATTTTCAGAATTAATTTCTATATTTAAAATTTATTTATCTATTTTTAAACACCATTTAAACACTAAATATGTCGTAAATACCAAACGATCTTAGAAAAATCCCAAATTTTTCCTGGATGTCCCCTGCCATCCACATAGTCCCCTGTAATTTTTCCAGAACCAAAATCTTCTTTACATGCAATTTTCACTAAAACCGAGCTAGAATCCCTAGAACTCGTTTAACCGAAAAGCCTACTTAGACTTCTTCAACTGACCTCAAATTTTGTGTGTGACTTATACATGATATAAAAAGCTTATCTGCAATTTTCCAGAATTTTTCATGATATTTAACTATTTTTCACCATTTTTGGCCAAAACCGAGCATTAAATTCACTAAATATTCATCCTTTATCCAAAAATTACCAAAAATTCACAGAACTCATATTTTCATGTGTTTAACACCTCTGTAAAATTTCATGACCTAACTCTAAAGCATCAACAATCTGTCCAAATTTCCCAAAACCGAACATAACCGAATATACCTTTCGTTTTCCGCCACTACGAGCTACAAACTCGTCTTTCCGCCTTATCTACCACTAAATACAGAGCCTACAATCAACATACCACAATACCAAGCAAGTTACACTCACGATCAAGTCATTTCTTTCATGGTTTCGGTTATGATTCCAAAAACAAAGATTTAACCGTAAAAATTCGTTTTTGATTCGTTTAACTCATTCCTTGGACCAAGATCCCTTGTATAACCCGTATACATCACTTGATCATGCAAGAATCGGTTCCATCTCGGGTTTTCACCCTTTTTCACTTGGAAACCTCATTTCCTTGCAAGAACACTCAAGAAAGGAAGATGAACACACATATAACTCGATCATTACCTCGTTGTTCTTGCTCAACACTCGGGTTTAAGCCTTTGGAATTGAGAAAAAGTGTCGAAGATTGTGTTTTGTTGTTTGAAAAAAGAAAAAAATAATAATAATAACCATGGAAGGCCGATCGGTCTTTGATAAGGGGTGGGGTGGGACCCACTCCTTCATTCTTGGCCACACATTCGGATTTTCGTAATCTGGATAATGTTTTGGATAATCTGGTTCAGTTCGTTTTTCGGTTAAACGTCTAATTCGGCTTAAAACGAGGCTAAAACGGTCGTTTTTCGGCTAAAAATGAAATTTATATAAAACCGATTTAAAAACTTAAACCATGACATTTATTAACTTAAAACATCATAGTATTAATAATTGTGCATTTTTTTCGGCTTGATCGATCATCTCTTGCTCGGTTTGGTATTAAAGGTTTCGTTTAACGTACCGACGCACTATTAAATCGAAATCCTTTTTCTGTGCTTTAATCCACTTATCCCGAAGCTTTAATACTTCGTAACATCACTAAATATCATATATCTCGTCTATAATTGAACCCTCGATTCATTCGGGTTTCAATAACTATCGATCGATTGATCGCATATTCAATAAGGTGAATTATATATTCACGTACAATCAGTACAATGAACCATGTATTCTCGTATGATTACTATGGTAATTCATGTATCCGACATTAAATATGACGTAACTACAGTCTCCCGGTTAGGGTATACCTGGTTTCGTCGGAATCGTTACATTCTCCCCCCGTTAAGAAATTTCGTCCTCGAAATTTTACACGCCCACTATCCCTTTTCGAGAGAAAGGTGGGGGGTTTTTCCTTCAGAATTCACCCTCGCGTTACTAGGTATAATCTGGTCCTCGCTGTGAATTCCACTTAGTCTTGATCAATAAAGCTTGGTGTGTCCAAATGTTTAGTTTTCCCGTCTACTATCTCTACGGAATTATTTATGATATCAAGTATGACTCCTATGAGTACCTCCATTACTAGTACTTTCGTTGCCTCACCGCTTAGGTACTTTTCAATCCGTATACATGGCAAAACATCATGTATAGTACTTAGCCCCTGGAGTACTTTAATCGATAAACTAAATGACCAATCATGGAGATAGTCTCATGAGGTCCAATATATTAAGGGGCTATTTTCGGTTTTGCCAAACCTTATATCACCTCTCGAAGGTGATGCCTTAAAAATACCTTGTCACCTCTTTCCAGCGACAATGGTTTCCTTTGAATGTTGGCATAAGTCCTTTGCCAATCTCGCGCTGCTTTCAACTTATCTTAAATATTATAAATCCGATTGGTTGTTTCTCGAATCAATTCAAATCTTATGGCTTGATTGACGCCCATTTTCAATTTAACAAATTGGTGATAATTACTTCACCCATATAAAAAGCTTCAAGCTCTCGATGCTTCCTTCCCCGCCTTCCAATAATGGAAGTAGGATGACTATTTTGATCTGAGATAATTGAAAATGGCAATCCACGACGAGATACCATTTCACCATCATTGTAATTTATTCCCACTATCATTGGCGAATTTTCTGTCGTTGTGGCGTCCCCTAGGGTTTTCGGTGTGCAGCCTTATCTCTTGCATAACTCAATATTCACCAACACACGTAACCATATCTTTCTCCAAGCTCGACCATTAATAAAAATCCTTTCATATATCCGTATCATCAATAGTCAAATCCGATCCCGGATGTATGGATTATTCCGATCTATGCGCTTCGTCAATGATTAATTCACGAAGGTCATGGAGAGTCGGGATCCAAACCCGATTTTTTTTGAAGTAGAGAATTTAGTCCACGCGTTGTTCGAAATTCTCCTCATTGCCGTAAGATTCCTTCTTTTCCAATTGTTCCTCTTTCAACGCCTCACGTTGAGCGACTCGGATCAGAATCGAAGGTTCGACTGGACTATCATCCCCAGCACTCGCACTCGCAATGGCTTAACCCGATCTTTCTTACTCAAGGCATCGGCTACGACGTTAGCCTTGCCAGGGTGATAACGGATGTCACAGTCATAATCGCTTAACAACTCGACCCATCTTCGTTGCCTCATATTCAGTTCCTTCTGATCAAATATGTGCTGCAAACTTTTATGATCGGTGAAGATGGTGCACTTCGTATCGTAGAGACAATGTCTCCACATTTTAAGTGCGTAGATAACCGCTCCCAGTTCTAAGTCGTGAGTAGTGTAATTTTACTCGTGTACTTTTAACTGTCGGGAAGCATAGGCTATAACCTTAATATACTGCGTCAACACGCATCCTAACCGTTTACGCGATTCGTCACAATACGCGACAAAACCATCGTCTCCATCGGGGAGACTTAAATTCGGCGCTTGGCACAATTTTAATGGTTTCTATCTTATTTGGATCTTTGTGAAATATTTGTTGCTTTACAACATGACCAAGGGATTATGCCTTCTTTATTCAAAATCACATTTTGAAAACTTCGCGTATAGCTCTTCTTGTTTTAACACTTCCACAATTTTCCTTAATCGTCGTTCGTGCTCTTCTTTACGTTGCGAATATATCAAAATATCATCAATGAATGCTATGACAAATTTGTCAAAGTAAGGTTTACAGACTCGATTCATGAGTTCCATGAATACTGCCTGCGCATTTGTTAACCCGAACGGCATGAATAAGAATTCATAATGGCCGTAGCGAGTCCGCAACGCTGTTGCTGCAACGTCCTCCTCTTGGATTTTTCATTTGGTGATAACTATATATAAGATCAATTTTCTAAAGATAAATCGCCCTTTGCAGTTGGTTAAACAGATCATTTACTTCGAAGAAGTGAATACCTATTCTTGATCGTCACTTTATTCAATTCTCCCTAATCAACACATATCCTAACACTTCCGTCCTTCATTTCCCAATTAAAACTGGTGCACCCCATGGTGACTAACTAGGTCGTATAAAATCTTATCCAACAATTCTTGTAACTGATTGGATAATTCTTGCATCTCGGACGGTGCAAGTCGGTAGGGTGCTTTAGCAACAGGGCCAGCTTGAGACATTAAATCGATTCTGAATTCGACCTGTCGGGTTGGCGGTAATCCAGGGAGTTCTTATGGGAAAACTTGTGGAAATTTGCGTACCACCGGGATATCTTCTATATGTTTTCTTTTAAATACTTTGGCAATCACGTTTGTTAAATACACCACGTCTTCTTGTCGTAAATATTATAACATCTCAAGATGAGATTTGAGTGGCAACATAATACCGTACACTTTTCTCTGTATTTAATCGCTTCATCGTCCGAAAGAGAGCTTCTAATCATCTTCTTTTCATATTTGATTTCTGCTTCATGTTGAGTTAGCCAATCCATGCTAACTATTACGTCAAAACTTCTTTGCTTTACTGGTCGTAGGTCAATAAGGAAAGGTTAATCGTTCAGAATAATAGGACAATTCCGTATAATTTAGTTAACCATTAGGGATTTACCGTTAGCGATTTTACAGTGTAGGGTTCTATAGTTTCACTAATCGGTATCTTTCCAAAGGGTAGGAGGTTAGCAGGAACTAACTTCTATCGACGACCGTAAAAATATCACTGAAGCCTATTGATTTAAAACTACAACGTACTTAATACCACTTTTGGATCATGACGTGCTTTATTTGAATTACTCACAAAAGCACGGCTCCTTGCTTGATCAGAGGTTGATGCTTGTCATGAGGTTCATCTTCCACGACACATTGGTTCAACTTTGGGCAATCTCTCTTGAAACGTTCTGTACTGCCACATTCATAGCAAGTACAATTGTTTGGCATAATTTGATTTCTTCGGATGGATTGTTATTGAAGTTGTTGGGTTCGGAGTGGTTGTACATAAATGGGTTGGGGTTGCCGTTTCACATGGCTTCAATTGGTTCTACAAATGGGGCATTACGTCCATCTTTACCACACCCGTGGCCTACTATCACTCGACATTCTTCTTCCTACCGATAACCATATTTTTCCACAGTTAGGGCAGGACCCTTCATGTGGTTCATGTTTTCACACTAGAACTAGTCTTAGTATAATTCTGGGTTGTAGGACATACCTACTTATTCAAAGCCTATCTTGCACTATACCTTTATCATTTCTCTTCTTTATTACTCGACGTCTCACCTAACGTCCTTCCAGTCCACTTCCCATAGAGTAAAATATATCAATGCTGGCTTGCGACACAACCCTTTCAAAGGTTGTATATTTTACAGGATTGACTATACTCTTTATCGATGGAGTTAGTCCCCAATATTGCGCTCACTTCGCTTAGTTTCAGGAGTAATTAGCCATGTTACCAGACATGACAATTCCTTCAAACGATTAGCGTGTTCCAAGTGATCAGCATACAACATTTCTACCTTTCATAGCTCAGTTTCCAATCTCTGAACTTAATTACTCGAATAAAAGTGTTCTAGCCCAAGAATTTTAAATTCCGACCATAACATCTGAGTAACAATTTTCTAACTGTAATTTTGTACCATCGTGTTCCATCACGATACAACATAATCTACCAACATATCTGTAGCATATTTCACTACACCATGTTCTAGACTCATACCAATATCCTTAACCATTTCAATCTTTTCTATCCACTCGCTAATCTATTCCTCCCTTTACCATCAGTAAACTATTAATAATTTCCTTAACACAATCAACAGACATATCCTTCATACCGGATCTAATTCATTACGACTACTATTCATGTTTAGTTTATAACTAATACTTGTAGTCATAATAGTATTCGGTGGAACATTATCACTTTTAGTAATACCACCAAGAATTGAAATATTCATATTCATGTGATTGCTCGATCTACAATCTTGCGATCACATTTGCATCAACACTAGCAGTGATCTATGATACGACATTCGGTATCATCATCTGCTATCTTTGAGCAATCAACTGAATCATATCAATCTCCATCATTGGAATTACTCTTTTTATGTCATTCTGCCGTACTCATCCCGTACGCAGTAATCAATACTAATCTCACCGTATAACTCGTTACCAGCTCAATCATGACAGCAGGTACACATACACACCAAATATTATCATACATATTACACATATCAGTATCTAATATATATGTCCCACAAATATAATAACATATGGACTTAACCCGACGTCGGTTAACGTTCAAATATGTTTCATAATCCTTGTCACCAACCGACGTATAGATCTTTCTCAACAAAGATTAATGTTTAGCAGGCTTGATTTCAATATCCTTCTGCATGTCTTCATAACCGATACATGCTCACCGTGAGCACCAAACGATTACGTACCACGGAGTTATAATATCCGTGTCTATTTGTATATCCGGCATACACGGTATACCATCTACGAACGAACAACCAACTATGCTATAATGACTCCAACACCTCTTTGTGTATGGGTAATCATTCTATTCGAGCATACATGGGCGTAGGCATCTAACGGATATAAGGATAACCTAGGGAGTTTCAAGGTTCAAGGTAATCACGCAACATGGGTTGCCTTCAAATATTATTAATTACTATTATGGGAATCTCTATCACTTGCTCAGTCAATGTCCTCAGGCGTTCTAGGTTCGTTGAAATCGGTAATTCTCGATCTGGAGGTGGTATGACTCATACGTTTAAGAGTGAGAAATACATATATATTTCTATATATTATTTTTTATTTGCTGATTTACTATCAAATTTATTATTACTATTATTTTATTTATTTATTTACCTTAATGGAATAAGAATGGGTTCAGGTACGGATCCGTCCGTACGTGAGGGTCGACGGTTCGGGTGAACATCTGGGGTTATTAGGATATACGGTACCGGTGTTGGTAGGGTAAGGGATTCATCAATTTTGGTTGGGAGTAACGGTTACTAGATATTTCTGGTTAATGTCAAACGGGAGATCTAACTTGGTA